>NC_091988.1:60473234-60773234 GCF_044704955.1 Pristiophorus japonicus
CAAGGGTCACCTGCACACCCTGGGCAAGCAGGTATAAAAGGCAGTCTACCATGCTGCTTCCTCACTCTGGAGTTATATTAAACATAGAAACATAGAAACATAGAAATTAGGTGCAGGAGCAGGCCATTCGGCCCTTTGAGCCTGCACCACCATTCAATAAGATTATGGCTGATCATTCAACCTCAGTACCCCTTTCCTGCTTTCTCTCCATACCCCTTGATCCCTTTGGCCATAAGGACCATATCTAACTCCCTTTTGAATATATTTAACGAACTGGCCTCAACAACTTTCTGCAGTAGAGAATTCCACAGGTTAACCGCTTTCTGAGTAAAGAAGTTTCTCCTCATCTGGGTCCTAAATGGCTTACCCCTTATTCAAAGACTGTGACCCCTGGTTCTGGAACTCCCCAGCAACGGGAACATTCTTCCTGTCTCTAACCTGTCCAATCCCGTCAGAATTTTATATGTTTCTATGAGATCCCCTCTCATTCTTCTAAACTCCAGTGGATACAAGCCCTGTTGATCCAGTCTCTCCTCATATGTCAGTCCTGCCATCCCAGGAATCAATCTGGTGAACCTTCGCTGTACTCCCTCAATAGCAAGAACGTCCTTCCTCAGATTAGGGGACCAAAACTGAACACAATATTCCAGGTGTGGCCTCATCAAGGCTCTGTACAACTGCAGTAAGACCTCCCTGCTCCTATACTCAATTCCTCTCGCTATGAAGGCCAACATGCCATTTGCCTTCTTCACCGACTGCTGTACCTGCTTGCCAACCTTCAATGACTGATGTACCATGACACCCAGGTCTCGTTGCACCTCCCCTTTTCCTAATCTGTCACCATTCAGATAATATTCTGTCTTCCTGTTTTTGCCACCAAAGTGGATAACCTCACGTTTACCCACATTATACTGCATCTGCCATGCATTTGCCCACTCACCTAACCTGTCCACGTCACCCTGCAGTCTCTTAGCATCCTCCTCACAGCTCACACTGCCACCCAGCTTAGTGTCATCTGCAAACTTGGAGATATTACATTCAATTTCTTCATCTAAATCATTGATGTATATTGTAAATAGCTGAGGTCTCAGCACTGAACCCTGCAGCACCCCACTGGTCACTGCCTGCCATTCTGAAAAGGACCATTTATTCCGACTCTCTGCTTCCTATCTGCCAATCAGTTCTCTATCCACGCCAATATATTATCCCAATACCATGTGCTTTAATTTTGCACACTAATCTCTTGTGTGGGACCTTGTCAAAAGCCTTTTGAAAGTCCAAATACACCACATCCAATGGTTCTTCCTTGTCCACTCTACTAGCTACATCCTCAAAAAATTCTAGAAGATTTGTCAAGCATGATTTCCCTTTCATAAGTCCATGCTGACTTGGACCGATCCTGTCACTGCTTTCCAAATGAGCTGTTATTTCATCTTTAATAATTGATTCCAACATTTTCCCCACCACCGATGTCAGGCTAACCAGTCTATAATTCCTCGTTTTCTCTCTCCCTCTTTTTTTAAAAAGTGCCGTTATATTAGCTACCCTCCAGTCCATAGGAACTGATCCAGAATCTATAAAATATTGGAAAATGATCACCAATGCATCCACTATTTCTAGGGCCACTTCCTTAAGTACTCTAGGATGCAGCCTATCAGGCCCTGGGGATTTATCAGCCTTCAATCCCATCAATTTCCCTAACACAATTTCCTGACTAATAAGGATTTCCTTCAGTTCTGCCTTTTCGCTACACCCTCGAACCCCTAGTATTTCCGGAAGATTATTTGTGTCTTCCTTCGAGAAGACAGAATCAAAGTATTTGTTCAATTGGTCTGCCATTTCTTTGTTCCCCATTATAAATTCACCTGATTCTGTCTGCAAATGACCTACGTTGATCTTCACTAATCTTTTTCTCTTCACATATCTATAGAAGGTTTTGCAGTCAGTTTTTATGTTCCCTCAAAGCTTCCTCTCATACTTTATTTTCCCCCTTCTAATTAAACCCTCTGTCCTCCTCTGCTGAATTCTAAATGTCTCCAAGTCCTCAGGTTTGCTGCTTTTTCTCACCAATTTATATGCCGCTTCCTTGGATTTAACACTATCCTTAATTTCCCTTGTTAGCCACGGTTGAGCTAACTTCCCCTTTTTATTTTGACTCCAGACAGGGATGTACAATTGTTGAAGTTCATCCATGTAATCTATAAATGTCTGCCATTGCCTATCCACCGTCAAACCTTTAAGTATCATTTGCCAGTCTATCCTAGCCAATTCATGTCTCATACCATCGAAGTTACCTTTCTAAGTTCAGGACCCTAGTCTCTGAATTAACACTGTCACTTTCCATCTTAATAAAGAATTCTACCATATTATGGTCACTCTTCCCCAGGGGGATTCACACAACTAGATTGCTAATTAGTCCTCTCTCATTACACAACACCCAGTCTAGGATGGCCAGCTCTCTAGTTGGTTCCTCGACATATTGGTCTCGAAAGCCATCCCTAATACACTCCAGGAAATCTTCCTCCACCACATTGCTACCAACTTGGTTAACCCAATCTATATGTAGATTGAAGTCGCCCATGATAACTGCTATAGCTTTATTGCACACATCCTTAATTTCTTGTTTGATGCCATCCCCAACCTCACTACTACTGTTTTGTGGTCTGTACACAACTCCCACTAGCATTTTCTGCCCTTTAGTATTCCGCAGCTCTACCCATACCGATTCCACATCATCCAAGCTAATGTCCTTTCTTATTATTGTGTTAATTTCCTCTTTAACCAGCAACGCTACCCCACCTCCTTTTCCTTTCTGTCTATCCTTCCTGAATGTTGAATATACCTGGATGTTGAGTTCCCAGCCTTGGTCACCCTGGAGCCATGTCTCCGTAATCCCAATTATATCATAATCATTAATAGCTGCCTGCGCAGTTAATTCATCCACCTTATTACGAATACTCCTCACATTGAGGCACAGAACCTTCAGGCTTGTCTTTTTAACACTCTTTGTCCCTTTACAATTTTGCTGTAATGTGGCCCTTTTTGATTTTTGCCTTGGATTCCTCTGCCCTCCACTTTTACTCTTCTCCTTTCTATCTTTTGCTTCTGCCCTCATTTTATTTCCCTTTGTCTCCCTGCATAGGTTCCCATCCCCCTGCCATATTAGTTTAACCCCTCCCCAACAGCACTAGCAAACATTCCCCCGAGGACATTGGTTCCGGTCCTGCCCAGGTGCAGACCGTCCGGTTTGTACTGGTCTCACCTCCCCTAGAACCGGTTCCAATGTCCCAGGAATTTGAGTCCCTCCCTCTTGCACCACTCCTTAAGTCACGTATTCATCTTAGCTATCCTGCTATTTCTACTCTGACTAGCACGTGGCACTGGTAGCAATCCTGAGATTACTACCTTTGAGATCCTACTTTTTAATTTAACTCCTAGCTCCCTAAATTCAGCTTGTAGGACCTCATCCCGCTTTTTACCTATATCGTTGGTACCTATATGCACCACGACAACTGGCTGTTCACCCTCCCCCTCCAGAATTCCCTGCAGCCGCACCGAGACATCCTTGACCCTTACACCAAGGAGGCAACATACCATCCTGGAGTCTCGGTTGCGACCGCAGAAACGCCGATCTATCCCCCTTACAATATAATTCCCAATCAGTATAGCTCTTCCACCCTTATTCCTGCCCTCCTGTGCAGCAGAGCCACCCATGGTGCCATGAACTTGGCTGCTGCTGCCTTCCCCTGGTGAGCCATCTCCCCCAACAATATCCAAAGCGGTATATCTTTTTTGGAGGCAGATGACCACAGGGAACTCCTGCACTACCTTCCTACTCCTGCTCTGCCTGATGGTTACCCATCCCCTATTTGCCTTTGCAACCTTTACCTGCGGTGTGACCAACTCACTGAACGTGCTTTCCACGATATCCTCAGCATTGCGCATGCTCCAGAGTGAATCCATCCGCAGCTCCAGTGCCGTCATACAGTCTAACAGGAGCTGCAGCTGGATACACCTCCTGCACACATAGTCATCAGGGACACTGGAAGTGTCCCTGATTTTCCATATGGCACAGGAGGAACATGACATGGGTTTGGGCTCTCCTGCCATAACTTAACCCTTAAAATAACCTAATGTGGCAACAATGCCAAAGGTTTCTTACTGACAAGATAAGGAAAAATGAAAAACTACTCACCAATCAACCAGCCAATCACTTAACCTCTTGGCTGTGACGGCACACTTCATTTTCTTTTCCTCCCAGGTCGGGGAGTCAGCACTGGTGGGGAAAACAAGACAAAGCAACACCTCCCGCTCCCACTTGCCCGAACTCTCCCACTTACCAAACTCTTAAAGAGACCAAGGTCACAACAGTTTGACCTTACATATACAGTCTTGTGAAGTTATTCTGAACATAACACCTTCCTTATTGCTTGCTGTACCTGCATGTTAGCTTTCTGTGTTTCCTGCACAAAGACCCCCAAATCTCTCTGAACAGCAACATTTAAAAGTTTCTCACCATTTTAAAGATATTCTGTTTTTCTATTCTTCCTACCAAAGTGAAGAACCTCACGGAGGTTCTTGGAAGTGTCTAATCGTGGTGCACCAGTCCTCATGAGTGTGGGGCAGGCTGGATGGACCAGCTAGTCTTTTCCTGTCATTTTTCTATGTTCGCAGACAAGAGCCAAATAGTACCGAGCACTGAGTGTTTCAATTAGCTGAGACTGAGAGTGTGCTATACCGCTGATACGCGTAGCCCATGTAAAGGAAGAACTTGAATTCATAGAGCAGGTTATCATGTCCATTGCGCACATTGAGGTCCCACACAAATGATCACATGATCACATGTTTTATTACTGTTGTGTCGGTTGAAGGAGGAATGTTGGTCAGGGAACGGGGAGGAGCATTTACACAGTGCAACGGGATCTTTAGCATCCCGCTGCATCTAATTCAGCGGTGACAGTGTTATTAACTGAGCTAAGCAATTAAATATATAACCAGTCAATCGGGTTTGGTAGTGCTTTTTTTTAATTTCAAAATATACTTTATTCATAAAAAAATCTGTACAGTACATTCAAAGGCATTTCAATACATTTAGCTGCGGTCAGCAATCCCATACACTATTATTTGGGTGCTGACGGCAGTTCCGTTCGTTACATTTCCTTGTTTTCCAGTTCAAGTGCAATTCGGTACAATACGGGATACCTTGTAGTACATTCAAACAAATTACATTTCATGTGTCACTATACAGTACACGGAATGGGTGACGGTGCATTTACATTTTTCTTTTCAACATGCATTTCGCAACAGACCTTGCATTGTACATGGCACTACATAGGTGTTTACAGATCATGGTGCTCCATGTACACAAAAAGTAAATTACAAATACAGCCCGAGGGGGGTTTTGAACTGATTCCTGCCCCCGGGTTTTCCGTGGCAGAAGGGCTTTAAACTGTGGCCCTTCCCCACCGTGCCTTTGCGGCGACTGCACCAATTTTAAGTGCGTCCCTCAGCACATAATCCTGGATCTTGGATTGCGCCAGTATGCAACACGCAGACGTGGTCATCTCCTTGCTCTGGAAAACCAGCAAGTTTCGGCAAGACCAAAGAGCGTCTTTGACCGAGTTGATGGCCCTCCAGCAGCAGGTGATGTCTGTCTCGGTGTGTGTCCCTGGGAACAGCCCGTAGAGCACAGAGTCCTGTGTTACGGAGCTGCTTGGGATGAACCTCGACAGCAACCACTGCATCTCTTTCCAAACCTGCCTTGCGAAGGTGCAATCCTGAAGGAGATGGGTGACAGTCTCGTCCGCCCCACAGCCGACTGGGTTTGGTAGTGCTGGTTAAGGCACCAATGTTGACCAAATGACTGGGAAGCAATGTTCCCTCGAGGCTGCGTGTGTGTGGGGCCCCGGAACAATCTGGAAGGTAATGCACAGGCCACTCACAAGCTTTTCCATCTGCGGGAGCAGAAGATCGAAGGACAACCAGAAGTACATTGAAATCAACAGGCCATGCACAACAAAGACATTTTGGAGGGAACATTATTGGGGAGTACTCTCCTGTTTTTCAAACAATACAATGGGATCTTTTACATCCACTGCAGCACATAGTCAGGGCCTCGGGCTGAATTTCACATCCAAAATACTTTTTATAAGTATAAAAACTGCAAGTGCTGGAAATCTGAAACGCAAAAGATTGGACGGATATAGTAGATAAGTCAGCACCTGTATAAAGAAAGAAAAAAAGGCTTACATTTATATAGTGCCTTTCATGACAACCAGACGTCTCAAAGCGCTTTACAGCCAATGAAGTACTTTTGGAGTATAGTCATTGTTGTAATGTGGGAATAAAGAAAAAAGCTAGCTTAATGTTTTGGGTGTAACCCTTCATCAGAACTGATAATTGATAGATTTGATAGAATCATACATTAGTACAGCACAGAAGTAGGCCATTCAGCCCATTTAATCTGCACCGGCTCTTTCGAAGAGCAATCCACTTAGTTCCACTCCCTGGCTCTTTCCCAATATCCCTGCAGTTCTTTTTTTGAACTCGTCCATTTTTTTTTTTCCTTAACCATCTCCCTTTTAATTACAACCCGATATGTGCCCCGTGAAGCTATCGTCGGCAGATTCAGGGGATGTTACCGAATTTTCGCTCCGGGACAAAAATGAGTCGCTGCACATGGTGATGACGTTGTCATTGCTAGTGCAGCAGAATGGGGCACTACCAGTAGGAGCGGGGCGTTACACCCATCGCTAAATCCCCGCGGAATTTCGCAGGAATCGGTAGTGACGTCTTGCCTGGACGAAAAGGCGAAAACGACCTAAATCTCTCCCCCATCTGTCCTTCATTTGTTCTACACACATCTATTACATGTTGGCGACAAGGATGGGATAGAAACAGGATCACTTTTGAGTTCGGAAACAAAACAGCCCAAAAATTGGTTCAACGTCAAAACCTTAAGGACATCAGGATGGGTCCGCAAACCTGTAATTAAACTGGATTTGTAATTCATTTACAAGAAAAAAGCCAGGAGTTTTTGTTACGTGGTACATGTAATCCTGGGAAAGGTGGGACCATAGTTTTGTTGTATTTGAGAGGGGAGTAGCTAAATTTTTTTTAAAGGGGAAAGCAGTGTAAGGTATTATCATGATGACGGGTCATCGACCTGAAACGCTTATCTGTTTCACTCCACAGAAGCTGCCTGACCTGCTGAGATTTCCAGCATTTTCTGCTTTTATTTCAGATTCCAACATCTGCAGTATTTTGCTTTTTTGTTGGAATGTATTATCACATGGTTTGTCACATGGTTTAGTATGAGCATGCTCAGTTCGCTCTGGTCTAATAAAGCAGGCACGTGGACTAGCAACTCACGTGTCTCTTCCCTTCAATTGTTCAGTGTCAGCTGTGGCTCGGTGAGTAACACCCTTGCGTCTGAGTCAGAAGATTGTGGGTTCAGCTCCCACTTCAAGAACCTGAGCACAAAAACCTAGGCTGACACTCCTAGTGTAGTGCTGAGGGAGTGCTGCACTGTTGGAGGTACCACCTTTCAGATGAAATGTTAAAACGAGGCCCCGTCTGCTCTCTCAAGTGGACGTAAAAGATCCCATGGAATTATTTCGAAGAAGAGCAGGGTAATTATCCCCCAGTGTCCTGGCCAATATTTACCCCTCAACGAACATAACAAAAAACAGATTATCTGGTCATTATCAGATTGCTGTTTGTGGGAGCTTGCTGTGCGCAAATTACAAGTGACTACACTCATAAAGTACTTCATTGGCTGTAAAGCATGTTTAGATATCTGTTGGTGGTGAAAGGCGCTATATAAATGAAAGTCTTTCTCTTTTTTTCCCACTCTGTGCTGGAGGATGGAAATTGCAAGGAGGTGTCACCGGCCAGAGTTGCACTGTAAAGTCATTCTCTGAGGAGCCGGTCATGCAGCTTCTCTTCTCCTTCAAAGAATCCTGCCACATTTGATTGCCACGGAATGACAGCAGCATGTACACCCAGGAGATGTCTGCACTGAATTGCATTGTTTTCTGGCAGTGGTCAATTCCCATTTTTTTCTTATATTATTTGTTCAAGGGATATGGGCATCACTGGCAAGGCGGACATTTATTGTCCATCCCTAATTGCCCATAAGAAGGTGGCAGTGAGCCGCCTTCTTGAACCGCTGCAGTCCCGTGTGGTGAAGGTACTCCCACCGTGCTGACTTAGTCGTAGTGGTTTGGTACAATTAGGTGTTATTTGCTCAGCCATTTAAGAGTCAACCATGTTGCTGTGGGTCTGGAGTCACATATAGGCCAGAATGGGTAAGGATGGCAGGTTTCCTTCCATAAAGGACATTAGTGAACCAGATGGGTTAGCTAGGTACGCTATCCAGCCCTGGATTGCGAATGGGAAAATGATGCAGGTTTTTAATTTTATTCGCATTTCTTTATCATAACCCATCCAGTAGTTTTATGGTCACCATTACTGATACTAGCATTTTAATTCCAAATTTATTTAATTAAATTCCCCCAGCTCCCATGGTGGGATTTGAAATCAAGGCTCCAGATTATTAGTCATGGCCTTTGGATTACTAGTCCAGAGACATAACAACTATGCTACCATATCATTTGCATGTAAATGGAACACTAACCTTTGCTATTTAGGAATACCATAGGCCGGAAGGTGGCCACAAGAATGGCTGCACGAGGTCAGTCACTGATGTCCGTATATTGGAACATTCAGATCACTATCATTTACAGTGGCACAGGCCCAGACATTTTTTCATGTGATTGATAAGAAGTTATGATGCACTGATGAGGACAAAACCATTTGTTATTTGGAGGCAACTGCTGCCAACAAACCGGAACTGTTTGTGCATGCGCCGTTCCAATATTGTTTTTAAAAGACGGCGGAGTTGAGCATGCATCCTGCTTAGATGATAGACAAGGTCTTTTAAAAAAAAACAGAGAAACATATAAAACTTGAGATAAAGTTGAATAATCTATCTAGGCACGCTATCCAGCCCTGGATTACGAATGGGAAAATGATGCGGGTTTTTAATTTTATTTGCATTTCTTTATCATAAAATTATTTCCAACAAGGGAAAAAAATGCTATTAGATACCATTAAATAACGAGGATGTTTATCGAACCAATCCAGCGGAAATGTTTTAATATTTGATTTTTTATTTCTTGCCTGTGTTTATTCACTAATCAGAGCTTCCACAGAACTACAGAGCTTAACTGTAAAGGTGGAATAATGAAAGGATTTTGATTATCAAAAGCAAATAAGAGTTGGCATTTACGCATAGCTCTGTCTGTTGTGAAAGTTACTTTTTAAATTGGGACTTTCCGGTTCATTGGCAGGAGTCACTACGTTGTTATTTATCGTGCAGCAAGTTGAGGTCCTGGTCTTCGAACACACTCTTCCTCAGGCGACCGAAGGCTGCGCTGGCACACTGGAGGCGGTGTTGGGCTTTGTCATCGATTGCTATAGTAGGTTCCCGAGGTATGGAAAATGGTCCACATTGTCCAAGGCCGCACCGTGGATTTTGATGCCTGGGGGTCAGTGCTGTGTGGCGGAGTCAGGTTGGTGGAGGACCTTTGTCTTATGGATGTTTAGTGTAAGGCCCATTCTTTCACACGCCTCGGTGAAGATGTTGACGATGGCTTGGAGTTTGGCCTCTGAATGTGCGCAGACGCAAGTGTCGTCCGGATAGCATAGTTTGATGACAGAGGATGGGACGACCTTGGATCTAGCCTGGAGGCAATGAAGGTTGAACAGTTTCCATTGGTTCTATAGTTTAGTTCCACTCCAGCGGGGAGCTTGTTGAGAGTGAGATGCAGCACCTCAAATCTGGCACTAAGCTTATGGTCTACAGAGCAGTAGTGATATCGCCTTCCTATATGGCTCAGAGACGTGGACACTTCAAAGCGCTGGAGAAGTACCACCAGCACTGCCTCCACAAGATTCTGCAAATTCACGGGAAGGATACACGCACCAACGTCAGTGTTCTTGCCCAGGCCAACACTCGCAGCATCGAAGCACTGACCACACTCGACCAGCTCCATTGGGCGGGCCACATCATCCGCATGCCGGACACGAGACTCCCAATGCAAGTGCTCTACTCGGAACTCCTACATGGCAAGCGAGTCCCAGGTGGGCAGAGGAAACATTTCAAGGACATCCTCAAAGCCTCCTTGATAAAGTGCAACACCCCCACTGGCACCTGCGAATCCCTGGCCCAAGACCGTCCAAAGTGAAGGAAGAACATCCGGGAGGACGTCGAGCACCTCGAGTCTCATCGCCAAGAGCATGCAGAAAACAAGCGCAGACAGCAGAAGGAGCATGTGGCAAACTAGACTCCCTACCTACCCTTTCCTTCAACCACTGTCTGTTCCACCTGTGACAGAGACTGCAATTCCCGTATTGGACTGTAGTCACCTGATAAGTCACTTTTAGAGTGATTTCGAGGGACTGCCCATGATGATGATGATGATGAGCAAGTTACAAAAACAAAATATTGCAGATGCTGGACTCTGGAATAAAACCAGAAAATGCTGGAAATCTCAGCAGGTCAGGCAGCATCTGTGGAGAGGAAACAGAGTTAACGTTTCGGGTCGATGACCCTTCGTCAGAATGATGAGCAAGTTGATCAGTTTGCTTTACACATTATTGCCCCAGTTTTTGTAAGACATGGTATATTTCTGTTTTTATACCTTCCACAAACATTGACCTCGAGTATCCACAGGGCCAGAGGTGTAAGTTGGCTAGGAGAGCAGAATAGCTACACAGAAATCGAGTGGGACTGGGACACAGCAGGACCTGGCCCTGGCCCTGGCTGCTAATTTACAACAGAACCTTTGTCCATCCCAAATATGGCTCATGATGTAGGAAGGAATAGCACTGGAGAAGGGAATTACCACACCGGCAACTTTCTCATCCTCCAACCTCTCTACTATCTACTGAGCTAGATCCTGGGGTGAATGAAGCAGCCCATGCGCACATGCAACAAGATCTGGGCGACATTCTGGCTTGGGCTGTTGGGTAGCAAGTAACATTCGCTTCACACAAGTACCAGGCAATGACTATCTCCAACAAGAGCAGGTCAGAGGCTGGGTATTCTATGGCGAGTGTCTCACCTTCTGACTCCTCAAAGCGGTTCCATTTAAAACTGAGATGACGAGGAATTTCTTCTCTCAGAGGCTTGTAAATCTGTGGAATTCTCTGCCCCAGAGAGCTGTGGAGTCTGGGTCATTGAATATATTTAAGGTGGAGACAGACAGATCTTTGAGCAAAAAGGGAATAAAGGATTATGGGGAACGGGCAAGGAAGTGGAACTGAGTCCATGGTCAGATCAGCCATGATCTTATTGAATGGCGGAGCAGGCTCGAGGGGCCAAATGGCCTACTCCTGCTTCTATTTCTTATGTTCATATGTTCTTATGTTCCACCATCTGCAAAGCACAAATCAAGAGTGTGATGGAATACTCTCCACTTGCGTGGATGAGTGCTGTTCCAACAACACTCAAGAAGCTCAACACCATCCAGGACACAGCAGCGCGTCTGATTGGCACTCCATCCACTACCTTCAACATTCACTCCCTCCACCACCGATGCACTGTGGCTGCAGTGTGTGCCATTTGCAAGAGGTGCTGCAGCAACTCGCCACGGCTTCTTCGGCAGCACCTCCCAAACCCACAACCTCTACCACCTGGAAGGACAAGGGCAGCAGGTTTGTGGGAACACCATCACCTCCAAGTTCCCCTCCAAGTCAAACACCATCCTGACCTGGAAATATATTGTCGTTCTTTCATCATCGCTGGGTCGAAATCCTGGCACTCCCTCCCGAATAGCACTGTGGGAGTACCTTCACCACACGGACTGCAGTGGTTCAAGAAGGCAGCTCACCACTACCTTCTCAAGGGCAATTAGGGATGGGCAATAAATGCTGGCCTTGCCAGCGACACCCATAACCCAGGAACGAATAAAAAAGAACCATGGATGGGTCAGTTGAGCAATAGAGTAGGCACAACTTGGAGGTCCATGCCTAGGTCCATTGGAATGCCACCAGCTGCCCAATAGACCACTAAGACTGGGAAGATTATCGACGGCGAAAACTTCCCCCAAAAAATGTAAAAAGCTGCCGAGCAAAAAACATGGGCCTTGCACCCCCATTCTGGGCGAAAAAGTGCAATTTGGGATCGATTGGGCAGTTCTTGAACAAAATGGGCGAAAACATTTTTTAAAAACAATAAAAATTTACCCCCAGGCTGCGAGTTGGGCCTAACACCAGAAAAACAATAAAAATTATTTTTCAAAAAACATCAACTAAAAAATCAAAAAAACATTCCCAAGACACTTTAAAACAAAATCACCACATTACATTTTTAAAATAATTAGTAAAAAACCAATTACTAACCTTTTCTTGAAGAGCTACTCACCTACCATCCAGCTCCGCTGATCCTCGTGAGCGTTTTTTTTTAAACTTACCTACGGGTCACCGCTCAGCCAAATATCGCGTTCTGAGGACAGTGCACGTAGGCGGTCCGCTCCCCAGCAGTACCTCGAAACCGCTGGCTTAACTCAAGTAAGGACAGTTTCGCTCACCTGATTACCACCACAATGGCCAATACCGCCCAGAAACCGGGCAGTAAGACATAGGAAATTCTAGCCCCATGAAACTACCGGATTGTTGTATTTGGTTCACTAATGTCCCTTAGGGAATTAAATCTGCCATCCTTACCCGGTCTGGCCTATATGTGACTCCAGACCCACAGCAATGCGGTTGACTCTTAACTGACCTCTGAAATGGCCTAGCAAGCCATGCAGTTGTATAAGGTGGCTTACTACCAACTTTTCAAGGGTAATTAGGGATGGGCAATAAATGCCGGCCTTGCCAGTGATGCCCAAATACCGATTTGCATCACTTGTGGGCGATACTGTTTGGACTTCCTAGGTAAGTGGCATGTTGGTACAAGTTATGTTTAGTCAGAGATCTCTCTTACAAGTGTCAGCTTGGCATGTTGGAAGTTGTCTTGCCTGAAACACAGAAGGTTGTGGATTCAAGGCTTACCCCAGAATTTAAGCACAGAATCTATCTGCTATTCCAGTGTACTAATATGAGCTATCTGCATTTCTCGGGGTCCCATCCTGTGGAGGAGACACTAAACTGAGGTCCCGAGTACCTATTCAGAGGACGTTAAAGATCCCATGGCACTACTTGTAGAAGACGAAGGGTTCTTCCTGGTGTCCTGGCCACCATTCCCTCCTCAACCAATACTGCCAAAAATGGATTAACTGGTCATTCAGCTCGCAGCTATTTTGTGGGATCTTGCTGCGTGTTAAATGCAGTTGCTGCATTTCAAAGCAATTCATTGAATAGGAAGCAATTTGAGATGTTTCTGGGAAAATGTGCTGCATGTACAAATTCTTCCTTCATTATACTTTGAGCCGACAGCTACAGTTAATCATTCAGGGGAAAAAAGTGTCAAGAAATGTAACAGATTTTCAAAATACAGAAATATATACATATGATTACTCAGATACAAATCATTCAATATTGGGGAGTATCAAAGAATGATGTGAAAAAGTGCCTGATTAATATCTCAGTGAAAGCTGATTTTCAAGAGCCACCGCGATAGCTGAACGTCCTCTGGAAAACCAGAGCAATGGAGAAAGTTGCATACATCCTGAGATCTTATTTAAACCTCTTCAGGAAACATTGCCAGCTATTGGTTAACTTTCTTGTCCACCTTTGTAGGGTGGCAGTTTCATTTCAAAGCTGAGATCCCAACTACATACCACAGTACCAGAGATTAAAAAAGACTTGGATTTATTGAGTGCCTTTCACGACCACTGGGTGTCTCAAAGCTTACAGCAAATGAAGTACTTTTGGAGTGTAGTCACTGTTGTAATGTAGGGAACGCGGCAGCCAATTTGCGCTCAGTAAGCTCCCACAAACAGCGATGCGATAATGGCCATATAATCTGTTTTTGTTATGCTGATTGAGGGATAAATATTGGCCCAGGTCACCGGGGATAACATAGAAACATAGATATAGAAACATAGAAAATAGGTGCAGGAGTAGGCCATTCGGCCCTTCGAGCCTGCACCACCATTCAATAAGATCAGGGCTGATCATCCACCTCAGTACCCCTTTCCTGCTTTCTCTCCATACCCCTTGATCCCTTTAGCCGTAAGGGCCATACCTAACTCCCTCTTGAATATATCCAATGAACTGGCATCAACAACTCTCTGCGGTAGGGAATTCCACAGGTTAACAACTCTCTGAGTGAAGAAGTTTCTCCTCATCTCAGTCTTAAATGGCTTACCCCTTATCCTTAGACTGTGTCCCCTGGTTCTGGACTTCCCCAACATCTAACCTGTCCAGTCCCATCAGAATTTTATATGTTTCTATGAGATCCCCTCTCATCTTTCTAAACTCCAGTGAATAGAGGCCCAGTTGGTCCAGTCTCTCCTCATAAGTCAGTCCAGCCATCCCGGGAATCAGTCTGGTGAACGTTCGCTGTCATATATTCAACTGTCATTCTAATCCATGTATAAACTGACCTAAGTTGTACACCGTAGAACACTGACCACTAGGTGGTGAACTTGTGGGAGACACTCCTAACCTGGTCTTTCAGGTATAAAAGGGAAAGATCCACCCACCTTCATCATTTTAGTGCTGGCTAATAAAAGGACTGGTCACAGAGTGACCTTCTCTCTAGTATGGGCTCGTGTGCATTTGTACTGTATAGTAAGGACATATTATTGGCGACGAGAAACTTGGATTTAAACCACGTGAGCATGGCCACTAGCAGTACAGACGAGAGGTACTGTGTTGGTGATGACTGGGACGATTTTATTGAGAGACTACAGCAAAGTTTCATCACAAAGGAATGGCTGGGACAGGATTCGGCCGACAAACACAGGGCTCATCTCCTGACGGTTTGTGGATCCAGGACGTATTCCCTGACGAAGGTCCTTCTAGCGCCAGAGAAGCCGGCGGACAAGACTTTTGAAGAGCTCAGTAAGTTGATTGGGGAACACTTTAAACCGACGAGCAGCATGCACATGGCGAGACCTGGTTTTACACACACCAACGGCGAGAAGGGCAAAGCGTTCCAGACTTCGTGGCAGACCTCCGGCGACTGGCGAGCCTATGTAAGTTCCCAGATGCATGCAGAATGGAGATGCTGCGAGACTTTTTTATTGAGGGCACAGGGCACGCTGGGGTTTTCAGGAAACTGATTGAGACCAAAGACTTGACCCTGGAAACGGCGGCTTTGATGGCCCAGACATTTATTTCAGGGAGGAAAAGACCAGAATGATGTTTGACAAAAATCTTGGTTTAAATGCAGCAAATGGACAGGGAGTCAACATTGTTAACGCAGCACACAGTTCTCCAGGCAGACAGGGGCAATCGTACATTCCCGAGCATGTAGTCGAACCCAAAGGGAGAATTCAACAGAGACAATGGCGAGCTGAATGGCGATTCATGCCATCGCAAGGGACAATGCGGCCAGTAATGGGGCCATCAACACCTGTTAATGGTGCGCTTAAGAACAGTTACAGAGACAGTCAGAGGCGATCGACTGGTAATGGACCTTTTGTTTCCAACAACGACTCATGTTGGAGGTGTGGAGGCATGGAGGCAAACACACAGCCAGAGCTTGCAGGTATCAGCAATATACCTGCAGAAATTGTAACGTCAGCAGTCACTTAGCGCGTATGTGCAGGAAGCCTGCAGCCAGGTTGATGTACGAGGAGGACGGGCCCGATGTAAGCCCTACGAGGCCAAAAGGATACTGGGGGAAATTGCTGGAAGCTGAAGTTCAGCGAGTTCATGTGAAGCACATATACAGTTCATATACCAGGACACCACCGATAATGATGGAAGTGCTCCTCAATGGCATCCCAGTATCAATGGAGCTAGACACAGGGGCCAGCCAGTCCCTGATGAGTATCAAACAGTTTGACAAGTTTTGGGTGTCCAAGGCCAGGAGGCCAAAATTATTGCCGATTGACGCACAGCTACGGGCATATACAATGGAGATCATTCCGGTGCGAGGCAGCGCCACGGTAGTCGTGACCCACAAAGATTCGGAGAACAGGTTGCCACTCTGGATTGTCCCGGGGGACGGTCCCGCACTACTGGGAAGGAGTTGGCTTGCTGTCATGAACTGGAAATGGGGCGATGTCAATGCAATTTCTTCTGTGGAGCGAATATCATGCTCACAGGTCCTGGACAAATTTGACTCACTATTTCAACCCGGCATTGGAACTTTCATGGGGACCAGGATAGTGATTCACATAAACCCGGACGCCAGGCCAGTACACCACAAGGCCAGAGCGGTGCCGTACGTGATGCGGGAAAAGATAGAAGGCGAATTGGACCACCTGCTGAGGGAAGGCATCATCTCGCTAGTCGAATTCAGTGACTGGGCGAGCCCGATTGTGCCGGTGCTCAAGGCGGATGGGTCGGTCAGGATATGTGGTGATTACAAGGCCACCATCAAACGGATGTCACTCCAAGACCAGTACCCGCTACCGAGAGCGGTGGACCTCTTTGCGAAGCTATCCGGTGGCAAACTTTTTTCAAAATGGGACCTGACCTCAGCTTACATGACCCAGGAGCTGGCGAGTGAGTCGAAGAAGCTGACCACCATCACAACACACAAGGGGTTGTTTGAGTACAACAGATGTCCGTTTGGGATTTGTTCGGCCACCGCGATCTTTCAACGAAACATGGAAAGTCTCCTCAAGTCGATTCCAAGGACGGTGGTTTTTCAAGACGACATCCTCATCACGGGTTGCGATACTGAAGAACACTTACGCAGACTGGACTGGGCAGGTCTGCGACTGAAAAAGGCGAAGTGCGTCTTCCTAGCTCCAGAGGTAGAATTCCTGGGGATGAGGGTAGCAGCAGACGGGATCAGACCTACTGCGTCCAAAACGGAAACGATCCAGAGAGCACCCAAATCCCGTAACATGACGGAGCTGCATTCGTTCCTGGGGCTCCTGAACTATTTTAGTAACTTTCTTCCCAAATTGAGCACGCTGTTAGAGCTGCTACACATGCTCCTACGCAAAGGTCGCGAATGGGTCTGGGGGCAGCCAGGAAAGGGCTTTTGATAGAGCAAGCAATTTGATATGCTCCAACAATCTGTTAACGCTATATGACCCATGTAAGAAACTTGTTTTAGCGTGCGATGCGTCGTCCTATGGGGTCGCATGTGTGTTGTAGCATGTTACTGCCAAGAGCCAGTTACAGCCGGTAGCTTATGCCTCCAGAAGTCTGTCCCAGGCAGAAAGGGGCTACGGGATGGTAGAAAAGGAAGCGCTTGCATGTGTATATGCAGTAAAAAAAATGCACCAGTACCTGTTTGGCAGGAAATTTGAGCTGGAGATAGATCACAAACCCCTAACGTCCCTTTTGGCCGACAGCAAGGCCATAAATGCAAATGCGTCGGCCCGCATACAGAGGTGGGCACTCACGTTAGCCGCCTATGACTACACAATTCAGCATAGACCGGGCACTGAAAACTGCGTTGATGCACTCAGCAGGCTCCCACTAGCCACCACCGAGGGGGCAACCGAGCATGCTGCTGAGATGGTCATGGCTGTTGAAGCTTTCGAAAGCGAAGGCTCACCCGTGGCAGCCCGTCAGATCAAAGTCTGGACAAATAGAGATCCGTTACTGTCTTTAGTCAAGAAATGTGTGCTGAATGGGGACTGGGCAGCCACATATGGGGCATGCCCTGAGGAATTTAAACTATTTCACAGGCGCAAGGATGAACTCTCGATTCAGGTCGATTGCCTACTATGGGGAAACCGAGTAGTCATGCCCCAGATGGGCAGAGAGGCGTTCATCCGAGAACTCCACAATGAGCACCCGGGCATTGTCATGATGAAGGCAATTGCCAGGTCACACGTTTTGTGGCCAGGTATAGATGCAGACCTGGAACTTTGTGTTCGCAGATGCACCACATTTGCCCAGCTGGGCAATGCGCCCAGGGAAGCCCCCCTTAGCCCCTGGCCCGCCAAGCCATGGTCACGCGTCCATGTGGACTACGCAGGTCCTTTCATGGGAAAAATGTTTTTGGTTGTAGTAGATGCTTACTCCAAATGGATTGAGTGTGACATTCTCAATTCAAGCACATCCTCTGCCACGGTAGAAAGTCTACGGGCAATGTTCGCCGCCCATGGTCTACCAGACGTCTTGGTCAGCGACAATGGCCCGTGCTTTACAAGCAGTGAGTTCCAGGACTTCATGGCAGGAAATGGTATCAACCATGTCAGAATGGTACCGTTCAAGCCGGCCTCAAACGGCCAGGCGGAACGAGCAGTGCAGATAATCAAACAGGGGATGCTCAGAATCCAAGGGGGTTCCCTACAAAGCCGCTTATCACGCCTCCTGTTGGCCAATAGATCCCGACCACACTCGCTCACAGGGGTCCCACCCGCAGAGCTGCTAATGAAAAGGATGCTCAAAACCAGGTTATCCCTCATACACCCCACCATGAAAGAAATTGTTGAGAGCAGGCGCCGGTCACCTTCGCTGTCATGTATTCAACTGTCATTGTAATCCATGTATAAACTAACCTAAGTTGTACACCGTGAGAACACTGACCACTAGGTGGTGAACTTGTGGGAGACTCTCCTAACCTGGACTTTCAGGTATAAAAGGGGAAGCTCCACCCACCTTCATCACTTCAGTGCTGGCTAATAAAAGGACTGGTCACAGAGTGACCTTCTCTCTAGTATGGGCCTCGTGTGCATTTGTGCTGTATAGTAAGAACATGTTATTCGCTGCACTCCCTCAATAGCAAGAACGTCCTTCCTCAGATTAGGAAATCAAAACTGAACGCAATATTCCAGGTGAGGCCTCACCAAGGCCCTGTACAACTGCAGTAAGATCTCCCTGCTCCTATACTCAAATTCCCTAGCTATGAAGGTCAACATACCATTTGCCTTCTTCACCGCCTGCTGTACCTGCATGCCAACTTTCAATGACTGATGTACCATGACACCCAGGTCTCATTGCACCTCCCCTTTTCCTAATCTTCCGCCATTCAGATAATATTGTGCCTTCGTGTTTTTGCCCCCAAAATGGATAACCTCACATTTATCCACATTATAGTGCATCTGCCCTGCTCTTCTTCGAAATAGTGCCATGAGATCTTTTGCGTCCACCCGAGAGAGCAGACAGGGACTTAGTTTAACATCTCATCCAAAAAGACGGCAGCTCCGATAGTGCAGCACTCCCTCAGCACTGCATTGCACTAGATTGTCAGCCTGTACAAGTTGGCTGCCGCATTACTACAGTGACTACATTCCAAAAAGTACCTCATTCTCTGTAAAGCACTTCGAGACATCCGGTGTTCGTGAAAGACACTCTATAAATGTAAGTCTTACTTTCTTTCTTTCAGGAGTTGTCCTATTATTATTCCATGAATAAATTCATGAAGGAAAACATTTGTAGAGCTCTGGAGAAAGAGCAGAGGAGTGGGACCAGTTGGATAGCTGTACCAAAGAGACGGCACAGGCACGATGGACTGAATGGCAGGCTCTTGGATGGTACCATTTTACGATTCTATGTTTCACAGTAACTGGTTACAGAATAGAATTCCCAGACCCTTGATAACAAGTTGCCCACCCCATCTTGATGAGGAAGTGGTTGGAGTGGAAGCCAATGTAAAGTATAAATACTTGCATTTGTATAGAGCCATAGCACATCTTAAAGTGGTTTACATTGAATGAAATGCATAGGGATTACTACATAGACAAGCGCACCCGTTATTGTGCATATAGCAACTTACCACAAAGAGCAATGAGTGACTGACCAGCTTAAGAAAAAAGAAAGAAAGGCACTGTAGAATTTATATAGCGCCTTTCACAACCACTGGACTTCCCAAAGTGCTTTACAGCCAATGAAGTACTTTTATAGTGTAGTCACTGTTGTAATGTAGGAAATGCAGCAGCCAATTTGTGTACAGCAAGCTCTCACAAACAGCAATGTGATAATGACCAGATAATATGCTTTTTTTTGTTATGTTGATTGAGAGATAAATATTGGCCAGGACACCGGGAATAACTTCCCAGTTCGTCTTCAAAATAGTGCCGTTCGATCTTTCCCGTTCATCTGAGAGAGCAGACAGGGCTTCGATTTAACGTCTCATTCGAGTGACAGCACCTCCAACAGTGCAGCACTCCCTCAGTACTGCACTGGGAGTGTCAGCCTGGATTTGTTCAAGTCCCTGGAGTGGGATTTGAATCCACAATGTGGTGTTAGCTGAGAAAGGAATGTTAGTCAGGATGTTAGGAGAGTTCCCTGCTCTTCTTCAAATAGTGTGATCTTTAACATCCTTCTAAAAGAGGCTGCTAGCGACTCGGGTTAATGTCTCATCCATAAGACGGCACTTCCAACAATGCAGCACTCCTCCAGTCCTCCCCTCAAGTCTCCATCTACCTTATGGGGTCAAGTCCTAAAGTGGAGCTTGATTGAACAACCTTCTAATTCAGAGGCAGGAGTGCTACCACTGAGCCAAGCTGATAAATGGGGAGCAAGCCATTGAAAATGGGGCAAATGTGCAATTTGGATGGAGTGATAGGAAAGAGCAGTGTTTTTCACTGAAAATTATTTAAAGCATGTTTTATTTCATTAGCTTAAGACTCATAATAGATCAGCTGAATTGCAATTCTTACCTTGCAACCAGTTTATTTCTTAATATTTGGGGGGGAGAAATTCACCTGATGTGCACCCCTCGTTAACGCCTGCGGGAGGGCGGTAACGGGACACTAAGAGGTTACTGACCTGGCACGGCAAAATCACCACCGTCCGCGAACATCCCTGGCTGTTTTGCAGTGGTACTAAGACTTCATCATAGGCAGTCCCTCGAAGCGAGGATGACTTGCTTCCATGCCAAAAAGGAATGAGTTCACAGGTGTTTCAATGAAGGATCTAATATTCCAGATCTCGAACTACATCTTGGGAAGGTGGAAGATGCCCGTGCTTGGATTTTTTTAACATGTGGTGGCCATTGCACACCAGCCACGACATGTGCTTGACAGAGCTAGGTCTTGGTCCAGTGGCAAGGACGACTGGAGACCAGCTCTGCTGCATGGATGGAGCGAGCACACATATAGCAGTGTGAGCTGGCTCGTGCTGCCCCTGGGCTCTCGTCTCTTCTGGGCCCCAGACTCACGCTTCTCCTGAGCCCCGGTCACTTCCTTCTACAAACTCTTGCCGCTCCTTCGCCCCTCCTGCTGTGCCTGCCCGCACTGCAATCAGCGACCTGATTTCGCAGCCGTCGCCCTCCTGCAGTGGTATGCCACCGCACGCTGGTCCCTCTGATGGCCCCGGCCTGCTGATGGTCTTGCAGGCCGGGACCGCGTCATTTTCCGGGTTGGGCCGCTGCATGTTGCTCCCTCTAATGCAGCCTTTCAATCACAGGAAACTTACCGCCTAGCTCTGTAGAATCTTGTAATTCGTGATGTCATCCGGTGCGCAGCGCCCCGTTTCCGCCCCAGATGTAATATTCGCTTCCATCCCCTGCAGTATCGCCGGGCTTCAACAACGGCAGCTGCAGGAGGCGTTGTCACCTCGGCTGGCCGCTTGGGGAACGCTAATTAAAGGTAGTGGTGGTCAGGTAGGGCAAAATTTATTTATGTCCCCAATCTGGTGCCTCTTGCTCTCTTTTGCCCCCGCGATTGCTCAGCCCTGCACTCTCTCAGGGTGCTTGGGGCTGCTATGCCCATAGCACGGGGGCCATCATCCAACAGACACAGCCTGAAGATTCATTCACCACAGCACTGGCCCTTCCCTTTAAGATGCAGCACCGAACATTGCTCAACACTCTGCCGACTACGCTCCTCTCACTCCCTGTAGCGCTCTGAGGGAAGTGGTAGCGCTTGATGTAGTGCTCCACTTCCCTCTCGGAGCGCTAAAGCGGAAGTTCCCGGCAGAATCAAATCTTTACCGACCGGCCATACCTTTGTGCTTTTTGAAACGGGGCGCCAAGCAATTTCTAGCTGTTGGAATTCAAAGATCATGTCGAATGCGGCACTTCGGGATGAAAAGAAAAACCGATCAGTTTTCCAGCTCTGAATTCTAGAGGTAATTAACAGTGACGGAGACCCAGTTTCCTTTCTGGTCGATGTATCCTTCATGGAAGATGAGGCACAAGGTTTTTTTTTTACCTCTAACAATGTACTATACATGATTCAAAAACTCGGTGAATGCCTGTTTTCCTTTGCTCCAGAATGAACAGCCTGCTAATTGAACCCCATGAGGCAAAACCTTGCATTATGACGATTTCTGCGAGCAGTGCGTTAATTGCAGAATGAGAGGTGATCTTATTGAAAGGATTATAAGGGGACTTGACAGGGTAGATGTATCCTCCCGTGGAGGAATCTAGAACTAGGGGGAAATAGTTTCAGAATAAGGGGTCGCTCATTTAAAACGGAGATGAGGAGAAATTTCTTTCCTCTGAGGCTCGTGAATCTTTGGAATTCTCTACCTCAGAGAGCTGTGGAGGCTGGGTCACTGAATATATTCAAGGTGGAGGCAGACAGATGCATGAATTATAGTGGAATCAAGGATTACGGGGAGTGAGCAGGCAAGTAGAGTTGAGGCCAAGATCAGATCAGCCATGATCTTATTGAATGTCAAATCAGGCTCGAGGGGCTAAATGGCGTACTCCTGCTCCTATGTTCTTAAAAAAAAAGAATTTTCTTGTTTTTCACTATACAAAGAATTTTGCGACCTAATTAATTAACAAAGTCATTCAACTGGTGAAGAGGTTAAAGAATAAAAGATTCTATTTTAATCCATTCCGATGCATCACTGTGTCACCTGGCAGCTGTACAAAGGTAGAGTTTAAACAGGGAAGTGAATATTTCATGAGAGACTCTGATTAAAAAGTACCTGGGGGTAGGACAATGACTTCAAGCATCTGAATGTCTAGTTGTACGCAGTTGACAATCCTATTTTCTTCACATTTTCAGCTTCATAAAAATATACAACTCACCCTGTCATCTAACTCCAAGATTTTCCACTGACCATTTTTGTCCAACCCGGCCTCAATCACCCCCTTTTCTTTGCTAAAGCAAGAATTTGATGATTTCCTTTTCAATTCAACTGAGTCAAACTTTACTGTGTCAAGTGGCCTTGGATTCGGAGGTCCTGTCCCCGTGAAATCTGGTCTACCACGCACAGATATGCACAATATCACACACTCTCGCACTCCCGCACACTCGCACACACACACACCAAAGGACCTGGACGGTAGCCTCTTGTCCAGTTCTATCCTAATCATGGGCAAAGCTTTCTTTTTCTCACCTTTATGTTCAAATCCCTCATGGCCTCGCCCCTCCCTGTCTCTGTAATCTCCTCCAGCCCCACATTCCCCCGAGATGCCTGCGCTCCTCTAATTCTGCCCTCCTGATTATAATCGCTCACCCATTGATGGCCGTGCCTTCTGTTGCCTGGGCCCTAAGCTCTGGAATTCCCTGCTTAAGCCTCTCCGCCTCTCAACATTTCTTTCCTCCTTCAAGACTACCTCTTTAACTAACTTTTGGTCACTGCGCTAATTTCTACTTATGTGGCTCGGTGTCAAATTTTTTATCTCATAATACTCCTGTGAAGCGCCTTGGGACGTTTCACTACGTTAAAGGCGCTACATAAATACAAGTTGTAGTTGTTGACACTAAGGAAGGAAATCAAGGGATATGAGGATCGGGCGGGAAAGTGTTGAGATAGCAGATTAGCCATGATCTTATTAAATTGAAGCTCGAGGGGCCTTTTGGCCTAATCCTGCCCCTAATTCTAACGTATCAGGGGAAGCAAGTCAGAGAAATAATTTTTCTGAATATGGAAATGACTCAAATTGGGTGGTTTGACACTTAATCCAGAATTGTTTCAATTTGCCTCCCTCCGAGTTTTAAGAGGATAAGCTGCTAATTATTTGTACCAATTTTATATTCGTACATAAAAACAGAAAATGCTGGAAATCTCTCCAGGTCAGGCAGCATCGTGGAGAGAAAAACAAAGTTAACATTTCAGGTCGATGACCATTCGACAGAAATGGCAAGTGTTCAAAAAGAACAGATTCTTAAGGAGCACTGAAAGGGGGAGGGGAAGAAAGAACAAAAGGGAAGGTCTGTGATAGGGTGAAAGGCAGGAGAGATTAGAGAGACAAAAGAGATGATGGGCCATAACCCTTGCCCATATTTGGCTCCCTTTCCCGCCCCCCCCACCCCCATACCCTTCCCCGATTTTATGTAATTTTTTTCTCTCTGTCTCCCATGGCAGCTGGTCATTATTCCACCATTCACACCCGATCGAGACTAACCTTTTTCTAACTTCAAGTCGGCCCATCATCCCTTTTGTGATGGCCTGGTCTGAATTATAGGGAACGCACTGAAAGATAAATCAGTCTTGATTGATTGTTTTTCTGATTACATGAAGTAACCTCAAAATTAAGCGTGTCAAAGAATTTATAGCAAAAATGAACTGTGTTACCTAAATACTCAAATCTGAGCTTGCTTTCAGCGAGGGATTATGCATGCACAAGAAATTCTTGTTACATTTGTTGAGGTTATAGTCTGCAACATTTGAAGTAAATGTAGATAAGGAGAAGGTTTTTCAGGCACTTGACAGTTCATTAGTCCAATGCGAGCTGATAATGTAACTGTGAATTGGTCCTGTCGTCAATTAAATGCCACAGAAAATTATTTGAAGTCAAATCAGTTGCGCAAAATAAAACAGAAGATTTTTAGCCTCCATTTAAAACTGCGGCAGATTTGCTTCTGTCAGCTTAGAATTTTTTTTAAGCTCTTCGGGATCTAACCTCCAGCAAAGGAGCCAGTGTTTGAAAGCAGGACAAGCTGCGCCGGTGGAATAGTGACAGCACTCCTTTGTGCACTAAAATAAAAGTACTTGTCTGATGATGGGGGGTGTTATGTATTTAACCCTTTGTAACCTGCATGACACCTGACCACCAGAGGGCCCACCTGTTGGAGTCCCAAGAGATCCCAGCATATATAAGCAGGCCACCCACGAGGCACCTGCACTCTGGAATCTTATTAAAGGAGCTAATGTCACACTTGCTCATTACACACAATACTCAGTTTCACTCTTTATTATGAGCATATCACTTGGCGTCGAGGTAACAAACAACCGCGAGAAAATGCAAAGAACAGTCGGTATCCTCGAGAAGTTCTCAGAAGGCGACGATTGGGAGGCGTTTGTGGAGAGACTTGACCAATACTTTGTGGCCAATTAGCTGGAAGGGGACGAGAATGCTACCAAACAAAGGGCGATCCTCCTAACTGTCTGTGGGACAACAACCTATGGCCCCATGAAGAATCTCCTGGCCCTGGCAAAACTAACAGAGAAATCCGATGAAGAATTGTGTACGCTGGTCCAGGAGCACCTAAATCCTAAGGAAAATGTTTTGATGGCAAGATATCGCTTCTACACGTGTCAACGATCAGAGGGCCAGGAAGTGGCGAGCTACGTCGCCGAACTAAGGCTCCTCGCAGGACGTTGTGAGTTTGAGGGATTCCCAGAACAAATGCTCAGAGACTTTTTTGTACTGGGAATTGGATATGAGACAATCCTTTGCAAACTGTTGACTGTTGAAACTCCGAATCTAAGTAAAGCCATAACGATAGCCCAGGCATTTATGTCCACCAGCGACAACACCAAGCAGAATTTGCAGATTAAAGAAGTTTCGGCGCAAAGTAACGTCGGTCTCGAGCAGAAATGTACATGGCAGAATGTACACGCCGGCTGCTGCAGCCCAACCCCAGATAACCCAGAGTCTGCCATCAATCGTTAATACGAGGCAGTTAACACCCTGCTGGCGCTGTGGAGGTGATCATCAGCTCCATCAATGCCGCTTCAAGCACTATGCATGCAATGGTTGCAGAACAATGGAACACCTCCAACAAATGTGCAGGCGAGCTGCAAACCCTGCAAACCCTGCAAACCACTATGTTGCAGAGGAAGATCGATCTACAGTGGATCAGGCTAAATTGGAGACTCGTACTGAGGAGGCAGAAGTTTACAGGTTACACGCGTTCAGTACGAAATGTCCACCAATAATGTTGAAAGTTGAACTGAACGGCATTTCAGTATCTATGGCACTGGACACGGGCGCAAGTCAGTCCATTATGAGTAAAAAGGCCTTCGACGGACTGTGGGGCAAAAAAGGCACACGGGCACAAGCTCAGCCCCATTCACATCAAATTAAGGACTTACACCAAGGAACTAATCTCTGTAATTGGCAGTGCAGAAGTCAAAGTCTCCTATGATGGAGCAGTACACGAACTCCCGCTGTGGATTTTACCAGGGAATGGTCCCATGCTGTTTCGCAGAAGCTGGCTGGGAAAAATCCGTTGGAACTGGGACGACATCCGAGCACTTTCATCCATCGATGACACCTCATGTACCCAGGTTCTGAGCAAGATTACATCATTGTTCGAGCCAGGCATTGGAAGCTTCTCGGGAGCGAAAGTGCAGATCCATTTGGTTCCCGGTACGCGACCCATCTACCACAAGGCTCGGGCAGTAACGTACATGATGCGTGAAAAAGTGGAAAATGAGCTGGACAGGCTGCAACGTGAAGGCATCATCGCGCCAGTGGACTTCAATGACTGGGCCAGTCCAATTGTCCCGGTACTTAAGGAGGACGACACGGTTAGAATTTGTGGGGATTATAAAGTAACAATTAATTGTTTTTCACTGCAGGACCAGTACCCGCTACCCAAGGCAGATGACCTATTTGTGACTCTAGCTGGAGGGAAGACGTTCACCAAGCTGGACCTGACCTCGGCCTCCATGACGTAGGAGCTGGAAGAGTCTTCAAAAGGCCACACCTGCATCAACACGCACAAAGGTCTGTTTATCTACAACCGGTGCCCGTTCGGGGTTCAGTCGGCCGCGGCAATCTTCCAACGGAACATGGAGAGCCTGCTAAAGTCGGTTCCTTGCACAGTGGCCTTCCAGGACGATATATTGGTTGCAGGTCGGGACACCATGGAGCACCTGAAGAATCTGGAGGAGGTTCTTAGTCGGTTGGATTGTGTGGGGCTCAGGTTGAAATGCTCAAAGTGTGTTTTCCTGGCACAGAACGTTGAATTCTTGAGAAGAATCGCAGCAGACGGCATCAGACCCACCAACGCCAAAACGGAGGCCATCAAGAACGCGCCGCAAGCACAGAACATGTCGGAGCTGCGGTCGTTCTTGGGACTCCTTAACTATTTTGGTAATTTCCTACCTGGGTTAAGCACCCTGCTAGAACCCCTACATGCGCTACTGCTCAAGGGAGATGACTGAGTATGGGGGAATTCACAAGAGGCTGCCTTTAAGAAAGCCAGAAATCTGTTGTGTTCTAACAAACTGCTTGTCCTGTATAACTCTTGTAAATGATTGGTGCTGGCTTGTGATGCGTCGTTATACGGGGTCGGGTGTGTGTTTCAACAGGCTAACAAATCGGGGATTTTGCAACCGGTCGCTTATGCGTACAGGAGTTTGTCCAAGGCCGAAAGGACCTACAGCATGGTTGAAAAAGAGGCTCTGGCGTGCGTTTACGGGATTAAAAAAATGCACCAGTACTTATTTGGCCTCAAGTTTGAGCTTGAAACTGACCACAAGCCTCTCATATCGCTGTTCTCTGAGAGCAAAGGGATTAATACTAATGCCTCTGCCCGCATCCAAAGATGGGCGCTCACGCTGTCGCCATACAACTATGTAATCCGTCACAGACATGGCATAGAGAACTGCGCAGATGCTCTCAGTCGGCTGCCATTGCCCACCACCGGGGTGGAAATGGCACAGCCAGCGGACTTGCTCATGGTCATGGAGGCCTTCAAGAACGAGAAGACCCCGTTACAACCCGCCAGATCAGGACCTGGACCAGCCAGGATCCTTTACTGTCCTTGGTAAAAAACTGTGTCTTCCATGGAACCTGGTCCGGTGTCCCAGTGGAGATGCAGGAGGCGATTAAGCCGTTCCACAGACGCAAAGGCGAGTTGTCCCTGCAGGCGAACTGTCTGTTGTGGGACAATCACATGGTCTTGCCCAAGAAAGGCAGAGACACATTCATATGTGAACTGCACAGTACCCACCCAGGCATCGTAATGATGAAAGCCATAGTCAGATCCCATGTGTGGTGGCCCGACATTGACTCAGATTTAGAGTCATGCATGCACCAGTGCAACACTTGCTCTCAGCTGAGCAATGAACCCAGAGAGGTACCGCTAAGTTTATGGTCTGTCCATCCAAACCTTGGTCGAGGATCCATGTAGACTATGCGGGCCCATTTCTAGACAAAATGTTTTTCGTTGTCGTGGACGCTTACTCAAAATGGATTGAATGTGCAATAATGTCTGTAAGCACGTCCACGGCCACCATTGAAAGCCTACGAGCCATGTTTGCCACGCACGGCTTGCCTGATGTCCTAGTCAGCAACAATGGGCCATGTTTCACCTGTGCTGAATTCAAGGAATTCATGACCCACAACGGGATCAAACACGTCACATCTGTCCCGTTCAAGCCCGCATCCAACGGCCAGGCAGATCGGGAAGTTCAGACCATCAAGCAAAGCTTGAAACATGTGTTGGAAGGCTCCCTGCAGGCCCGGTTTTCCCGAGTGCTGCTCAGCTACCGCACCAGACCCCAGCTGAGCTGCTCATGAAAAGGGCGCTTAAAACAAGGCTCTCTCTTGTCCACCATGATCTCCATGATCATGTGGAGGGCAAGCGACAACAGCAAAGTGTGTACCATGACCGTGCAAATTTGTCACGCGATATTGAGATCAATGATCCTGTGTTTGTGCTCAATAATGGACATGGTCCCAAATGGCTCGCTGGCAAGGTCACAGCCAAAGAGGGGAGTAGGGTGTTTCAGGTTAAATTGGCCAATGGACAAATGCATAGAAAACATTTGGACCAAATCAAATTGCAGTTCACCAACTTCGAAAAACTCGAAGAGGACACCACCAACTTTGACCTTCCAACACACACACAAGTGGCAACTGACATCATGATTGACCACAAAACCGAACTCATCATCCCCAGCAGCCCGGCAAGGCCGACTGCCCAACAGCCCAGTGAAGAACCCATACCTGTATTTGTACCGAGACGATCGACAAGGGAGCGTAAAGCCCCAGATCGCCTCACCTTGTAAATAAGTGTACTGTTGACTTCATGGGGGAGTGATGTTATGTATTTAACCCTTTATAACCTGCATGACACCTGACCACCAGAGGGCCCACCTGGTGGAGTCCCAAGGGATCCCAGCATCGCTTGGGAGCACAGTATATAAGCAGGCCACCCACAAGGTACCTGCACACTGGAATCTTATTAAAGGAGCTAAGGCCACACTTGCTCATTTCACACAGTACTCAGTTTCACTCTTTATTATGAGCATATCAGGGGGAAAGAGGAAGAGTTGTGCAGATAAACGCATACGGCTTTTATTATTTAACAATCATTTTGTTGGCGAGGGCAAAACAAAAAGGCGCAACCAATACAACAGTTCCGCGTTTAATCTAACCCGCCTATCGGTAACAGGGCGGGTTCATGTCGGAAGTCCGATTCACACCCCAGTGGGCCTACCTAATTGGGAGCCCCTGGAACCATCTTCGCACAAACACCATCTCAACTACTGTTACTGCTCTGTAGCTCTATTCACCTTGTCAGCTGTGGCTCAGTGGGTAGCACACTCGCCTCTGAGTCATTAAGTTGTGGGTTCAAGTCTTGCTCCAGAAACTTGAGCACAAAAATCTAGGCTGACACTCCCAGTACAGTGCTGAGGGAGTGCTGCAATGTCAGAAATGCCATCTTTCGGATGAGAAGTTAAACCGAGCGCCCCGTCTGCTCTCTCAGGTGGACGTTGAAGATCACACGGCACTATTTCGAAGAAGAGCAGGGGAGTTTATCCCTGGTGTCCTGGGCCAATCAACATCACAAAAAACAGAATACACTGCTGTTTGTGGGAGCTTGCTGTGTGCAAATTGGCTGCTGTGTTTCCCACATTACAGCAGTGACTACACTTCAAAAAGCACTTAATTGGCTGTAAAGTGCATTGGGACATCCAGTGGTCCTGAAAGGCGCTATATAAACCTAAGTCTTTCTTGAATATTATGCTCCATTGAAGTCAATGGAGCATAAAATTGGGCAGGGTGCTAAAGGGGCAGCCAAACTGAATCAGCTCCATTCTCCCTGGGCGGCTTTGGATAAAATCAGATCTATTGTCCCAGCTCGTCCTTAACATTCAATCATAACGCTGCCTACGTAACAATAGTCACTGCTTTTCAAAGTAATTCATTGTATGTGAAGCGCTTAGAAATGTTTCTGGAAGACGAGGTCGGGTGTTGTATAAATGCAAGTCTTTCTGTCCTAATTGCTTCATAACTCCATGCTGACAGCAAAATCAAATTGAAATGCAGGGGGGAAATAAAAACATGTTTCAACAAGAATAAAATACCTGGACAACAATTGCTGGGACTGATTTGTGTTCAGACTTACAAATACACGGACAGGCTCTCTGTTGTCAACCAGCTGATACCGCCCGCTGGCTAAACCAGTGACAGCTTCTGTTGATCGGAGTTCTTTCAATTTGTTGGTTAAAAAATAATAATTTGGCCATGTCAGTTAATTTATGTAGCAAATATACCCCAGGTAAAAGAGACACAATTCACTTATACAAAAACAAAATACTGGAGATCTGAAATAAAAGCAGAAAATGTTGGAAATACTCAACCCTTTCCCTGCCTCTGTACTTGCTTAAAACCTATTACATCTCTAACGTTTTCCAGCTCTGATGAAAGGTCATTGACCTGAAACACTAACTCTGTTTCTCCACAGATGCTGCCTGACCTGCTGAGTATTTCCAGCATTTTCTGTTTTTATCACAAGTAACTTGCGTCTGCTGCTGTATGACTAATGTGTGCCTCCTGAGTGTCACACCTTCTGACTCCCCAAAGGATTTCCACCATCTACAAGGCGCCAGTCAGGAGTGTGATGGAATACTCTCCACTTGCCTGGATGAGTGCAGCTCCAACAACACTCAAGATGCTCGACACCATCCAGGACAAAGCAGCCCGCTTGATTGGCACCCCATCCACCACCTTCAACATTCACTCCCTCCACCACCGGCGCACCGTGGCTGGGGTGTCTGTCATCTACAAGTAGCAACTCGGCAAGGCTTCTTCGACAGCAGCTCCCAAACCTGCAACCTCTACCACCTAGAAGGACATGGATAACAGGTGCATGGGAACATCATCACCTCCAAGTTCCCCTCCAAGTTACACACCATCCTGATTTGGAAATATATCACTGTTCTTTCATCATCACTGGGTCAAAATCTTTAAACTCCCTCCCTAACAGCACTGTGGGAGTAACTTCACCACACAGACTGCAGCAGTTCAAGAAGGCGGCTCACCACCACTTTCTCATGGGAAAGGCAATAAATGCTGGCCTTGCCAGCGATGCCCACATCCCAGAAACTAATTTTTAAAATCCTACTGTAAACTGGGTACATTGTATATCCAACAGAGCAAAGGAGCCAGTGTTTGATAGCAGACAAACGTTGTCGGTGGCATAGGAGCAGCACTCCATTGTGCAACATCTCAGTTGTATGGAAGCTACAATTGCATTGATTTCCTGATCCTTGCTTAGATCTCTAGGATAATGACAGGCAACTTCCATCCAATCCAGTTGTTAGACTGTATGGCAGGAATTCTATCTGCTACCCGGGTAGCAAAAAGTACTTTGTTTAGCCAGACTATGGACTGGATTTTCGGCTTTTAGCATTTCGGAGCAAAAAGTCAACTGCAGGAGCATCGGCGTAAAGTCAGGCGTTGCACGACTGACTTTGTGCGCCAGAGCCGAAACTTTCTCCGGTGAAGGAGGCGGCCATTTTGCGCATGCGTATTGTGGGGTTTTTTCCCTCTTCCTTTCTTTTCCGGTCGCAAACGCAAATGCAGGGCATGCCAAATTCTGCTGAGATGGAGGATCAGGAGAGAAGTGTGCCACGTGCCACGTGCTTCAGCCGGGAGGCGAGTGAGGTCAGTGCGGTAGAAAGGAGGTGGACCTCCCTCCATCTTGCTGGGGTAGCCAGACCACTCCTTCCTGTGTTCAAATGAATATTGGGAGAGACAGCACAGTAGGTCCCTGCTGCAGATACCATGACCAGACTGGCACACAGTGCCGAAAAAAGTTCAACAACCTCACAAGGATCGTCAGGTGAGTACCATTTGCATGCATGCCTCCATTACTTGTAACATTAATCTCACACACTATGTGAAGTCTTTCATTTATCTGGTCCCTCTCAACACTCATTGGGGTGCCTTTCACAATGCACAACAAAGATGAAGGCTTACATCAGCAACCATTGGCTTGAAATGATCTGTGCACATAATTTTTTTCATTAAAATCTTCCCTCTCAATGCACTCTACTTGCTCCTATTGCTTTCTGAAAGATCACTGACATCCTCCATGGTAGACGCCTCTAACCAGCGAATACATACTGACGAAGCACATGCAACATCTCAACAGATTGAGTAGGAGGCCTATACAACATTAACTCAGTATCAGTTATTCTACTGTGGTAGGCATATGTGGCACAACAGCAGAGAGACCCTTTTTGAAACCTTCCTATTTTTCTCTTGTGTACTCCCACAACCGGACAGGCGGGGGTCCGCCTCAAACATTATCTCTAACTAACATGGAGGAGAGAGTCTCTGCCCTCATCGGAGTCCCAGGTCTGACAGTTGCCGGGGGAAATGCTGAGCCCCTTTCAGGTAGTGAGGGTATGTAAATGGATCGCTCTACTGAATCCACTGCACTGCAAGATATAATGGAGTAGCGGCAGCCCTCAAATGAACCCGTGCTATGCCACCTTCCCCATGCCACCCTGCCCCCTCCCTTGCCGCTAACCGCTCATCTGATGTTTTCTGCTTCCAGATGACCAACTAGAGGCGCAGCATCCACCGAGGGAAGCCTCCACTTCAGGCCATGTGGCCAACGATGAGGCAATGGAAGACACTGCTCGGGCAGAACATTTTCGAGCCCACCAGTTGCACCCTCCGGATTAAGCTCTTCTAGGGACAATGTGGAAATTGCAAGGTTTGAGGAATCGGAGGCTCATGGCCCCATTTGGCGTGAAGCAACACAGTGACAGGGTGGAATCCCAGAGGGTGAGTCGGCAAAGTCAGTCTGTTAACAGTCAGGCAGACCTTGAAGTGGACCTGGTGGAAATGTCCAGGGAAAGCGCAGTGATGCACTGTGACCTTATTGATGCACTGGGACAGATTGCAGCGAGCATTGACAAGCTCACTACGACTGTTGCAGAGGCAGCGTCACACAGTGCGAGTCGGGAGTCCAGCGAGGCCATCATTGCCCACACGCAGAGGCTGGTGACCTCTAGAAGTGACAGTGCAGTTCCAGACAGTCTAGCCCTTGCCATTGGTCACGCTGCAGACTTGGGCACATCACAGGCACAAGCTTTATTGAGCATGGGCAAGTGATACAGTCCATGTCTGCCTCCATACTCCCTGCGTTCCCCATTGTCCAACGGGGAAGTGATGGTGCCAAAGCAGGCCAGCAAGGTGTGGGTCACATGGTGCGCCGGCTGCTAAGGCCCAGCCTCATCGGAGAGTGAGTGGCTCCAGGGAAATGGGAGGTGGTGTCATTCCTCAGGAATACAGCATTCCGAATCGCACCATTGATGCAAGTTGTTGTTGGTCTCGGAGCAATTTTGTGCAATGCACTGTTTCTCAAAGCACCATCTCACCAGTTTCAGGATGAAAGAATACTGACACTTCAGTGCAATCCTGAGGGAGTGCTGCATTGTCTTTCAGCTGAGATGCTAAATCGAGGCTCTGGCGACCTGCTCAGATGGACATAAAAGGTCCCATTACACTATTAGAAGAAGAGTAGGAGTGTAATATCCTTACTCTACAGTATGAAACCACACGAGGCATATTCTGGGGACAAGGTCACTCTGTGGCCTTAACTCTTTATTCACAGGACTCCAAAAGCGATGACCCTGCATGGGACCTCCCTTTTTATACCTGTGTCATCAAGTACGGAATGTCTCCCACAAGTTCACCCCTTGTGGTCAAGGTGTGCATCTAGGTTGAGTGTATACAGTAATACAGTGGTGTTACATTGTGGTTACATACATGACGTCACCTCCCCACCCCCCCCCCCAAAGTCTTATTGGGATCATAGGTTTAGTCTTTCAGGTGGTCTACGCTCCCTCGTGGAGCGCAACAGTTGGGGCTCTGGTTGTTGGACACTGACGTGGGTATCTGTCACCTGTGGTGACTCCAGCTTGTCCGGGCTGACCGCAGGGACTGTGCATTCTTCTGATTGCTCTTGTCGCGTTCACTGGCAGTGTTGTGATTTCCATCTTATGGTCTTCTTCAGGTTCCTCCGTGTCGATGCTGAACCTTTTTTTTTTCTTGGTCCAGATGCTTACGGTATATCTGATCATTGTTGAGTTTTACCACGATGACCCTATTCCCCTCTTTGTCAATTACAGTGCCCTCAAGCCATTTGGGCCCCATGGCGTGATTGAGGACGAATACAGGATAATTTATTTCTATACATCTCCCCCTCAAATTACGGTCATGGTACTCGTTTTGTGACTTGCGCTTGCCCTCAACTATGTCGGTCAGGACTGGGTGAATGAGGGACAACCGAGTTTTGAGTGTCCATTCCATTAGTAGCTCTGCGGGCGGGACCCCCGTGAGCAAGTGTGATCGGGATCTATAGGCCAGCAGGAAACGCGATAGGCGGTATTGCAGGAAGGGTCCTTGAATCCTGAGCATACCTTGCTTAATGATTTGGACCGCACGTTCCGCCTGGCCATTGGAGGCCGGCTTGAACGGCGGAGTCCTGACGTGGTTGATGCCACTGCCCGACATAAACTCTCGGAATTCGTAGCTTGTGAAACATGGGCCATTATCACTAACCAGGATGTCCGGAAAGCCATGGGTTGCAAAGATCGCATGTAGGCTTTCCACGGTGGTGAATGACGTGCATGAATTCAGAATGATGCACTTGATCCATTTCGGGTACGCATCTACCACAATAAGGAACATCTTTCCCATGAATGGGCCCGCATAGTCAACATGAATGCCACAGGCTGAGCGGGGCCTCCCTGGGGGCATTACCCAGCTGGGCACACGTCGTGCACCTGAGAGCACAGTGTTCCAGGTATGAATCAATTCCAGGCCACCAAACGTGTGACCGGGCAATGGCCTTCATGATCACAATGCCTGGGTGCTAGCTGTGGAGTTCCCTGATGAATGCCTCCCTGCCCTTCTGGGGCATAACTACCCAGCTGCCCCATAGTAGGCAATCGGCTTGGATGGAGAGCTCATCCATCTGTCTGTGGAACGGTCTGACCTCCTCAGAGCATGCTCCGTGTGCAGGTGCCCAATCCCCAGTCAGGACACATTTCTTAATCAGGGATAGGAGGGGATTTGTGTTTGTCCAGATTTTGATCTGGCGGGCTGTGATGGGGGATCCTGCGCTGTCAAAGGCAGTGACAGCCATCTTGCCGCTTTGCTCCGCTGCCCCCTCAGTGGTGGCCAGTGGAAGCCTGCTGAGCGCATCAGCGTAATTTTCAGTGCCGGGCCAGTGCCAGATGGAGTAGTCATAAGCAGCCAGCGTGAGAGCCCATCGCTGTATGCGAGCTGATGCGTTGGCATTGATAGCCTTGCTGTCTGACAACAGGCATGTTAATGGCTTGTGGTCCGTCTCTAATTCAAACTTCCTACTGATGCATTTTTTTTACACCATAGACACATGCAAGTGCTTCCTTCGCGACCATCCCATATCCCCGTTCTGCTTGAGAGCGCGACCTGGAGGCATAAGCCACAGGTTGTAGTTGACCCTCAGCATTGCCCTGCTGCAACACGCACCCAACCCCATAGGACGATGCATCACATGTAAGAACCAATTTTTTACAGGGGTCGTACAGGGTCAACAACTTGTTTGAACAAAGTAGGTTTCACGCCCGATCAAAAGCCTGTTCCTGACATTCCCCCCAAAACCAATCGCAACCCTTACGCAGGAGCATGTGTAGCGGCTCCAACAACATGCTCAAGTTCAGCAGAAAGTTCCCAAAATAGTTCAACAGTCCCAGGAATGAACGCAACTCCGATGTGTTGCAGGGCCTGGGTGCTTGTCGAATCGCCTCTGTTTTGGATTCGGTGGGCCGAATCCCATCTGCAGCAACCCTCCTGCCCAGAAACTCAACCTCAGGAGCTAAGAACACACATTTAGACTTCTTGAGTCGCAGGCCTACCCGGTCCAGTCGGCGTAGTACCTCCTCCAGGTTGTGGAGGTGTTCCTCGGTGTCTCGACCCGTGATGAGGATGTCGTCCTGGAATACCATCATTCCAGGAATGGATTTAAGCAGGCTTTCCATGTTTCGTTGAAAAATCGCAGCCGCTGATCGAATGACAAACGGGCATCTGTTATAAATGAACAGTCTCCTGTGCATGGTGATGGTGGTCAGTAGTTTAGATTCGTCGGCCAGTTCCTGGGTCATATAGGCTGAAGTGAGGTCCAACTTGGTGAACAGCTTGCCGCCTGCCAGCGTGGCGAAGAGGTCCTTCGCCCTCGGGAGCGGGTATTGATCTTGTAGGGACACCCGATTGATGGTGGCCTTGTAGTCGCCACAGATCCTGACAGAGCCATCCGCTTTTAGGACGGGAACGATGTTGCTCGCCCAGTCGCTGAATTCAACAGGCGAGATGATGCCCTCTCAACAGCCAGTCCAATTCGCTCTCGATCTTTTCCCGCATCACATACGGCACCGCTCTGGCTTTATGGTGCACTGGCCTGGCGTCCGGGGTGATGTTTATCACCACTTTAGTGCCTTTGAAAGTCCCGATGCCAGGTTGGAATAGTGAATCGAATTGTTGTAGGACTTGTGAGCACGAACTTCGCTCCACAGATGACATTGCGTGGATATCCCCCCATTTCCAGTTCATCTCGGCTAACCAGCTCCTCCCCAACAGTGCGGGACCATTGCCCGGGACAATCCAGAGCGGCAGCCGATTCACTAACCCATTGTGTGTGACAGCCAACATTGCACTGACTAGCACCGGAATGATTTCTTTAGTATAAGTCCGTAATTGTGTCTCAATACGTGTTGATTTGGGTCTACTGGCTTTAAATGGCCATAGCTTCTCAAATTGCTGAACGCGCATGAGTGACTGGCTGGCCCAGTGTCCAGCTCTATGTGTACTGGGATACCATTTAATAAAACCCTCACCATCATGGGTGGCGTTTTGGTGTATGAACTGTGAATATTCGCCACATGGACCCGCTGAACCTCGCCGTCCATCGATTCGCCCCAAAAATCATCCTGCCTCAAAGAACCCTCTTCTGGTCCATCCGCCTCATATATTCGTCTGGTTGCAGACTTCCTGCACATTCGAGCTAAGTGGCCACTGAGATTGCAGTTCCTGCAGACAAACTGTTGAAATCTGCAAGATCTAGCTGAGTGTTTTCCCCCACACCTTCAGCATGAGTTAAAGTTTCCATTGTTGGGAACAAAGGGACTATGGCCAGGCATTCCGCGCTGACTGTCCCTTTGACTGCTCTTAAGTACCCTATTAGTGGGTGTCAATGGCCCCATCCCGGGCCGCATTGTCCACTGTGATGGCGTGAATGTCCGTTCAGCCTGCCATTGTCTCTGTTGAACTCCTACTCTGGGGTCTATTGCTGCCTGGGGAGTGTCGGACTGCCCCTGCCTGCCTGCAGGGCTCTGAGTTGCATTGATGATGTTGACTCCTTGATCTATCATCACGTTAGAGGCAGAATTGCGCGCGTATATTATTTTCGTCTCTTCTTCCCCCGCCATGAAAGTTTGAGCTATCAACGCCGCCACTTCCAAGGTCAAATCCTTGTTCCAATTCCCGCATGACCGATGCCCTTGATATAGAAGTCCCTTAGCATCTCCCACCTGCAGGCGTCTGTGAACTTACAAAGGTTGGCCAAACGCCGGAGGTCCGCTACGAAGTCCGGTATGCTCTGTCCTTCCCGATGTCAGTGGGTGCAGAATCTGTGTTGGATCATATGTATGCTACTCGCCGGTTTGAGGTGCTCCCCGATCAATTTGCGAAGTTCTTCAAAGGTTTTGTCCGCCGGCTTTTCGGGTGCTAGTAAGTCCTTCATAAGCGCGTAAGTCTTTGGTCCGCAGCTGGTCAAAAGATGAGCCCTTCGCTTGTCGGCCGCTGCATTCCCCCAGCCATTCTTTCGTAACGAAGCTTTGCTGAAGCCTCTCGACAAAATCGTCTCAGTCGTCCCCAACACAGTACTGTTCCTCTGTGCTACCGGTGGCCATTCTCGTGGGTCGTGAATTCCCGTTTCTCGTCGCCAATGTAATATCCTTACTCTACAGTATGAAACCACACGAGGCACATTCTGGGGACAAGGTCACTCTGTGACCTTAACTCTTTATTCATAGGACTCCAAAAGCGATGACCCTGCGTGGGACCTCCCTTTTTATACCTGTGTCATCAGGTACGGAATGTCTCCCACAAGTTCACCTCTTGTGGTCAAGGTGTACATCTAGGTTGAGTGTATGCAGTAATACAGTGGTGTTACATTGTGGTTACATACATGACAAGGAGAGTTCTCCCGGTGTTCTGGCTAACAGTTATCACCCAAAACAACAAAACAGATTAGCTAGTCATTTACCTCATTCCTGCTTGTGGAGCCTTGTTGTTCATAAATCAGCTGGCATAACAACAGTGGTTGCACTTCAGTAGTGGTTCATTGTGGCATTAAAAAAAATGACTTGCATTTATATAGCGCCTTTCATGACCTCGTGATGTCCCAAAGCACTTTACAGCCAATGATGTGCTTTTTGAAGTGTAGTCACTGTTGTAATGTAGGAAATGCGGCAGCCAATTTACTCTCAGCAAGCTCCCACAAACAGCAATGTGACAATGAGCAGATCATCTGCTTTTGTTGTATTGAATAAATATTGGCCAGGACACCACGGATAATTCCCCTGCTCTTCTTCAAAATAGTGCCACGGATCTTCTACAAGCACCTGAGTGAGCAGACGGGGCCTCGGTTTGACGTCTCATCTGAAAGACGGCACCTCCGACAGTGCAGCACTCCCTCAGTACTGCAAATATGTTATACCTGAGGACATGTTATATAAAAGCAAGTTCTTTCTTCTTTCTTAATCAATACTGCTCACTAGTCATCAGCACTAGAATATTAAACATGTTCTTGAAATTGCTTTAAAAGAATAATAAGGGCTGGATTTTCCGGTCCTTTGCGCTCCAGGTCTCGCCCCGGAACAGCGTGAAATGATGCAATGAGGTCTCCTGCGTCCAGTCTCGAGCTTTGGTATTCGGGTTTTGCAGCAGCGCTTAGCAGCACCGCCGGGAAGAGCTGCGTTGGGTGTGCGACACTGTCCGAGTTTTGACTCAAACCCGAACCCGTATGTCTGGAATCTGGTTGCAAGGTGGCCAAGACTGGGAATTAAACATACAGGGGTATCTGATGATTCAGAAAGATAGGCAAGAAGGGAAAGGAGGTGGGGTAGCTCTGTTAATAAAGGATGATATCAGGGCAGTTGTGAGGGATGATATTGGCTCCAATGAACAAAATGTTGAATCATTGTGGGTGGAGATTAGAGATAGTAAGGGGAAAAAGTCACTGGTCGGCGTAGTTTATAGGCCCCCAAATAATAACTTCATGGTGGGGCGGGCAATAATCAAGGTAATAATGGAGGCATGTGAAAAAGGAACGGCAGTAGTTATGGGGGATTTTAACCTCCATATCGATTGGTCAAATCAAATCGCACGGGGTAGCCTGGAGGAGGAATTCATAGAATGCATACGGGATTGTTTCTTAGAACAGTATGTAACAGAGCCTACAAGGGAGCAAGCCATTTTGGATCTGGTCCTGTGTAACGAGACAGGAAAAATAAACAATCTCCTCGTAAAAGATCCTCTCGGAATGAGTGATCACAATATGGTTGAATTTGTAATACAGATTGAGGATGAGGAAGTTGTGTCAGAAACGAGCGTACTATGCTTAAACAAAGGGGACTACAGTGGGATGAGGGCAGAGTTGGCTAAAGTAGACTGGAAACAAGGACTAAACGGTGGCACAATTGAGGAACAGTGGAGGACTTTTAAGGAGCTCTTTCATAATGCGCAACAAAAATATATTCCAGTGAAAAAGAAGGGCGGCAAGAGAAGAGATAACCAGCCGTGGATAACCAAGGAAATAAAGGAAAGTATCAAATCAAAGACCAATGCGTATAAGGTGGCCAAGGTTAGTGGGAAACTAGAGCATTGGGAAAATTTTAAGCTACAGCAAAGAATGACTAAAAAAGCAATAAAGAAAGGGAAGATAGATTACGAAGGTAAACTTGTGCAAAACATAAAAACAGATAGTAAAAGCTTTTACCGATATATAAAACGGAAAAGAGTGACTAAAGTAAATGTTGGTCCCTTAGAAGATGAAAAGGGGGATTTAATAATGGGAAATGTGGAGATGGCTGAGACCTTAAACAATTATTTTGCTTCCGTCTTCACAGTGGAAGACACAAAAGCCATGCCAAAAATTGCTGGTCATAGGAATGTGGGAAGGGAGGATCTTGAGATGATCACTATCACTAGGGAGGTAGTGCTGGACAGACTAATGGGACTGAAGGTAGACAAGTCCCCTGGTCCTGATGAAATGCATCCCAGGGTATTAAAAGAGATGGCGGAAGTTATAGCAGATGCATTTGTTATAATCTACCAAAATTCTCTGGACTCTGGGGAGGTACCAACGGATTGGAGAGCAGCTAATGTAACACCTCTGTTTAAAAAGGGGGGCAGGCAAAAGGCAGGTAACTATAGGCCAGTTAGTTTAACATCTGTAGTGGGGAAAATGCTTGAAACTATCATTAAGGAAGAAATAGCGGGACACCTGGATAGGAATAGTGCAATCAAGCAGACGCAGCATGGATTCATGAAAGGGAAATCATGTTTAACTAACTTACTGGAATTCTTTGAGGATATAACGAGCATGGTGGATTGAGGTGTACCGATGGATGTGGTGTATTTAGATTTCCAAAAGGCATTCGATAAGGTGCCACACAAAAGGTTACTGCAGAAGATAAAGGTACGCGGAGTCAGAGGAAATGTATTAGCATGGATCGAGAATTGGCTGGCGAACAGAAAGCAGAGAGTCGGGATAAATGGGTCCTTTTCCGGTTGGAAATCAGTGGTTAGTGGTGTGCCACAGGGATCAGTACTGGGACCACAACTGTTTACAATATACATAGATGACCTAGAAGAGGGGACAGAGTGTAGTGCAACAAAATTTGCAGATGACACTAAGATTAGTGGGAAAGTGGGTTGTGTAGAGGACTCAGAGAGGCTGCAAGGAGATTTTGATAGGTTAAGCGAATGGGCTAAGGTTTGGCAGATGGAATACAATGTCGGAAAGTGTGAGGTCATCCACCTTGGGAAAAAAAACAGTAAAAGGGAATATTATTTGAATGGGGAGAAATTACAACATGCTGTGGTGCAGAGGGACCTGGGGGTCCTTGTGCATGAATCCCAAAAGGTTAGTTTGCAGGTGCAGCAGGTAATCAGGAAGGCAAATGGAATGTTGGCCTTCATTGCGAAAGGGATGGAGTACAAAAGCAGGGAGGTGTTGCTGCAACTGTATAAGGTATTGGTAAGGCCGCACCTGGAGTACTGCATGCAGTTTTGGTCACCTTACTTAAGGAAGGATATACTAGCTTTGGAAGGGGTACAGAGACGATTCACTAGGCTGATTCGAGAAATGAGGGGGTTACCTTATGATGATAGATTGAGTAGACTGGGTCTTTACTCCTTGGAGTTCAGAAGGATGAGGGGTGATCTTATAGAAACATTTAAAATCATGAATGGGATAGACAAGATAGAGGCAGAGAGGTTGTTTCCATTGGTGGGGGAGACTAGAACTAGGGGGCACAGCCTCAAAATACGGAGGGGCCAATTTAAAACCGAGTTGAGAAAGAATTTCTTCTCCCAGAGGGTTGTGAATCTGTGGAATTCTCTGCCCAAAGAAGCAGTTGAGGCTGGCTCATTGAATGTTTTCAAGTCAAAGATAGATAGATAGATTTTTTAAGCAATAAGAGAATTAAGGGTTACGGGGAGAGGGCAGGTAAGTGGAGCTGAGTCCACGACCAGATCAGCCATGATCTTATTGAATGGCGGAGCAGGCTCGAGGGGCTAGATGGCCTACTCCTGTTCCTAATTCTTATGTTCTTATGTTCTTATGAATCGCACCTCGCAATGACTGCCTGGGAAACCAGAGCGGTTCAGCCATGCCGGCGGCGGTGAGGAAGGTAAAGTGCTCTAAAAGTAAGTGGGAGTGTTTATTGTTTAATTGTTTCTTATTTTTGAAATTTTGCATTGTGGTCGCGTCGGCAATGTTTTGGGAATATTTTTGTGTTTTTTTAAGGTTTTTCCTCCCAGGCCTCTCTCTCATGGCCCAGCACTTTAGTTCGCAAGTTTCCCATTTTTGCATCTCGAAAGTGGTTAGTAGTGTGCCACAGGGATCGGTGCTGGGACCACAACTATTTACAATATACATAGATGACCTGGAAGAGGGGACAGAGTGTAGTGCAACAAAATTTGCAGATGACACAAAGATTAGTGGGAAAGCGGGTTGTGTAGAGGACTCAGAGAGGCTGCAAGGAGATTTGGATAGGTTAAGCGAATGGGCTAAGGTTTGGCAGATGGAATACAATGTCGGAAAGTGTGAGGTCATCCACCTTGGAAAAAAAAACAGTAAAAGGGAATATTATTTGAATGGGGAGAAATTACAACATGCTGTGGTGCAGAGGGACCTAGGGGTCCTTGTGCATGAATCCCAAAAAGTTAGTTTGCAGGTGCAGCAGGTAATCAGGAAGGCGAATGGGATGTTGGTCTTCATTGCGAGAGGGATGGAGTACAAAAGCAGGGAGGTCCTGCTGCAACTGTACAGGGTGTTGGTGAGGCCGCACCTGGAGTACTGCGTGCAGTTTTGGTCACCTTACTTAAGGAAGGATATACTAGCTTTGGAGGGGGTACAGAGACGATTCACTCGGCTGATTCCGGAGATGAGGGGTTACCTTATGATGATATCTTGAGTAGACTGGGTCTTTACTCGTTGGAGTTCAGAAGGATGAGGGGTGATCTTATAGAAACATTTAAAATAATGGAAGGGATAGACAAGATAGAGGCAGAGAGGTTGTTTCCACTGGTCGGGGAGACTAGAACTGGGGGGCACAGCCTCAAAATACAGGGGAGCCAATTTAAAACCGAGTTGAGAAGGAATTTCTTCTCCCAGAGGGTTGTGAATCTGTGGAATTCTCTGCCCAAGGAAGCAGTTGAGGCTAGCTCATTGAATGTATTCAAATCACAGATAGATAGATTTTTAACCAATAAGGGAATTAAGGGTTATAGGGAGCGGGCTGGTAAGTGGAGCTGAGTCCACGGCCAGATCAGCCATGATCTTGTTGAATGGCGGAGCAGGCTCGAGGGGCTAGATGGCCTACTCCTGTTCTTAATTCTTATGTTCTTATGTTCTTATGTACAATGCCTCCCTTCGCGCTGCGCACCCTGGCACAGGGCCCAAATGGCGAAAATTCCTTACAAAAGTGCAGACCATTCCCAGCCGGTAATCAGAGAGATTTGGGTGTCCTCGTGCAAGAAACACAGAAAGCTAGCATGTAGGTACAGCAAGCAATAAGGAAAACAAATGGTATGTTGGCCTTTATTGCAAGGGGGTTGGAGTATAAGAGTAAGAAAGTCTTGCTACAATTGTACAGAGTCTTGGGACCCAAACCTGGAGCACTGTGCACAGTTTTGGTCTCCTTATCTAAGGAAGGATCTACTTTGTCTTGAAAGCGGTGCAACAAAAGTTTACTGGATTGATTCCTGGGATGAGAGAGCTGTCTTAAGATGAGAGATTATGTAGAATAGGCCTATATTCTCTGGAGTTTAGAAGAATGAGAGGTGATCTCATTGAAACATACAAGATTCTGAGGGGAGATGACCAGGTAGATGCTGAGAGGTTGTTTCCCCAGGTTGGAGTCTCTAGAACTAGGGGGCATAGTCTCAGGATAATGGGTTGGACATTTAAGACTGAGATGAGGAGGAATTTCTTCACTCAGAGGGTTGTAAACCTTTGGAATTTTCTGTCCCAGAGGGCTGTGGATGCTGAGTCTTTGAGTATATTCAAGGCTGAGATAGATAGATGTTTGGGCTCTAGGGGAATCACGGGATATAGAGATCGGGCGGGAGTTGAGATCGATGATCAGCCATAATCTTATGAATGGCGGAGCAGGCTCGAGGGGCCTTAGGGTCTACTCCTGCTCCTATTTCTTATGTTCTTAAAATAAATAGGTTAACACTTACACGAAAATTCAGAAAAACAAGGTAAGCATTGGCCTACTGATGTTCCATGTCCCGTTTTAAAATCTTGGCCTCTTTGGGAGCCACATGGAACAGCACTCTGCCTGTAGTTGCTTGGAGTTATACTCCGTGAAAACTATGCTGGCTTCCCTGTATCGAAGGACAGGCATTATTCCTTCGTGCAACCTTGAGGGACTTTTTTTCCCCACTGTGATATTACTACCAGATTCATCATTACAAATATTTGCTGCTTTTGGGTGACTTGAATTTGTTCAAAAAAAGATTAAAATAACAATAACAGAAAGGTTTTGATGTAGATTGGATCTTACCAAGGACTTTCAACATGGCGAACAGCTTGCCAGAATGACAAAAGCCCAATGTGACTCAGAGCATAATAGTAAAGCACTGTTACTGAGGTCACGGCTCTGGGCTTTGTCTCTTATTTTTCTCCATTGGTCTCAAGCCTCACTGCAGCTGAGTGCGGATTTATGATTCTTTTACTGATCTATTCTTATTGTTTCTGCTGCGGAGATGCTGAATTATATCAGAGAATGCATTCTTTCAGTGCCACGAGAAGACACTCAAACTCAGAACAAGAGCATCAAGGTCATTTAGCCTATCACAGCTCATCCATCTAGTACGCTAACTGTCCCATTATAGCATTCAACTGCATTTTGATTGCCTTTGTCTCTACTTCCCAGCCTTGCAGAATATTCCAAACATTTTGCACTTTTTGAGTCAAAGAGTTCTTCCTAATGTCTCATTTAAATTTACTGTTCACTCATTTAAATTTGTATCATGTGGTCCTATCTTCTGGCTTATTTTAAAGTAATATTTTGGGTTCATCTTATCACACCATTTGATACTTTTTATATCTTCATAAGATTCCTCCTTAACCAACTTCTTTCTGGGAAGTAGAGCCTGAGCTTCTCCAATCCTTCCTCATAGCTCTTCCTCTTACTTGAGATCACTCTTACTTCTCTTCTGTACGCTTAGCATTGCATGTATATGATTTTGCGGCAATGTGACAAGAATTGAACACATCTCAAGTAGTATCTAACCAGTGCGGCTGAAGACTGGTCCTCTACTATCTCTACTATCCTGGGTGCATATTGTGAGTTTTCCTAAATTGTTTCAACATATTGACCAGACATTGGGCTGGATTTTCGGATGGCGGCTTTTTCGGGCAATAATGGTGGCGGGACGGTAAATTTTGCGTCGGGAAATGGTTTGAGTCTGCAGATACAAAATTCATCAGCTGGGCCCTGAGAGTGAAGCGGAGTGCTAAGGGAGGCATCCACACCTCTCTTCGGGCGCTAGGCCAGCTGAGCAACTGAAAATCTGTTGCTAAAGAGTCGATCTCGGAGCACCCTAAGAGAGGTTTCCCTGGAAAAAAAATTGTCAAAAAAAATCGTCAAGAAAAACATAATAAACATTCCCAGTAACTTGCTCACCCCACATAAAGATACAACGCAAAAATACAACAAAAAAAAACAATCACACTTATCTCGTGTTGTCATTCCTTCACTCACTGCCGCCGGAACAGCTTGGACCGTCCATTTTCCAAGGCAGTCCCACCAAGGCACGCTACGAGACAGCGGCAAACAAAAATAATCTCACTGTCGAAACCGGGGGGCGTTGCACACCGGCTCGACGCTCCAGGGCAGTACTGGTCCGCACCCCCGCAAAACCGGCACCAAATTACCCAACAGGGTGCTGGAATCTGGCCGCCTGGCCAGAAATCATTTGCATACCCATTACCACCCCACCGGGTGCCAAGAGAGGCACAAGCCCAAAGAAAATCCAGCCCATTAAGTTTGAATTTGGAATAAACAGTTGAGCTTTCTTTACCTTCCAGTGTTCGGTGTTTCCCATTTGGAAGTTCTCTTTCATGCTGTGAGCCTTTGAAAGGCCTGAAAGAGATTGAGAACTGTCCAACTTTTTCTGGAAGATATACCAAACGACTTCCTTCATTTGTACATAATCTTGTGAAAGGTTGAGAAGCAAGTTTATGAGGAAAATGTTGTAGATCTGGTAGCAACAATGAGTGACTGAAGAAGAGGTAGTCAACCTCCCATAATAGAGACTCAGGCTCAATTTTCCCCAATGCCGTTTTTTGGTGTATTGCAAGAGTTACACCCGTCTTTTGGCTTCGACTACTCCAAAAAAATAACTTGCAAGTTTCCCCATTCTAATTATTGAAATTGGCGCTGCACAGCCTGTCCTTTAGCTTTGGGGGGTGGAGCCCAATGTTTGCGCCGAACAAACAATTTCCCCCCTCCCCTTCTGCGCATGTGCAAAAAAAAAATGACGTTTTTTACGTAACTACTCTGGGCGCGCATGCCCAGTACAGCTCCTGATCAGCATTTGGCCATTCTTAAAGAGCCAGTTGTGTGTGTGAGAACTTTAATTCTCAGTGGAAAAATCGGAGCTGCAATATGCAACGCGGCTCAAGGATCAAGAATTTCTCTCAGGACGAAGTGGAGGCACTAGTTACTGTGATTGAGGCCAGATGGCACGAGCTGGACACCAGCAGAGGTCACATAAAAGTTCCACCAAAAGAAATGAAGAAACGCTGGAACCAACTTGCAGAAGATTACTGTGTAATGGTGAGCACCCCGAGGTCTGGAGGCCAGTGCAAAAAGAAGTGGCAGGACCTTGGTCAAGTAGTTAGTATAAGTAATATTTTCATTTATTCAATGGAATTACAATTGTAAATATGATCATCTGTATGTCACACCCAGCAGAAAGACACCCTCTCTAAAAAGTTACATTTTCATCTTTACAGAGGAAGGTGGCACTTAATAAAAGGGAAAGAACTCGAACAGGAGGAGGCCCGGCAAATCTGCACCCACTGACACACTTGGAAGAGAGGGTCGCTGCTTTGATGGGTCCTGCCTGGAGATAAGCAACCACCACTGCACAAGCTGGGCGCACATTCTGGCTTTGCTAAAAGACAAGCACTGCGCGGGCTAGCCATGCTTCGGTTCATGGGGATGTCTCCATCAGCTACGCTTCGGTTGATGCAATGTGCCATCATTCATCGTGGTCCTTCAAATGAGCCTGCTGCCTGCGCTGTGTGAGCCTACTCATGCCACCCACCCTGCCCCCTCCTCTGCTGCTAACCATTTGTCTGTTCTTGAGGCCAACCCTAATGAGGCTGAAGCCAAAGCAGAAGAAGATTCAGACTCAAACAAGCCTGAAGAGAATATCTTCCAATCCCACCTTTCAGACCAAGAGCATGGGGGTGAGGGGGAGGGGCAGGTGGAGGGGGAGGATGAAGCCTCCACTCTTGTACTCACTCTGGAGGAGGTGCAGGTGCCGCCCCTTGAGGGAGCTTCATCAGTAAGGGAACATGCCCAGACCCCACAACCATTGACAGAATCAATTGCCACTCCCACTCCAATCCCCAGACCAGCCTCTGAAGAGGCCCAAGCCGGGCCTTCCACATTATTGCCTGCACCCGCCCCTGCCCCCCTGCCGCCCCCCCCCCATCAAGAAGTGTGCATTACCCAAGATGCTCGAAAGAATAAGCTTGGTACCAACCCAAGAAATGCTGCGCCACTGCCTGCGGGCAGAGGTGAAGCCACCAAGACCAAGCGCAGCGGCCGGTCTTAGAATAAGGTGGAGGAGAGATGGGTGCAGCCTTTCTTTGCTGTTGTTGTTGTTGTTATTATTGTTATTACTATTGTAACTGTTCTCAAGTTAAAAGTCTTTTGGAAGTTATGTAAATTTACAAGTTTAAAAGTTTGTAAGTGATATTAAAGTTTGTAAGTGATATTAAAGTTTGTAAGTGATCTTAACTGAAAACTTTAAAGTTTGATACTTTAATAAAGAATATTTTATTAAAATTAAGTACAAATAAATGTTAAACTTTTGAATAAAATATATTTTAAATTATAACTCAATCATTTCCATTATTTGTTCCATTATTAACACAACTTTTTGAATTAAAGAAGAATCATTTCCATTGTTTGTTCCATTAACACAACACAACATTATGGAACAGGTCCAAACAGTAAACATGGTCCATTTGGAATAGTTGCCGCTGAGCCGTCAGGCAGCAAAGTGTTCAAGGATGAGCTGCTGGCACAAGGCTCGAGCAATCGTTAAAGGGTCACAATGGCCCGCCCTCCTCCACCGTCGTGCTCTGGGTTCAGGTAGTTGTATGGCTTCCTCGTACTCCTCCTCCTCCTCATCATCATCAGCCACTCTCACCTCAGGTGTGTCTTCTACTACCAGCTGCTGCTGCCGCATGATGGCTAAATTATGCAGCATGCAGCACACAACAGTGAACTGACTGAGGCGTATTTCAAATAGCCTCCGGAATGGTCCAGGCATCAGAAACGCTGCTTCAAGATGACAATGGTCCTCTCTATTATGCTGCGAGTCGCAATGTGCGACATGTTGTATTCCTGGTCAGCTTCCATTCAGGTTATGCGTAGGGGCATAATTAGCCAGGTGGCGAGGCCGTACCCTTTGTCTACCAGCAGCCAGCTCTGCCCTTTTGGCTGCTACTGAAACATGGCAGATATAGCGCTCTCGCGTAGGATGAACGTATCATGGGTGCTCCCAGGGTATCTCGCATTAACTGACATGATGCGATGCAAGTTGTCACACACGAGCTGCACTTTCACGGAGTGGAAGCCTTTTCTATTCCTCTGCATCTCGGAATCCTCCAAAGGCGCTCACAAGGTGGTGTGGGTACAATCAATGCAGCCCTGTACCTTTGGGAGGCCAGTAATCCTGGAGAAGCCCACAGCCCTGTCACGCATTGCCTGGGCAGTCATGGGGAACTTTATGTAATCATTCCTCCGGGAGTATAATGCAGCAGTCACCTGTCAAATGCAGATATGTTTTGCATGCTGAGAAATGGCGCACACATCCCCAGTTGTGTCCTGGAATGATCCAGATGGATAAAATGAAAGTGCAGCTGTAACCTTCACTTCAACTGACAAAGCAGTCCTCCTGATGCTTCTAGGTTGCTGGTCTGCTTTTACTAACTCACAAATCTCGGTTACAACTTATTTGCGGAAACGCAGCCTTCTGACACAGTCTGCATCACTCAGGTGCAGGTATGAACGCCTGTCTCGATAAACCCGATGTGGGTAAGGGCTCCTGCCCATCACCCTACGTGCTCAGGTTCCTCATGCGATGATGTCAAATCAATCGTCTCCTCCACAGCACAATCATGCAGAAGACTTGCATGAGATATAGCTTTGTCAATATTGCCCCCATAATTAAATTGTAGCTTTGCAAAATGCTCAAAACATCAGGACCAAGGACTTAAAGCTTCTTTCCTCTCTCTCTCCCCAAGTTCGACGCTCTAGTATGGACCACACCCTGGTCTGCGAATGCGCAATTAGCTTGCTTAGAACAGGAAGCTAGGCATTCAATGAAGACATTTGGGGCAACAAAGTCTAATGCAATCCTTTAATTTGGGATTTTTTTTAAAGTACCACCCCTCCACCGACCGAACATCTCCTCATCGGGCTCGAGGGTCGGCCAGCAGAATCGCTCCCTCGCCCAGACACAGAGGCTCAGCATCCACCCCCCAACCCGGGCTTCTTTCGAAGCTGCTGTATGTATAAGGGTTCTCATCCCTTCTGCTTGGCTTCCACCCCCGGGCTTCTTTTGAAGCCGAACCCCGAGCCCCTGTGTCCGGGTGAGAGAGTGACACTGCCGGCCAACGCTCTGACCCTCGGGCCTGGTGAGGAGACATTCGGTGGTGGGTGGTACTTTGAAAAAAAATCAAAAATTAAATAATTACATTTGACTTCCATTTTCTCACTTTTGAGTTTGAAAATTTAAGCTTCATGATGCATATTCTTTGTCTCCTTGACTCCTTCCAAAACTTCACATAAAAACAATGAGGTCTTTCAGCGCCGATTTTTTAATGTGCGCTGGTTTTTCTTAAGCGCCCAGAAGGTTTTTTGGGAATGGTTACTGTCAGGTATCCTACCTGGCTACTGTTGGTACTATCACAAGGTGTGCCACCAGAGGGCACAGCAATGGGAGACGCATGGGTTACCTGTACAGGTGTGCCTGGCCTTGTATAAAAGGCAGGTCACCAGGTGTGATCCTCACTCTGGAGTTAGCAAATAAAGGACTAAGGTCACTACAGTACAAGTACAACACATTGCCTCGTGGAGTCATTATTAGAGCATCTAAGGACACAACAATTGACGACAAGATTACGAACTTTCACACGAAAATGGCTACCCTTGGTACGTTGCAGCAGTTTGCCAATGGTGATGATTGGGACACCTTTGTGGAGAGGCTCGACCATTTGGTCACGGCAAACGACCTGGCAGGAGACGACCCGCCACACTGGCTGATAAGCGCAGAGCTATCTTGCTAACCAGTTGTGGGCCCACCATCTATGGCCTCGTCAGGGACTTGCTGGCACCAGCGAAGACAACAACCAAGACGTAGCAGGAGCTCGTAACCCTGATCCATGAGCAACTCAAGCCCAAGGAGAGCATCCTCACGCCCACCGACGGTCCGAAGGCCAGGAAATCGCGAAATAGGCCGCAGACCTCAGGAGGCTGGTGGCACCGTGCGAGTTCGGCACCCACCTCAACAAAGCGCTGCGGGACATTTTTGTCATTGGAATTGGCCATGAGAGCCTTCTTCATAAGCTACTGTCGGTGGATACCACAGTCACACTGCAGAAGGCCAGCTCCGTAAGCCAGGCATTCATGACCTCGACCTGCGGCTTTCGGCAGATGACTCATCCTCAGGACTCAAACCCAGCAGGTACTGTGCACAGTATGGCACTGTTTAGAGGCTGGACTGTAGAGCGCGAACCCTTAACTCAGAGTCTGCCGAGGCGGGGTAATCGAGTAACTCCATGCTGGTGTTGTGGAGGGAATCACAGGACTCACCAGTGCTGCTTTAAAGACTATGTATGCAAAGGCTGCAGCACAAAGGGCCACCTCCAGCGAATGTGTAAAAGAACTATGACTCACTGTGTCGATGAAGAGTCTGCAGATGGCCATGAATCTAGTGTGGATTATGAAACGATAGACAGAGAGGCAGCTCAGCCCCACGATGAGGTATACAACATGTTTACCTGCACCACTGAGTGTCCCCCGTTGAAGATGGAAGTCGAGATAGATGTCTTCATGGAAGTGGACACAGGAGCGAGCCAGTCAGTAATGAATCAAGAAGCCTTTGAGAGGCTATGGGACAATCAAGTTGAACGACCCAAGTTGGTCCCGGTTCAGGCAAAGCTGCACACCTACACCGATGAAATTATCCCAGTCGTTGGTAGTGTGAATGTAAAGTTACTCCATGATGGCGCGGTGCACAAGTTACCTCTGTGGATTGTTGCAGGTGATGGACCAACGCTGCTCGGCAGAAGGTGGATGGAGAAGATCCATTGGAAGTGGGAAGACTTCAACCCTCCAGCGATTGACATCCTCTGCGCTCGGAGGCACAACAAGCCCTCACTTGAGGGTGGACCCGGCACCGGAGAGCGGACCAGCACGGCACCCGAGGCACAGACCCCCCAGCATGACCGCGTGGTGATGATCTCGCTGAGGCGACCCGAACACACCTTCCAGGGTCCAGTGACAGGACTCCGGAGGAGGAAAATCGGATCCAGAGGCAACTTCCCAGCTTCGGTGGCAGAACCTAGGGAGAAGAGAATCACCGCAGTCGACATCATGGATGAAGGAAAGATGGTGCCCAAACCACAAGGTGATGCGCTGAAGAAAAAGATGGCAGCGGTCAAACCACAAGGTGCAGCGCTGATGGAGCAACACGTGGCACCAACGCAGAAGAGGATTGAGGTAAAGCAAGCAAGGGTCTCTTAAAGGAGGCCTACACTGCAACCCATTACAATTAAACGGACAGTTCCACACACTCAAGCAATGTAATCGCAACTGTAAGTTAGAGACAAAATGTATAACTGACGATCAGAATTGTGTACATGCAATAAGCAGGGAAAAGTCGCGCAATCATGCAAAATGTGTAATTCATGATCTGAATTATGTACATGCAACCAGTGAGGAAAAGTCGCGCGATCGTGATCGGAACTATAGAGTATCCACAATAAGTAATGAAAATTTGGGCGATGTAGGATTTCAACTGCACGCAGCCAATGCAGTGGGCAGACACCCATCGGGAGCACACAGGTCCAGCGAGCTACCCAATGTTGTAGCTTGCATCCTGGGGACCAGAATTATGTACCATGGAGTGTGACCACAAGCAGCCAACACACACGAGCTGCAGAGCAAGCGACTTCAGCAGGGCAACGGCACCGGTATCGATACCTTGCCCATGATTGGCTCCACCTCTCAGGCACCCGCCATGAGCCTGAAAGAGCAGACTGTGCTAAGGCACAGTCCCCAGACCCCATCACCACCAAGGCCATATCCATAAACGAAGGGTCACCCACTACAGTCCCCCCAAAGGGGACCAGGACCAGCCAGGATCCAAACCAAACAACTCCCAGGCCAGCAAGTCAGCAGTTCCCTGTGCACTGCTAGACGACAACTCCTCAGGGAGCAGTAGCGACCCAGGGTGCAAAGAAAAGACAGGGAGGTCACAGGCATCTGTGAACCTGCCCGACGCTAGGAACCATGGCAACAGCCCCAAGAGCAGGCAACTTGAGCCAACTGGGTTCCCACTGCCAGCACTGGGCACCGCGTCGCCACCAGACTGCAGGAACACATTCCAGCAGTTCTGGAACTAGTTTGTCTGTACGCACCGGTCACTGCATCGATAATGTATCTCACAAGTCTAACGTACTTGTCTCACAACAGAACCACAAATGTAATGCAACCTTGTTTTTCTGAATTTGAATGTATACGAATGCAATGAATCTCCGGCATAATCTATATGTGCGGTGGGGTGGGTGGGTTGAGGGGGGTGGCGGTGAATGGAGTGGTCAGGGACACACACAAACAGCAACCACCAGCACTCTACTGCACAACCACTCACCCAAGATTGAAACGACCTGCCAAGGGTCAATCAGATAGAGCCCAGATAGAGCTAAGCCCAGAGCACAATCAATGCAGAGGCGATTTGCACTAAAGGCTTAGTGGGGAGTGATGTCAGGTATCCTACATGGCTACTGTTGGTACTGTCACACGGTGTGCCACCAGAGGGCATAGCAGTGAGAGACTTGTAGGTTACCTGTTCAGGTGTGCCTGGCCTAGTATAAAAGGCAGGTCACCAGGTGTGATCCTCACTCTGGAGTTAGCAAATAAAGGACTAAGGTCACTACAGTACAAGTACAACACATTGCCTCGTGGAGTCATTATTAGAGCATCTAAGGACACAACATATGCCGTTCGAGGAAAAATGTAAGTTGGCCAAATTTGCTTAAATGTGAACAACTGGCGCAGACATCAGGTTACGCCCCCATGACGCAAAAAAATACTAACCTAAAAAAATCATAATTAACTGAGTTACGCTGGCACAGAAACATTGGGGAAACTTGGATATTTTAATTTAGGCCAAAAAAAGCAGTGCGCACCAAAAAACTGGCGCAGATAACTGGGGAAAATTGAGCCCTCAGTCATACGAACATGCGAACAATGACGGACAGGTGAAGACCCTCTGGTCCATCCAGGCTGTCCCACGTAATTGTGATACATTGTGTAACACAATATATACACACCCCACCACACCCAAAACCAGATAAAACCAAGAACAATGTTGGGGAAAAAAGATGGGAAATTCCTCTCCGACATGTCAATGATATCTATTTAAAAAGCCAGGCAAGAAAGTGCTTTGGTAGACTGTGAGATACACGGGCAGAACAATTTTTGAGAAAAATAAGCAATCATCATTTTAAGATGGGAAAGGATAAGCGGGAGACTTGGGGGAGGAATGTTGCGGAGATTTATGTTTGTGAATCCTTGGCCATTTAATAAGCAGGGCAGTGAGAAGTCTCAGCTGAGATGAAGAGAGAAACAGAACTAACATTTTACGTCGATGACCTTTCATCAGTACTGGCTTCTCAGCCTAAAGCATCCTGGGAATGAACAACTTTAATCATTTCATTACCTCTAGCTACAGTACAAAACCACAAACCATTTATAAGTCAAAAGAAAGCAAAAACCCCAATCAAATCAGATTAAACCAAATCCTAAATCTATACATATATATACACACGACTAAGGTATCTTACAAGAATGGCCCCAAAACAGAGGCCCTACTGTCATTGGTTGCATGAGCTGTGAACTTGGACCCTAACTGAAAATGTAGCATCTGGTCTGTTAAATGTTGATGTAAGGATCAAGGGGGAAAAATTCGGATCATTTGCACGGGAGTTTAATAGCAGCGGTAACCGGAAGCGCCCCAGGCCGCTGCGCCACCAATGACGACATCATCACCGTGCGCAGCGACCCGTTTTTGTTCCGTAACGAAAATTCGGTAGCGGCACCTGAAGCCGTCATGGTCAGTGCCCGCGACAGCTTCGCAGGACGCACGTATAGGGTGTAGGCCGCTCGCGGGGTGAAAATTAAAGGGGCAGTGTGGCACTTAAACAAAATGGCCGACATACCGGTTGCGGCCTTCTTGATAGCAGCTCACGGGGTCCATGCCCCGATCTTGCAGCCGGGCACTCCGCTTAGGGTGCCGGGCTACTGCCATGGTACCCTGTTCCCTGGTGGCCCAGCGATGGCCCCGACCCGACTGCAGAGTCGGCAACTTGGTCCTCCCCTTTAATGGAAGGGGAGGGCCCTGTCTACCAGCCAGCGCTATATGTCCCACTGCGTTGCGCTGGAAACTTCGCTTCCCTTTACACTCCGCTCATGCCCCCAACAGGAAGTGGAGCGCGATATTTTGTGCTCCACTTCCTGTAGCGGGCGGTAAGTCCAATATAACGTGCAGGGCGAGACTTCCACTGCATGGCGCAGGAACTTCTGCCCGGACCAAATTCTGCCTCGCAAATATATTAAAATGAACACCATCTGAAATGTGCCCTATGGATCATGCCATGCCATCACTATCCTTCCCACTATCCAGGGCCCCAAATACTCCTTCCAGATGAAACAGCAATTTACTTGTACTTTCAATTTAGTATACTGTATTCGCTGCTCACGATGTGGTCTCCTCTACATTGGGGGGACCAAGCATAGATTGGGTGACCGCTTTGCAGAACACCTCCGTTCAGTCCACAAGTGTGACCCTGAGCTTCTGGTCGCCTGTCACTTTAATTCTCAACTTCACTCCCACTCTGACCACTCCGTCCTCGGTCTCCTACACTGTTCCAATGAAGCTCAAGGCAAGCTCAAGGAACAACACCTCATCTTTCGTTTAGGCACTTTACAGCCTTCTGGGCTCAACATCGAGTTCAACAATTTCAGAGCATAGCCGCTGCCAATCTTTGGCTCCCTTCCCCCACCCTGAGCCTGTTTCTTTTCTTCTTTTTTTCTCCTTGCCTCTAATGGCAGCTGGTCATTATCCCGCCATTCACACCCTATCTTGACGAATGTTTTCTAACTCCTGGCATTAACATTTCAATTTGGCCCATCACCCTTTTTGTCTCTCTAATCTCTCCTGTTTTCCAACCTATCACAGACTTCCCCTTTTGTTTTTTCTTCCCCTCCCTCCCTTAGTGCTTGTTAACAATCTATTCTTTCCGAACACTCTCCAGTTCTGACGAAGGGTCATTGACCCGAAACGTTAACTCTGCTTCCTCTCCACAGATGCTGCCTGACTCGCTGAGATTTCCAACATTTTCTATTTTTATGCCATGATTTCAGACTGCCTGAAAGGGTGATAGAGGCAGAAACCCTCACCACATTTAAAAAGTACTTGGATGTGCCCTTGAAGTGCCGTAACCTACAGGGCTTTGGACGAAGAGCTGGAAAGTGGGATTAGGCTGGATTGTTCTTTGTCAACCGACGCCGACATGATGGGCTGAATGGCCTCCTTCTGTGCTGTGAATATCTGTGACCCTATGATTTCAGGCCTGCCCTAACTTCCCAGTTCCCATTATTGACGTGCTTTAAGTGAACCCTGAAACCCGAGCGTGGGGCCGGCTGAGTTACAAAATCACAACACATTCAGCTGACTAGGCCAGGGTTAATATCTGTACGAGGGCTAAATGCAAGTCATAATCATTGCCGGACCTTCAGATGGGCTACAGAACGCATGAATAATATTCAGGCTCTAATAGTTATTGGTGGAGGATGAGCAGAAAAAGAATACTGTGCCCCTGATTTAAGCTCACATTTAAGGCCCATATCCTGAATTATTAACAGAGCAATGCAACAATGCATTATTTATTACAGCTGTAGAGATACGAGGTGTTGAGCATTGTACCTTTCTGCACTACGTGTATAAGATGTATTGCTTATATAACTTTCCAGTAAGATTTATTTTCCAAATTTTCTCCTTTCCTCTCATGAAGACAATGATTTATGCTGGGATTCAGCTCCACACGCCCTGGTAGGCCTTCACGCATGAAGCTATTGCTCATGAGAGAGCCTGGGCAGTGAGCATGGGCAGGCTACTGAACTGTGAAATGTTTCAGAAGGGGACCTAATGCTGTTCTTACTTCACATCCACAGATATGGGTCTCTGGAGCAGAAACACTGACTGATTTTCCCCTCCGGGGATATTGTGGGTAATTGTATCACTACTCCTGCCACCCAGGCTGATGCCGGCTGACCGAGTGCAGACCAGGAATTGAATCTCGTATGCTCTTGCCCACACGGATAAGCTACACATTTCCTTTATCAATTGAGTCATCTGAGTTTGGGGAAATGGGGTGGGGATGGGTGGGGGGCTTAACCGGCAAGGCTACAGACCAAGAGCTGTGTAAAGTCCTGTCCCTGCAGTACAGACTCACACGAGGCACATGCTGAAGTCAAGGTCACTCAGGACCTGCACCTTTATTACACAGCTCTCGAATGCCACACTTGCCTGAGACCTGTCTTTATATACCTGTGTAGAACAGGTATCCAGTGTCTCCTGCAAGTGCACCCCTGGTGATAAGGTAAGCTTGTGGTTACAGGTCATATCTGGTTACAGTCATGTATAGCATGGTAAGATACAGTTATGTACAGTAGTGTGAGATACATGACATCACCCTCCCCCAAGGTCTTATTGTCTTTATAGGTTCAGTCTCTCAGGTGGTCTACGCTCTCGTGTGGAGCGTCTTAGTTGTGGTTCAGTTGTTTGCCTTGGTGCCTGTTTTTCTTTCGGTGTGATTGCTGGTATCTCGCCTGGGCTGTCTGTTTCATTCAATATGATTGTTGGTGTCTCGCTTGGGCTGTCTGTTGAGATTGCCCTTTCCTCAGGTTGTTCCCTCTGTCTGTCCACCAGGTGTGGTGCGAGTTCCACATTGTAGTCTGCCTCTGGTTCAGCAGTGTTGTTGGTGAATCAACTTTTGACTTGGTCTACATGTCTCCAGCAGGTTTGGCCATTGTCCATTTGTACCACTAGTAGCCTGTTTCCTTCCTTTCCTGTTACTGTCCCTGCAAGCCATTTGGGACCCCTGCCGTAGTTTGGCACAAACACTTTGTCCCCTATCTCATTCCACCTCCCCCTCGAATTTCGGTCATGGTACTCAATTAGCTTACGGCGCTTTGCCTCAATGATTTCATGCATGTCTGGGAGGATTAATGAGAGCCTTGACTTTAAGGTCCGCTTCATCAATAGTTGCACGGGGGGAACTCCAGTCAATGAATGTGGACGAGATCTGTATGCCAGCAACAGTCGCGACAGGCGGCCCTGCAGCGTGGGACCTTGGATTTTGAGCATGCCTTGTTTAATGATTTGCACTGCTCTCTCCACTTGGCCGTTGGAGGCCGGCTTGAATGGTGCCGTCTTAACGTGGTTTATGCCTTGGTCACTTATGAAATCTTGCAATTCTGCACTGGTGAAGCACGGACCATTATCACTGACCAATATGTCAGGAATTCCGTGCGTTGCAAACATGGTTCCAAGGCTCTCCACAGTGGTGGAGGTTATGCTCGGGTTTAAAATGGTGCATTTGATCCACTTGGAAAATGCATCTACAACTACGAGGAACATTTTGACCATGAATGGGCCCGCATAGTCTACATGCACCCGCGACCACGGTTTGGTGGGCCAGGGCCAGGGGCTCAGGGGGGCCTCCCTGGGGGCATAACTGAGTTGGGCATAAATGGTGCACCATCGGACGCAGAGCTCCAAGTCTGTGTCAATGCCAGGCCACCAGACGTGGGATCTGGCTATGGCCTTCATGAGAACGATCCCCGGGTGCTCTCGGTGGAGCTCCTGGACAAATGCCTCTCTGCCTCGGAGAAGCATAACTACTCGGCTGCCCCACATCAGGCAGTCTGCTTGTAGTGACAGCTCATGCATGCGCCTAAGGAAAGGTTTGATCTCCTCGGGGCAGGCATCGCGAGCCTCTGCCCAGTCACCAGTTAAGACATATCTTTTTACTGAGGATAACGTGAGGTCGCTGGTCGTCCAGGCTCTGATTTGGCGAGCTATCATGGGCGAACCTGTGGACTCAAAGGCATTTATTGCCATGACTATCTCACAGTCCTGTTCGTCAGACCCTTCTGTGGTCGCCAGAGGTAGCCTGCTAAGCGCGTCGGCGCTGTTGTCTGTGCCTGGTCTGTGCTTTATGGTGTAGTCGTAAGACGCCAGCATGAGTGCCCACCGTTGAATGCGCGCCGAGGCGTTAGCGGTTATTGCCTTGCTCTTGGATAGTAGGGACGTGAGGGGCTTGTGGTCAGTCTCTAATGCGAACTTGGCCCCAAAAAGGTATTGGTGCATCTTTTTGACACCGTATACGCACGCAAGCGCCTCCTTCTCCACCATTCCGTACCCGCGCTCCGCCGGTGAAAGTGACCTGGATGCATAAGCAATGGGTTGTAATTTACCCGCACCATTGACATGTTGTAAAATGCACCCGACCCCGTATGCTGATGCATCACATGTGAGAACTAGCTTTTTACCTGGATCAAAGAAAGCCAAAACACTGTTGGAAGACAGAAGGTTGCGTGCCTTATTGAAGGCGCGTTCCTGGGTGTCCCCCAAAACCAATGACACCCCTTTCTGAGTAGCACGTGGAGAGGCTCCAGCAGCGTGCCTAAGTTCTGCATAAAGTTCCCAAAGTAATTGAGTAGCCCGAGAAAGGCGCGCAGTTCCAAGACATTTCGGGGCCTGGGTGCCAGGCGAATTGCTTCGGTTTTGGACTCTGTTGGGCGGATTCCATCAGCGGCAATCCTTCTGCCCAAAAATTCAACCTCGGGCGCGAGAAACAGGCACTTGGATTTCTTAACTCTTAGGTCTACCCGATCCAACCGCTTTAGTACTTCCTCCAAATTGCGGAGATGGGAGTCGGTGTCCCTGCCCGTGATAAGTATGTCGTCTTGAAATACAACCGCCCCCAGGATGGACTTGAGCAGACTCTCCATGTTGCGCTGGAATATAGCAGCTGCCGACCTGATGCCGAATGGGCATCGGTTGTACATGAAAAAGCCTCGATGTGTGTTGATGGTGGTGAGTAGCTTAGACTCTTCGGTCAGTTCTTGCGTCATATACACAGATGTGAGATCTAGTTTCGAGAAAAGTTTTTCTCCGGCCAATGTGGCAAATAGTTCTTCCACTCTGGCAGCGGGTATTGGTCCTGTAGGGAGACTCTGTTTATGGTAGATTTGTAATCCCCACAGATTCGTATGGATCCATCAGGCTTCATGACTGGGATGATGGGACTTGCCCAGTCGCTAAATTCCACGGGTGTGATAATGCCTTCCTGCAGAAGCCTGTCCAGTTCATGTTCAATCTTTTCCCTCATCACATAGGGCACAGCTCTAGCCTTATGATGGACCGGTCTAGCATCCTGTGTGATGGAGATTTTGACTTTAGCCCCTTTGAAGGTGCCCACACCTGGCTGAAAGAGATGTTCAAATCGACTTAGAACTGTTGAGCAGGAGATCCGTTCCTCTGACGACATGGCATGAACATCATCCCATTTCCAATTTAGTTTTGCCAGCCAGCTTCTCCCCAGCAGTGCTGGGAGATCTCCGGGGACAATCCATAGGGGAAGTCAGTTCACTGTCCCTTTGTGTGTGACTGAGAGCATGGCGCTGCCAAGGACTGGGACGATTTCTTTGGTATAGGTCCTTAGTTTGGTGTCAACCCTTGTGAGTTTTGGTCTGTCGCTTTTGTGCGGCCACAGCTGTTCAAATTGTTGAGCGCTCATGAGAGATTGACTCGCTCCCGTATCCAGCTCTATGTTGAGTAGGACCCTCATCATTATTGGAGGCGTCTTGTTGTAAGAGCAGTGGCCATTGATTGTGTTGACTCGCTGTACCTCGGTGTCCCGGGTACTGTCCCCACCGTCTTCTGGTCTGCTTCCCGACCCCTCCGATTCGTATACCAGCCGAGCTGCCGTTTTTCTGCACATGCGGGCCAGATGTCCTGTATAGTTGCAATTTCTGCAAACGACATGCTGAAATTGACACCCCCTTGATGAGTGCCTTCCCCCACATCTCCAGCACAGACCGCTTCCATTGTTTCCAAAGGATGAGCTGCGTCTGGCTGATTTCTCTTGAGCTTCTCTTAGTTTTGTAGTTGATTGCTCGCATTGTGGGTTGATGAGGTGTGAACGGCCGTTCATGTGGCCCTTGATGGCATCTGGTGCCACTGCCTGCTGTTGAAGGCCTGCTCTCCTGCCTTTGTCTGTGTGTGGGGGTAGCAGCTTGTTTCACGCTGTGAACCCCTTGTTCCAATGTTTCGTTAGTTGTCGTACCCGCAGTGTAGATCAACCTCGTTTCTTCTTCTCCTGCCAAGAATGTCTGTGCAACCAGTGCTGCTGCCTCTAGCGTCAAGTTCTTGGTTTCTATGAGCTTTCGGAATATGCCTGCGTGGCCTATTCCTTCAATAAAAAAGTTTCTCAGTACTTCTCTCCTTAGTTCATTGGAGAACTCACATAGGCTAGCCAACCTCCAAAGTTCCGCCACGAAGTCGGGTATGCTCTGGCCCACACAGCATCTGTAGTTGTAGAACCTGTGTCTGGCCATGTGTAGGCTGCTCGCTGGCTTCAGGTGGTCTCTTACCAGTGTGCTCAACTCTTCAAACGACTTGACTTGCTGGTTTCTCGGGTGCCAGCAGGTCCTTCATTAAGGCGTATGTTTTCGAGCCACAGTTGGTCAAGAGATGGGCTCTTCTCTTGTCTGCCTTATCATCGTCTAACCAGTCTTTGGTTACAAAGCTTTGTTGGAGCCTTTCTATAAAGTCCTCCCAATTATCTCCAGCATTGTATTTTTCATCTGAGCCGTTGGTCGCCATTCTGTGGATTCTGTAATCCCGTAACTCATCGCCACTGTAAAGTCCTGTCCCCGCAGTACAGACTCACACGAGGCACATGCTGAAGTCAAGGTCACTCAGGACCTGCACCTTTATTGCACAGCTCTCGAATGCCACACTTGCCTGAGACCTGTCTTTATGTACCTGTGTAGAACAGGTATCCAGTTTCTCCTGCAAGTGCACTCCTGGTGGTAAGGTAAGCTTGTGGTTACAGGTCATATCTGGTTACAGTCATGTACAGCATGGTAAGATACAGTTATGTACAGTAGTGTGAGATACATGACAAGCTGGAAAGTGGGGATTAGGCTGTATAGTGGTGAGCGGTATGGGGGTAGGCGAGGTATAAATGTTTTTCTTGTGTCTATAGATCATGGTTATGATAGATCACTTTGTAATGGCTCTGTGGACTGATTGAAAATATTTATTGCAGCTATTTATTCCTTTGAAACGAATGATGATTTGCAACAAGTAGGGCATTGTGGGTGATGGCAATGTGATGTAATTTCCTGTTACTTTTAATTACCGTTACTGATTGCACTGTGGTCTTCAATGGGTGAAGAGAGCTGGAAAAATGAGGTGAGGATAATGGTAGAGCGATGGGTGTGATATTGGATTTGGCTACAGTACTTACAGCCTCCTTTAATTCAGTTTTTAAAAGTATTTTTTCCCCACAGTGACTTTTCCTGAATGATAATTGCCCATATTGCACCAAAATTCTGAACTTTACAGTACATCACCATGGTCACTGATGTATGTGTCCCCCCTCCCCTGCCCCAACACCTTGAAGCACTGAGTGCATGTGGCACCACTTTGCGATGACAGATTCTCATCCCATAATTTGGGGGTGCGTTTCTATAACTGGTAGTTTCATGGCTTGTACTGCACAGCAATACTAAACTGGGAGCATCGCTCCGGATCCGGAGTCAGGTCCGGATCATTCCCCAGAATGCAGCAGTGTGAGATTCCCTCAGAAGGGCCACCTCACACCACTTGGGCTTGACACTGAGTGGAGCCCAGTGTGAGAATAAGTCCAGTGTGGTGTCAAGCCAGGTTTAAAACATGCTAATGGGCCCATTATGTCTCCTGCACACCTAATAAACTTAACGTAGCTCTTTTTTATAGTCATGCTCACGATGTGGGCAACTGGCAAGGCCACATTTATTGCCCATCCCAGAGAAGGCAGAGTGGATCTTCTCCTTGAGCTGCTACAGTCTATTGTGCTTATTGTTCTGCCCATCCTTGGTTCAAATCCCTCCATTGCCTCGCCCCTCCCTATCTCTAGAAGCTCCTCCAGTCCTACAACCTTCTGAAATCTCTGCGCTCCCTTGGCCTCTTTTGCATCCCTGATTTTAAATGATCCACCATTGGCGGCCGTGCCTTCAGCTGCCTAAACCCTTGTATTTTATAGTCTCTTGTACACTCTTAGTTCAAATTAACTCGATTTATTTGGGAGATCTCAGACAGCCATGTGCAGATTAAAATGGACTTCCTCATCAGAAAAGCAGGTTTCTTCAAGTACAGATCCAGGGCTCTAGACCTCCTAGCTAGAGGGCACTATACATTATATCGTTACAGCCCTAAGCTCTGGAACTCCTTCCCTAAACCTCTCCGCCTCTCTACCTCTCTCTCTTCCTTTAAAAATCTCCTTAAAACTTACCTCTTTAACCAGGCTTTTAATCACCTGCCGTAATTTGTCCTTATGTGGCTCGGTGTCAAATTTTGTTTGAGAAGGCTGCTGAGAAGCGCCTTGGGGCGTTTGACTATGTTAAAGACACTGTATAAATGCAAGTTGTTGTTTTGTCGCAGTTATCGTTCAGATGTTAAGAAAGAGAAATTTGCATTTATGTAGCGCCTTTCACAATCACCGGACATCTCAAAGTGCTTTACAGTCAATTAAGTATTTTTGGAGTGTAGTCAGTGTTGTAATGTGGAAAACACACAGCCAATTTGCGCACAGCAAGCTCCCACAAACAGCAATATGATAATGACCAGATAATCTGTTTGTGTTATGTTGATTGAGAGATAAATATTGGCCAGAACACCGGGGATAACTCACCTGCTCTTCTTCGAAACAGTGCCATGAGATCTTTTACGTCCACCTGAGAGAGCCCTCGGTTTAACGTCTCATCTGAAAGACGGCATCTCCGACAGTAGAGCGCTCCCTTAGCATTGCACTGGAGTGTCAACCTAGATTTTTGTGCTCAAGTCTCTGGAGTGGGACTTGAGCCCATAACCTTCTGAGTGCTAGCCACTGTTGATAGCATGCAGAATCGTTTTAAGAAAGGAATTATTTAAGTAGTTTACTTTGAACCCAAAACTGCTGTCCTGTGTCTTCAAGTCACCACCATTGAGTCTCACTGCTGTCCTTCATGCAAAGCATTCAGCTTGGTTCAGTTGCTTTCAGTCTTGTTTCTGAGTCAGAAGGTTATGGATTCAAGCCCTACTCTAGTACTTGAGCACATAATCTTGACAGCAAGGGAGTGCTGTACTGTCGTTTGCATGAGATGTTAAACAGAGTCACAAATCTGAAGAAAAGCAGCAAGGAGTCCTGGCCAATATTCCTTGCTCAAAACAGACTGCTTATTCAGCTCATTGTTGTTTGTGGGCTTCTGCTGTGCACCAACTTTCTGCTCTATTTGCCTACATAGCAAGTCACTGCATTTCAAAAGTAGATCATTGTGCTTTGAGATCAATCTCTGCTGCCCAGATCCTAATCTGCTCCAAGTCCTGCTCACCCTCACCCTTGTGGTTATTGACTTACATTGATCCTCCAGCACCTTGATTTTAAAATTCTCATCGTCATGGCTTCCTACCTCTCCTCCTTTAAGACGCTCCTTAAAACGAACCTCTTTGACCAAGCTTTCAGTTATCTGTCCTAATTCTTTGGCTCGGTGCCAATTTTTGTCCACTTTTGCTCCTGTAAAGCATCTTGGGCTTTTTCCTACGCTAAAGGCGTTATATAAATGCAAGTTGTTATTTACGAGAGATGCAATGAAATTCTATATACATATACTGTAACTGCAAGGCTTCCTTTTTTAGAATTTTTTGTGTCAGTTTTGTTCTCCTTCGACATCCATTATGTTTAGAAAGACTGAGGTGGAGCATGGCAGTGAGGAAGATTGAGAAGAGGGTTGGAGCGATGACGCAGCCCTGTTTGACCCCAGTCCGGACGTGGATTGGGTCTGTAATGCATCGGTTGGTAAGGATCACGGCCTGCACGTCATCATGGAGTAGGCGAAGGATGTTGACAAACTTTTGGGGGCATCCGAAACGGAGGAGGAGGCGCCATTGACCCTCACGATTGACAGTGTCAAAGGCCTTTGTAAGATCAAAAAAGGCCATGTATAAGGGCTGGTGCTGCTCCCTGCATTTTTCCTGCAGCTGTCGTGTTGCAAAGATCATGTCCGTTGCGCCCCATAGGGGACGAAATCCGTACTGTGATTCCGGGAGGAGCTCCTCGGCCACAGGATGAAGACGGTGGAGTGGAACTAAACTACAGAACCAGTGGGAAGCTGTTTAACCTACGCCACCTCCAGGCCAGCTCCAAGATCACCCTAACCTCTGTCGTTGAGCTACAGTACACGGACGACGCCTGTGTCTGCGCACATTCTGAGGCTGAACTCCAGGACATAGTCGATGTATTCACCGAGGCATATGAAAGCATGGGCCTACACTTAACATCTGTAAGACAAAGGTCCTCCACCAGCCTCTCCTCACTGTACAGCACTGCCTCCCAGTCATCAAGATTCACAGCGCGGCCCTCGATAACATGGACCATTTCCCATACCACTTATCAACAAAAGCAGACACTGATGCGGAGATTCAACATCGCCTCCAGTGCGCCAGTGCATCCTTCGGCTACCTGAGGAAAAGAGTGTTCGAAGACCAGGCCCTCAAATCTACCACCAAGCTCATGGTCTACAGGGTTGTAGTAATACCCGCCCTCCTGTATGGATCAGATGCATGGACGATGTACAGTAGACACCTCAAGTCGCTGGAGATATATCACCAACAATGTCTCTGCAAGATCCTGAAAATCCTCTGGGAGGACAGGCGCACCAACATCAGTATCCTCGTCCAGGCTAACATCCCCAGCATTGAAGCACTGACCACACTCCATCAGCTTCGTTGGGCAGGCCACATAATTCGCATGCCAGACACGAGACTCCCTAAGCAAATGCTCTATGCGGAGCTCCCTCACGGCAAACGAGCCAAAGGTGGGCAGCGGAAACTTTACAAGGACACCCTCAAAGCCTCCCTGATAAAGTGCGACATCATCACCGACACCTGGGAGTCCCTGGCCGAAGTGGAGAAAGTGCATCCGGGAGGGCGTTGAGCTCTTTGAATCTCAATGCCAAGAGCATGAAGAGGTCAAGCGCAGGCAGCGGAAGGAGTGGCGGCAAACCAGTCCCACCCACCCCTTCCCTCGACTAATGTCTGTCCCACCTGTGACAGGGTCTGTGACTCTCATATTGGAATGTACAGCCACCAAAGAACTCACTTCAGGAGTGGAAGCAAGTCTTCTTCGATTCCGAGAGACTGCCTATGATGATGATGGGTTTAGAAAAAAAACTCTTTACACAGAGCTTTGACTGATGTCCATCGTGAAGTGATTTTAGGATCTTGTTGGTTCAATACTTGCCAAAATTCTCTGGGAAGATGAGAGTGTCAATTATTGTTCCCAAAGTGCACTATAGGGGGTGAAATCAGTAACACTGCGCTGTGAGAATTTCCACAATTTGGATGCCATGCAATTATCATAATTGCATATCCAGCTCTAATCCTGATCTTTAAATAAATTGCTCCTCCATTCCCTGCATTTTCCAGCACACCAGCAGACTGAATATTACGTCCAGGTTATGTTGTTGTAAGTTATCAGGACACAGTAACATATCGCTGGAACAAATGCACTTTGACCTTTTGCAGAATATTTTTCAGTCCAGCATTTGTCTGTCATGTATTTCCAGACTAGCCGCTTCCTATAAAAGATGGTATTCAGTGGAATAAATTGTTACGATTTTAGGATCAGGACATGAATTGAAATTCCGAATCAACACTCTTATATTTTTCTTTCTCCCAGTGAGTGCTCTGTAGAAATCAAGAGCCAAGCAGAGCATTCATCAGGAAACATGCTTATTAGGATACAGCAAGGGAGCTACACACACAACCAAGCAACTAATGCGATGTAAGCCTTCACAGATAAATACTGCAACCAAGACTAAGGCGATGCTAACATTTTTATTAACTAAACTGACAGGTGCACTGAATGGCCACAACATAGTCATTCACCAATGGCTCGAATTTAAAATTCTCATCCTCATGTTCAAATGCCTCTATGGCCTTGCCCCCTGGCTATCTCTGTTACCTCCTTTAGCCCTGCAAGCCCCCAAGAACTCTGCATTCCTCCAATTTTGGCCTCTTGCCAATCCCCCCACTTCCTTCGTCCCACCATTGGCAGCTGCGCCTTCAGCTGTCTGGACCCTAAGCTCTGGTGTTCCCTCCCTAAACCTCTTTACCTCTCTCTCTCCTCATTTAACACCCTCCTTAAAACCTACCTCTTTAACCAAGCTTCTAGTCAACTGCCCAAATATCTCCTTCTTTAGTTCAACATCAATTTTTGCCTGATTATACTTCTATGAAGTGTCTTGGGACGTTTTTTTTACACTAAAGACGCTATATAAATACAAGTGGTTGTTTGTACACTTATGTGCTGTTGGCTAACTTAATGCAGAACTGAGCCACGTAAACCATAATCTCCCAGTTTCTATCCCTGGACTGTATTGAGCTATCTGATCTCAACTGGGTCAGAACAAAGTGAGCTACAATTGTCCTCATCACCCCCTAGGTTAAAAAGGGAAAATAATGGATCCCTGGGTCAGAGAAGAGAAAATTCTACAGCTCCAGCAGCAATCCAAAAAAGGAAGCTTGGTCACTTTTCCCTCCCTACTTCAGAGGTACTGAGTCCAATTGTCGTGCCCCTTCTGCTGCCCCAACTCAGCACAGACTAGGGTTCAAACCTGGGGTCCCCCCAGTCTGTAATGATCATCTGCTCGGTGTTTAAACCACTGAAAACCATCACCATATGACCTCAGTCCCTTAAAAGCAAGCAGTGACCTTGCAGAGCTGACGCACCTTTTTGTCAAATTGATGTGTATGAACACATTGTTGGACTGCTTTCTTGTTCTTTTTTGTTTCGATGCTTTAAATATTAGCTTACACACACACTCAGTTGTAGTAATGCAGGATCAGATCTTTATTGAAACCTCCTACTACACAAAACCAGTGTGAGAGCTCAGGTATTTTTTATACTACACCATTCCAGTATGAGCAAGCTACTGAGACATACACTTCACAAAACCAGTGTCTGCTAGCTGCTTTTGAGACACACACAATCTGATTCTGGTGTATGCTACTGAACCATGTTTCCTTACATTTCTTATACTACATTTGCCTTTGATCACTACATTCCATGCATACTACCAATAAATCAGGGCACCTCAAAGGTATGTACAAATGCCACAGAATAACATCAACTCTCCTGAATTGCTTTACTATACCCAATAAAACCTAAACCGAGTTATCAAGTTGACACATTCAGATATGGCTGAATGACTCTTACATGTCCTGCCATTATCTTTCCCCTGAAGACATTCTTTCCCCCAAATCCTCTTAGCCAATCAGCTGTTTGAGCTTTTAACCCAGCAGGTGCTAATCTCAGACTGTGCGGAACGAATAGCAAGGTATTCGGGTAATACGGACTTTCACTCCCACATACATGATGTCCTGAATGGGCGAGGGGACCACAGCTATGAGCTAATCCATGACATTATCAAAGGAAGAGTCCATTAACCATGGGTGAAACGGCAGATATTTGACAAAAGAACTGAATTTCCCAAGTGTCTGAGTACTTGCAGCCAGATGCCATCAGGATCTGTCAATTCTGCCTACAAATACCACATCAAGGTAACTATGCTCTTCTTAGTTTAAACCGAAGATCTGCTAATTCATCATTTGTCACCGGTAGCTGAGGTTAGGACAATTTATACGCTTATGAAGTTTACAAATAAAGCAGTTTCTAGTGACAGCCTTGGCTTGCGGGGAGCCGGGTGGCTGAATCCTGTCTGTTCTCCTCAGGGACCAAACTCTAAATCCATCCCAAAATGACGCAACAAACATGTCTTTTCTTCTTTACTTTTCTTGTTTCTATCTTTTGCATCTGCCCCCATTCTATTTCCCTCTGTCTCCCTGCATAGGTTCCCATCCCCCTGCCATATTAGTTTAACCCCTCCGCAACAGTACTAGCAAACACTCCTCCTAGGACATTGGTTCCGGTCCTGCCCAGGTGCAGACCATCCGGTTTGTACTGGTCCCATCTCCCCCAGAACCAGTTCCAATATCCCAGGAATTTGAATCCCTCCCTTCTGCACCACTCCTCAAGCCACGGATTCATCTTAGCTATCCTACAATTGCTACTCTGATTAGCATGTAGCACTGGTAGCAATCCTGAGATTACTACCTTTGAGCTCCTACTTTTTAATTTAACTCCTAGCTCCCTAAATTCAGCTTGTAGGACTGCATCCTATTTTTTTTACCTATATCGTTGGTACCTATATGCACCACAACAACTGGCTGTTCACCCTCCCCCTCCAAAATGTCCTGCAGCCGCTCCAAGACATCCTTGACCCTTGCACCAGGGAGGCAACATACCATCCTGGAGTCTTGATTGCGGCTGCAGAATCATCTATCTAGTCCCCTTACAATAGAATCCCTGACCACTATAGCTCTCAAACTCTTTTTCCTGCCCTCCTGTGCGGCAGAGCCACCCACAGTGCCATGAACTTGCCAGCTGCTGCCCTCCCCTGATGAGTCATTCCCACCAACAGTGCATCTGTTTTGGAGGGGGATGATCGCAGGGGACCCCTGCACTACCTTCCTTCCACTGCTCTTCCTGCTGGTCATCCATCCCTATCTGTCTGTGTAACCTTTACTGTGGTATGACCAACTCTCTAAACTATACATCAATGATTTGGACAAAAGAATTGAGTGTAATATCTCCAAGTTTGCAGATGACACGAAGCTGGGTAGTGGTGTGAGCTGTGAGGAGGATGCTAAGAGGCTGCAGGGTGACTTGGACAGGTTAGGTGAGTGGGCAAATGCATGGCAGATGCAGTATAATGTGGATAAATGTGAGGTTAGCCACTTTGGTGGCAAAATATTATCTGAATGGCGGCAGATTAGGAAAAGGGGAGGTGCAACGAGACCTGGGTGACATGGTACATCAGTCATTGAAAGTTGGCATTCAGGTACAGCAGGCGGTGAAGAAGGCAAATGATATGTTGACCTTCATAGATAGGGGATTTGAGTATAGGAGCAGGGAGGTCTTAATGCAGTTGTACAGGGCCTTGGTGAGGCCTCACTTGGAATATTGTGTTCAGTTTTGGTCTCCTAATCTGAGGAAGGACCTTCTTGCTATTGAGGATGTGCAGACTGATTCCCGGGATGGCAGGACTGACATATGATGAGAGACTGGATCGATGAATACGTGGCTTGAGCAGTGGAGCAGCAGGGAGGGATTGACATTCCTGGGGCATTGGAACCGGTTCTGGGGGAGGTGGGATCTAGGCAGGACCGGAACCAATGTCCTAGGGGGAGTGTTTGCCAGTGCTGTTGAGGAGGAGTTAAACTAATATGGCAGGGGGATGGGAACCAATGCAGGGAGACAGAGGGAAACAAAATGGAGACAGAAGCAAAAGACAGAAAGGAGATGAGTAAAAGTGGAGGGCCGGGAAACCCAAGGCAAAAAACAAAAAGGGCCACTGTACAGCAAAATTTTAAAGGGTCAAAGTGTAATAAAAAGGCAAGCCTGAAAGCTCGGTGCCGCAATGCAAGGAGTATTCGGAACCCAGGAGAGGGCTCTGAGCTAGTTAGAGTGGATGAGAGCTCAGATGAACAGGACCCCAAGAAAGAATGCAAAAGGCAGGAGGCAACAGAGCAGTGTAGCACTGGGGTGAGTGTAAACCACAAGGTGATAGGAAGGGACAATATGTATGAATATAAAGGGGCTGTAGGAGGGGTCAAAACTAAAAATCATGGTTTAAAAACTAGTATTAAAACACTCTACCTAAACGCACGCAGCATTCGAAATAAAGTAAATGAGTTGACGGCACAAATCATTACAAATGGGTATGATTTGGTGGCCATTACAGAAATGTGGTTGCAAGGTGGCCAAGACTGGGAATTAAACATACAGGGGTATCAGACAATTCGGAAAGATAGACAAGAAGGGAAAGGAGGTGGGGTAGCTCTGTTAATAAAGGATGATATCAGGGCAGTTGTGAGAGATGATATTGGCTCTAATGAACAAAATGTTGAATTATTGTGGGTGGAAATTAGAGATAGTAAGGGGAAAAAGTCACTGGTGGGCGTAGTTTATAGGCCCCCAAATAATAACTTCACGGTGGGTCGGACAATAATCAAGGGAATAATGGAGGCATGTGAAAAAGGAAAGGCAGTAATCATGGGGGATTTTAACCTACATATCGATTGGTCAAATCAAATCGCACGGGGTAACCTTGAGGAGGAATTCATAGAATGCATACGGGATTGTTTCTTAGAACAGTATGTTACAGAACCTACAAGGGAGCAAGCTATCTTAGATCTACTCCTGTGTAATGAGACAGGAATAATAAACAATCTCCTAGTAAAAGATCCTCTCGGAATGAGTGATCACAGTATGGTTGAATTTGTAATACAGATCGAGGGTGAGGAAGTAGTGTCTTAAACGAGCATACTATGCTTAAACAAAGGGGACTACAGTGGGATGAGGGCAGAGTTGGCTAAAGTAGACTGGGAACATAGACTAAATGGTGGCTCAATTGAGGAACAGTGGAGGACTTTTAAGGAGCTTTTTCATAGTGCTCAACAAAAATATATTCCAGTGAAAAAGAAGGGTGGTAAGAGAAGGGATAACCAGCCGTGGATAACCAAGGAAATAAAGGAGAGTATCAAATTAAAAACCAATGTGTATAAGGTGGCCAAGGTAAGTGGGAAACTAGAAGATTGGGAAAATTTTAAACGACAGCAAAGAATGACTAAGAAAGCAATAAAGAAAGGAAAGATAGATTACAAAAGTAAACTTGCGCAAAACATAAAAACAGATAGTAAAAGCTTTTACTGATATATAGAACGGAAAAGAGTGACTGAAGTAAATGTTGGTCCCTTAGAAGATGAGAAGGGGGAGTTAATAATGGGAAATGTGGAAATGGCTGAGACCTTAAACAATTATTTTGTTTCGGTCTTCACAGTGGAAGACACAAAAACCATGCCAAAAATTGCTGGTCACAGGAATGTGGGAAGGGAGGACCTTGAGACAATCACTATCACTAGGGGGGTAGTGCTGGACATGCTAATGGGACTCAAGGTAGACAAGTCCCCTGGTCCTAATGAAATGCATCCCAGGGTATTAAAAGAGATGGCGGAAGTTATAGCAGATGCATTCATTATAATCTACCAAAATTATCTGGACTCTGGGGAGGTACCAGCGGATTGGAAAACAGCTAATGTAACGCCTCTGTTTAAAAAAGGGGGCAGACAAAAGGCCGGTTAGTTTAACATCTGTAGTGGGGAAAATGCTTGAAGCTATCATTAAGGAAGAAATAGCGGGACATCTAGATAGGAATAGTGCAATCAAGCAGACGCAACATGGATTCATGAAGGGGAAATCATGTTTAACTAAGTTACTGGAATTCTTTGAGGATATAACGAGCATGGTGGATTGAGGTGTACCGATGGATGTGGTGTATTTAGATTTCCAAAAGGCATTCGATAAGGTGCCACACAAAAGGTTACTGCAGAAGATAAAGGTACGCGGAGTCAGAGGAAATGTATTAGCATGGATCGAGAATTGTCTGGCTAACAGAAAGCAGAGAGTCGGGATAAATGGGTCCTTTTCGGGTTGGAAATCGGTGGTTTGTGGTGTGCCACAGGGATCGTCGCTGGGACCACAACTGTTTACAATATACATAGATGACCTGGAAGAGGGGACAGAGTGTCGTGTAACAAAATTTGCAGATGACACATAGATTAGTGGGAAAGCGGGTTGTGTATCGGACACAGAGAGGCTGCAAAGAGATTTAGATAGGTTAAGCGAATGGGCTAAGGTTTGGCAGATGGAATACAATGTCGGAAAATGTGAGGTCATCCACCTTGGGAAAAAAAACAGTAAAAGGGAATATTATTTGAATGGGGAGAAATTACAACATGCTGCGGTGCAGAGGGACCTGGGGGACCTTGTGCATGAATCCCAAAAAGTTAGTTTGCAGGTGCAGCAGGTAATCAGGAAGGCGAATGGAATGTTGGCCTTCATTGCGAGAGGGATGGGGTACAAAAGCAGGGAGGTCCTGATGCAACTGTATAGGGTATTGGTGAGGCCGCACCTGGAGTACTGCGTGCAGTTTTGGTCACCTTACTTAAGGAAGGATATACTAGCTTTGAGCGGGTATAGAGACGATTCACTAGGCTGATTCTGGAGATGAGGGTGTTACCTTATGATGATAGCTTGAGTAGACTGGGTCTTTACTCGTTGGAGTTCAGAAGGATGATCTTATAGAAACATTTAAAATAATGAAAGGGATAGACAAGATAGAGGCAGAGAGGTTGTTTCCACTGGTCGGGGAGACTAGAACTAGGGGGCACAGCCTCAAAATATGGGGGAGCCAATTTAAAACTGAGTTGAGAAGGAATTTCTTCTCCCAGAGGGTTGTGAATCTGTGGAATTCTCTGCCCAAGGAAGCAGTTGAGGCTAGCTCATTGAATGTATTCAAATCACAGATAGATAGATTTTTAGCCAATAAGGAAATTAAGGGTTATGGGGAGCGGGCGGGTAAGTGGAGCTGAGTCCACGGCCAGATCAGCCATGATCTTGTTGAATGACGGAGCAGGCTCGAGGGGCTAGATGGCCTACGCCTGTTCCTAATTCTTATGTTCTTATGTTCTTATGACTGGGCTTGTATTCACTGGAGTTTAGAAGGATGAAAGGGGATCTCATTGAAACATAAAATTCTGATGGGACTGGACAGGTTAGATGCAGGAAGAATGTTCCCGATGTTGGGGAAGTCCAGAACCAGGGGACACAGTCAAATGATAAGGAGTAAGCCATTTAGGACTGAGATGAGGAGAAACTTCTTTACTCAGAGAGTTGTTAACCTGTGGAATTCCGTACCGCAGAGAGTTGTTGATGCCAGTTCATTGGATATATTCAAGAGGGAGTTAGATATGGCCCTTATGGCTAAAGGGATCAAGGGGTATGGAGAGAAAGCAGGAAAGCGGTACTGAGGTGAATGATCAGCCATGATTTTATTGAATGGTGGTGCAGGCTTGAAGTGCCGAATGGCCTACTCCTGCACCTATTTTCTATGTTTCTTTGTTTCGATGTTTTCTCTGGTCTCTCCGAGGTCCCCGAAATAAAATTCAGCATTATTTCTAAAGTACGTTATTGGATGGGGTAGGATCTGATGTGGCTTGAGTTCATAATCTGCTTTGATGCTCTGTTGCAGTATTGAGCGAGCGCCACGTTGCTGGAGATGCTATCCTTCGGATAAGACGTTAGACAAAGGCCCTAGTGGTTTCGGCCATTCAGGTGGATGTTAAAAATTCTGTGGCTCTATTTGAAGAGCAACAAGTTTTTCCAGTGTGCTGGGCAGCATTCCCCATGAGTAACAGCTGGTGTGTCACATTGTTGCATGTGGAATTTTGCTGTGCATGAAAGAATTGCTTAATTAGCGCCAGAGAATAACAGCCAGAAGTACTTAATTACATCTGAGTGCTTTGAGATGTTTCTGAGAGGCGTGATAAAGCATCCTATAAATATAAGTCTTTCTACTATTTCTACCTTTCTTCTCCATCCATTGTCAGATTAGCCATGGTTCACCAGCAAACTGTGCCTGACATTGAAGACACTGGCATCTTTTCACATCCCTCCACCCTCTCCAGAAAGGGCTGAGCGTTAACCGCAAGTGCTTCTAACTTGCCCACCAGGTCTTGTCCAATTGCCACATGCCAATCAGCCTCTACTCTTTCACCAGGTCCTTTCTAACTGTCTTTGGCCATTGTGGATTATTGTGTACACATGCCTCCATTGATTTCCCCATTAGAGACAACTTGAAAAAAGGAGCCTTTAATTAATTGGATAATTGCGTGTGGCCAAACCACTACAAAGGCTGTTTTTTTTAATTCATTCCTGGGATGTGAGCATCGCTGACAAGGCCAACATTTATTGCCCATCCCTAATTGCCCTTGAGAAGGTAGTGGTGAGCCGTCTTCTTGAACCACTGCAGTCCATGTGATGAAAGTACTCTCGAAGTGCTGTTGGGGAGAGTTCCAGAATTTTGACCCAGAGATGATGAAGGAACAGCGATATATTTCCAAGTCCGGATGATGTGTGGCTTGGAGGGGAACTTGAAGGTAATGGTTTTCCAATGCACCTGCTGCCCTGGTCCTTCTAGGTAGTAGAGGTCACGAGTTTAGGAGGTGATGCCGAAGAAGCGTTTGTGAGTTGCTGTAGTGTACCTTGTAGATGGTACACACTGCAGCCATGGTATGTCGGTGATGGAGGGAATGAATGTGGTGGATGGGGTGCCAATCAAGCAGGCTGTTTTGTCCTGGATGGTGCCAAGCTTTTTGAGTGTTGTGGAGCTGCACTCATCCAGGCAGGTGGAGAGTATTCCATCACACTCCTGACTTGTGCCTTGTAGATGGTGGAAAGGCTTTGGGGAGTCAGGAGGTGAGACACTCTCCACAGAATACCCAGCCTCTGACCTGCTCTTGTAGCTACAGTATTTATGTGGCTGATTCAGTTCCGTTTCAGGAAGTTGATGGTGGGGGATTCGGCGACCGTATTACTGTTGAATGTCAAGGGGCAGTGGATAAACTCTCGCTTGTTGGAGATAGTCACTGCCCGGCACTTGTGCGGCGCGAATGTTACTTGCCACTTATCAGCCCAATTACAGGCCGCCCTGTGGTGCTTCACAGCCAATGAAGTACTTTAGAAGTATAGTCATTGCTTAATATAGGAGCTCTGGGACGGGTGGTAGCTCTGCTATAAAGTTGCTGTCTGAAACTGATAAATAAACAGAATTGGCTGAGACAAAGGGGGCGGGGGGGGAAATTAAATAAATAAAGAGAAATGTCTGAGGGTGGAAAGAATGAGAGAAGTAATAAAAGGAATAGTACAGGCTGAATGAAATAGCTCGAAGGACTTGGGGGGAAAAATGGTTTCCAAAGGTGTGCTCGGTAGTAGTGGAGTACGTGTTTCAGTGCTTCGTGCCTTACCCGTAGATTGATTTGTCACCCTATGTAATCAGTGATAGGTGCAAAGCATTTTTATATCCCCTGCAGCTCTCTCATGGCACTTTATAATCATAGGGGAACTGAACCATATAATGCACCATGTATTATACTGCTGCCACTATGGAACTGTGTTTAACAGGTTTGTCTTTTTAATGCTGCAAAATCTCATTGTTATAAACATACACGGTCAATTACAGGTTAATTACTATATGTGAACAAAGTTTGCAGATTGATAATGCTTGTCAATTTCTCACTCCAGGTCAGAAGACGGCAGCAATTTTTAACATTCGTTTACAGGATGATGGCGTCGCTGGAAAGGCCAGCATTATTGCCCATCCGTAATTGCTCTCGTTAAAGTGGTGGTGAGCCACTTTCTTGAACCACAGCATCCATGATACTTCTTTGTTAAAACTCAGTGGCTTGTTCAGCCATTTCGGAGGGCAGTTAAGAGTCAACCACATTGTTGTAAGTCCGGAGTCACATATCGGCTAGACCAGGTAAGGACAGCAGATTTCCTTCCCTAAAGGACATTAGTGAACCAGATGGGTTTTGACAACAATCCGGTAGTTTCACGGTCACCGTTACTGATACTTGTTTTTTATTACAGATTTTTATTTAATTAACTGAATTTAAATTCCCGAGTTGCTGTGGTGGGATTTGAACTCGCGTGTCCGGATCATTCGCCCAGGCTTCTGGATTACTAGTCCAGTAACATAACCACTATGCTACTTTACCAAAATGACTAGCTTACTTTCTCTTGTGTCACATCCTTTTGACACTTTGCAGTGTGGCACGTGACGTGTGAAGACCTTCTCAGAACTTTTATATAGATCAGTATAAATAAAGTAGAGTAGTTTAAAATAATCTTTTGAATAAGACGTTTAACTGAGACCCCGGCTGCCCTCTAAGCTGGATGTAAAAGATCCCATGGCGCTATTTTGAAGAAGAGCAGGGGTGTTATCCCTGGTGTACTGGCTAATATTTATCCCTCAATAAACATAACAAAAGCAGATGAATTGGTCATTATCATATTGCTGTTTGTGGGAGCTTGCTGTGCACAAATTGGCAGCTGTGTTTCTCAAATTACAAGAGTGACCACACTCCAAAAGTACTTAATTGGCTGTAAAGCGCTTTGAGATGTTCAATGGTCATGAAAGACGCTACATGAATGCAAGTCTTTCTTCCTGTAAAGTCGCTGTGTGTTTTGAAGAAGCCCTGCCTTTAATGGTTGTGTGATCCATATTTGACAGTATCTGGGGAGGGAGAAAGATGTTGCACGATTGTTTGCAGCTACTACAGACCACGTACTCCACAGAGTCAAAACATGTGCACAGGATCTACGCAGCTTGCTACCGCATAGTAGAGGTGCTTTATGTGGGAGGTATGTTTTGTATAATGTGATTACAGTTTAGTCCACTTAAGGCTGCAGTTGTGTGAATTCTCAGCACTCGCTCTCTATTTCAGCGCAACAGAAGCCTGTACAGTTAAGGGTGTATTAATAAGGGTAATTTTCTGATAAGTATAAGGTTTTCAAGCTCACGCCCCCATCCTCCCCATTGTACATGGTAATTTGCTAATTGTTCATTTATCCACTTGATTCAAGCTGGTGTACATATCGCACTCAGTGCTCCCTAAACAGTGCTATTACTGTAAATATAAACGAGTATTTTTCCAAATAAATTAGTTTTGTCGTATTGCGACACTTCTCTTAAAGCTGCCGTGCCCCTAAAAACCTTCACCTAGCACAGTGGTCGATGGCTGCTCCCTGGTGCAAGGGTAGAGTGGTAGGGTTGCCAACTCTGGTTGGACCTATTCCTGGAGGTTTCATCACATGATCTCCCGCCCTGTCCAATCGAACAGCTTTTTAAAAATCCTTCTTAATAACTAATAAACGACAAAAAAAAGGATAAATACACAACATATTTTTTAATGCCCCCTATGATTTTTCTCCTGGGTGTTGCCGCAGCAGTGTCCTGGAGATTGAATTCCTGGAGAGTTGGCAACCCTATGGAGTGGCGATGACTTGGTAACTAAGAACCACAATACGTGTATCAGTAGGAAGGTTTATTTAAGGCATGGGGCCGGCATGTTTTAACCACCACCGGATCACTTTCAACCCAGAACGAACGGGAAGAGAATGCAGAGCGGCTGCCATCAGGGGAAGATCGGGCAACCCTTAGCTACCCTTCAGGCTTCATCAACTGGTGGGGAGGGGGCTTCGGGAGGCTCTCACGAGAGGGAAGGGTGCGGGTGGGGGAGACCGAGGCAGGGGAGGCAGGCCAGCTCCACCTGGACCCCACGAAAGATATTTTTGCACTAACACAGAGGGCCTCTTTGTCCTCCCCAGCTGCCGACTTGCTTCAGCCTAAAAGAAAGACTTGCATTTATATAGCGCCTTTCATGACCACCAGATGTCTCAATGCACTTTACAGCCAATGAAGTACTTTTGGAGTGTAGTCACTCCACAAACAGCAATGTGATAATGACCAGATAATCTGTTTTTTGTTATGTTGATTGAGGGATAAATATTGGCCAGGACACCGGGGACAATTCCCCTGCTCTTCTTCGAAATAGTGCCATGGGATCTTTTACATTCACCTGCAAGAGCAAACTGGGCCTCGGCTTAACATCTCAGAGGTGAGCATGCAACCCACTGAGCCACAGCTGACATTAGCTGGATCAACTTTGTTAATCCCCTTCACAGTCTTGAAAACGTCAGTACGAAGATTGCTTCCCCCAGAGGGCAACTCCAACCTTTTCTCTCAACCTTAACTCCTGAAATCCCAATCATCATAGAATCACAGAATGGTTACAGCACACTAGGAGGCCATTCGGCCAGTTGAGCCCATTCCAGCTCTCTGCAACACCACTTCAGCTAGTCCCACTCCACGTAGCCCTGAAAATTTTCTTTCCTTCAGATACTTATCCAATTCCCTTTTGAAAGCCACAATTGAGTCTCCCTCCACCATCCTTTCAGGCAGTGCATTCCAAATCATAACCACGCGCTGCGTAAAAGAGATTTCATTGCTCACCGCTGAGCCCCCCTCAACTACATTAATCCCAATGATTAGATGACCACAACTTTAAGGTCAGGATAATTATAATGTATATTGATGACGGGGTGGACGAAAGCTGTCATCGTGATTAATAGCAAATGCATTTAACACACAGCAACCTTGGAAGAATAATTACATTTCCTCCCAGCATTTAATGGATGTATCTTCTTTAACATTGAATTAAAGATTTGGCTTTTGAGCATCCGCCCACAGAAGATGTCAGTAATGAGAAATATGTCCACCATTATAATCCCTTAACTCTCTCTTGTCTCTTTACCTTTCATTGGAGTGTGTATTTCACCAATAATCTTTGTCTAGAGCGTGGGCAGGTACTGCAGGAGTGGCGAGGTCGGGGTGAAGGAGCGGCGAGAAATTGTAGAGGGACGTGATCGGGGCCCAGGAGAGGCGAGGGCACAGGGGCAGCACGGGCCAGCCCACAAGGTCCGTGCAGCAGAGCAGGTCTCCAGTCGTCTTGGTTAATCCTTGCTACTGAACCAAGACCTAGCTCTGTCAAGCCCATGTGGTGGCTGGTGTGCAACAGTCACCACACGTTAAAAAAAATCCAAGCACAGGTATCTTCCGCCTTTCAAGATTTAGTTTGAACCTGGAAGTTTAGGTCCATCATTGAAACACCTGTGAACATTTTGACATGGAAGCAAGTCATCCTCGATTCGAGGGACTGCCGATGAGGATGCCTTGGGAATATGCACATTTTCAGAGATGAATGGGGCGCAAAGTACTCCAAGGGGTAGCGGTTTTAGTCAGAGGATGTGCTTCGGAAATGAACGGCTACAATTATTCAGAGATGGCAGTTTGTATGTTTACTGCCCCGTAGCCACTTTTGAGTAAAGAAGTGCAAATTGTTCAGGGCATTCAGCCCCTCCTTCAGTGGAGAAGGCAAACAGCCTGACACAAGCTCACCCCATGTATCCTCCTCTGGTAGGTATTTTGAGGCTGTGCTTGCTGCTATCACACACCTTTAGTGGGCAGTGTAACATGGTCATGGATGCTCACCTCTGCACACCTATTCTGCAACCCTTCTCCAGCGAGGTGTGGGTGACGATCCGTGCTGCTTAGCATTGGGTACCCTCCGGCAGGGAATGGAAGACATTCTGGGCCTCTCTCCAGCCCACGCCCTTATCCAGGAGGCTGGATTTTCGGACTTCTGCCACCCTACTTAGCACCCCAGAGGGGGTGGCAATGGCGGCGGAAAGCACGTGCCCGGGCAGCCAGTTTCCAGCACATTCAATGCGGGTTTGCGCGGAGCGAAGCAGTACCGCCCGGGAGAGGCGAGCTGGTGTGCAACGCCTCTGGTCACAATACGGGCTCGATATTTGGATCGCGCCCACTCCATAGTGCGCCCTGATGGGAACGCCAGTGCAAGCTGTACCGACCCCAGTGATTGAAGAAAGGTCGACCTGAAGTAAGTGTGATTGCGTTTCTTTTTTATTCCTTTTTACAATTTATGTTGGGGTCGCATCAGTAACGAAGCGGGAATGTTTTTGGTGGGAGGTTTTTTCTCCACGGAAGCCTCTCTATGAGTGCGCTCCCAGGCCGGTTGTTTAGCTCAGGATTTCCAGCTGCTCAGCCAGCCTAGGCCCTAAAAGAGGAGTGGAACGCCTCCCGTAGCGCTACGCTCCGAACTCCGGGCCCAGCTGGTGAATTTTGCGACTGGAGATGCAAACCATTTCCCGCGCAAATTTTACCGCTCCGTCTGGCTTAACTCCGCAACAAAGGCACGACCGAATTTCCACCACAATGTGTTTTACTTAAGAAATAGAAGCAGGAGTAGGCCATTTGGCTCCTCGAGCCTACTCCGCCATTCAATAAGATCATGGCTGATCTGATCATGTCCTCAACTCCACTTCCCTGCCCGCTCCTCAGAACCCTTGACTCCCTTATCATTCAAAGATCTGTCGGTCTCCACCTTAAATATATTCAATGACCCAGCCTCCACAGCTCCACAGTTTTAGGTAAGTACTCCGTGCTGCTAATCCAAACCACGGGCTGGGCTGGGCTGGGGGGGCATCACATCAAAACCTGACCCTGCCCACGCATTTCCAACAGACGTCACTGGAGAATGATCATAAGCATGAACCCTGGCTAATACTGAGGCCAATTGTAATGACCCTTCTGGTGGCTCCGCTGAGATCGGGTATCTCAGTGCTTGGACCGAGTTTGGGACATTCTGGTCTGCATGGCCTTTCAGCAAGCCACGCAGTGCATAGTCCCATTGAGTCATCAGATGAGCACAGCAACATCCACTTCATGCAGAACCTTAACCTGTCAGATCGGTGACGTAAACAGGAAGCTTCCTTAGAGAAATAACCAAGCAATTCAGACATATAAAGATTTAATTAAAATCTCAAAATTTATAACAAATCTAGTCATGAGTACATAGGAAATTAAAAATTGAATGAGCCTTTAAAGATAAAGTCCGGCTTAATAATAGTACTTTATGACGATGACAAAATCTTTATGAAGTTAAGCGAACACTTTAATTAAGAAGCGGAAAAAATAAACATGGGGCAGATGTTCAAAGAATACAAATTTCCAGCCATTGCATTATGCATTGGCAATGCTTAATCTTGCACAGGGTTGAATTTCCTTGAGGTATTAATCCCTTGTCACATGTGCCAGGTTCAGCTGAAGTATTCCAGAGAACGTATGCACAAAACAAGCCGACAGCTTCAACTTGCTCTTAATTCCCCCTTCAGGTGGAACTGATGAACTATCTGATCCGGTAAATATGAACATACGGCAATGACGAACAGACAAAGGACCCTCTGTCCATCAAGCCTGTCCCACCCAAGTGCGATACCTTGTGCATCACAATAGACACTCGCCACCCCACCCGAAACCGTGTGGACTCCTGGGAGAAGTGAAGAAACAGATTTTTTTTAAACGACCAATTTGGGGGAATATTGCAATATTTACATTAGAAAACTCTACATTTTGAGACGCAAAAAAAAGGCACTTGTAATGTTTCCTATTAAAAGGAAATCTAAGAATTTCCTTGAAGACTTACTGAGTAAAAGCCATGCCGGGTGTCAAGTCCTTCCTCTACAATATGAAACCACACGAGGCACATTCTGGGAACAAGGGTCACTCTGTGACCTGAACTCTTTATTCACAGGACCTCAAGTGATGACCCTGCGTGGGACCTCCCTTTTTCTACCTGTGTGATCAGGTAAGGAGTGTCTCCCACAAGTTCACCCCTTGTGGTCAAGGTATGCATTTAGGTTGCATGTATACAGTAATACAGTGGTGTTACATTGTGGGTACATACATGACATCACCTTCCCCGCTTCCCCCCCCCCCCCCCCAAAGTCTTATTAGGATCATAGATTTAGTCTTTCAGGTGGTCTACGCTCCCTCGTGGAGCGCCGCAGTTGGGGCTCTGGTTGTTGGACACTGACGTGAGTGTCTGTCACCTGCGGTGATTCCGGCCTGTCCGGGCTGACCGCAGGGACTGTGCATTCTTCTGATTGCTCTTGTTGCTTGTTCACTGGCGGTGTTGTGAGCTCCATCTCATGGTCTTCTTTAGGTTCCTCCGTATCGATGCTGAACCTTTTTTCACTTGGTTCAGATGCTTACGGCATATCTGACCATTGTTGAGTTTTACCAACCTATTCCACTCTTTGTCAATTACAGTGCCCTCAAGCCATTTGGACCCCATAGCGTGATTGAGGACAAATACAGGATCATTTATTTCTATGCATCTTCCCCACGCATTACAGTCATGATACTCATTTTGTGACTTGCGCTTACTCTCAACTATGTCGGTGAGAACTGGGTGAATGAGGGACAACCAAGTTTTGAGTGTCCATTTAATTTGCAGCTCTGCGGGCGGGACCCCCGTGAGCGAGTGCAGTCGGGATCTATAGGGCAGCAGGAGGCGCGATAGGTGGCATTGGAGGGAGGGTCCTTGAATCCTGAGCATACCTTGCTTAATGATTTGGACCGCACGTTGCGCCTGGCCATTGGAGGCAGGCTTGAACGGCGCAGTCCTGACGTCGTTGATACCATTACCCGACATAAACTCTCGGAATTCGTAGTTTGTGAAATATGGGCCATTATCACTAACCAGGATATCCGGCAAGCCATGGGTTGCAAAGATCATAGAGGCTTTCCACGCTGGTGGATGATGTGCATGAATTCAGAATGATGCACTCGATCCATTTCGAGTACACATCTACCACGATAAGGAACATCTTGCCCATGAATAGGCCCGCGTAGTCAACATTAATGCGTGACCATGGCCTGGTGGGCCAGTACCACGGGCTGAGCGAGGCCTCCCTGGGGGTATTACCCAGCTGGGCACACGTCGTGCACCTGCGAACACAGTGTTCCAGGTCTGAATCAATTCCAGGCCACCAAACGTGTGACAGGGCAATGGCCTTCAGCAGCACAATGCCTGGGTGCTTGCTGTGGAGTTCCCTGATGAATGCCTCCCTGCCCTTCTGGGGCATAACTACCCGGCTGCCCCATAGTAGACAGTCGGCTTGGATGGAGAGCTCATCCATCTGTCTGTGGAACGGTCTGACCTCCTCGGGGCATGCTCCGTGTGCGGGTGCCCAATCCCCAGTCAGGACATATTTCTTAATCAGGGATAGGAGGGGATCTCTGTTTGTCCAGATTTTGATCTGGCGGGCTGTGATGGGGGAGCCTGCGCTCTCAAAGGCATTGACAGCCATGACCATCTTGGTACTTTGCTCCGCTGCCCCCTCGGTGGTGGCCAGTGGAAGCCTGCTGAGCGCATCAGCGCAATTTTCAGTGCCGGGCTGGTGCCGGATGGAGTAGTCATAAGCAGCCAGCGTGAGAGCCCATCGCTGTATGCGAGCTGATGGGTTGGCATTGATAGCCTTGCTGTCTGATAACCGGGATGTTAATGGCTTTTGATCCATCTCTAATTCAAACTTCCTGCCAAAGAGGAACTGATGCATTTTTTTTATACCATAGTCATATGCAAGCGCTTCCTTCTCGACCATGCCATATCCCTGTTCTGCTTGAGAGAGCGACCTGGAGGCATAAGCCACAGGTTGTAGTTGACCCTCAGCATTGCCCTGCTGCAACACGCACCCAACCCCATAGGACGATGCATCACATGTAAGAACCAATTTTTTTACAGGGGTCGTACAGGGTCAACTACTTGTTTGAACAAAGTAGGTTTCGCGCCCGATCAAAAGCCCGTTCCTGACAGTCCCCCAAAACCAATCGCAACCCTTACGCAGGAGCACGTGTAGTGGCTCCAACAACATGCTCAAGTTCAGCAGAAAGTTCCCGAAATAGTTCAACCGTCCCAGGAATGAACGCAACTCCGATGTGTTGCAGGGCCTGGGTGCTCGTCGAATCACCTCTGTTTTGGATTCAGTGGGCCGAATCCCATCTGTAGCAACCATCCTGCCCAGAAACTCAACCTCAGGAGCTAAGAACATACATTTAGACTTCTTGAGTCGCAGGCCTATCCGGTCCAGTCAGCGTAGCACCTCCTCCAGGTTGTGGAGGTGTTCCTCGGTGTCTCGACCCGTGATGAGGATGTCGTCCTGGAATACCATCATTCCAGGAATGGATTTAACCAGGCTTTCCATGTTTCGTTGAAAAATCGCGGCCGCTGATCGAATGCCAAACGGGCACCTGTTATAAACGAACAGTCCCTTGTGCATGGTGATGGTGGTTAGTAGTTTAGATTCGTCGGCCAGTTCCTGGGTCATATAGGCTGAAGTGAGGTCCAACTTGGTGAACAGCTTGCTGCCTGCCAGCGTGGCGAAAAGGTCCTCCCCTCTCGGGAACTGGTATTGATCTTGTAGGGACACCCGATTGATGGTGGACTTGTAGTCGCCACAGATTCTGACAGAACCGTCCGCTTTTAGGATGGGAACGATGGGGCTCGCCCAGTCACTGAATTCAACAGGCGAGATGTTGCCCTCTCTCAACAGCCGGTCCAATTCGCTCTCGATCTTTTCCCGCATCACATACGGCACCGCTCTGGCTTTGTGGTGCACTGGCCTGGCGTCTGGGGTGATGTGTATCACTACTTTAGTACCTTTGAAAGTCCCGACGCCAGGTTGGAATAGTGAATCGAGTTGTTGCAGAACTTGTGAGCATGAACTTCACTCCACAGATGACATTGCATGAACATCCCCCCCATTTCCAGTCATCTCGGCGAACCAGCTCCTCCCCAACAGTGCGGGACCATTGCCCGGGACAATCCAGAGCGGCAGCCGATTCACTAACCCATTGTGTGTGACAGCCAACATTGCACTGCCTAGCACCGGAATGATTTCTTTAGTGTAAGTCCGTAATTGTGTCTCAATACGTGCTAATTTTGGTCTACTGGCTTTAAATGGCCATAGCTTCTCAAATTGCTGAACGCCCATGAGTGACTGGCTGGCCCCAGTGTCCAGCTCCATGAGTACAGGGATACCATTTAACAAAACCCTCATCATCATGGGTGGCGTTTTGGTGTATGAACTGTAAATATTCGCCACATGGACCCGCTGAACCTCGCCGTCCATCGATTCGCCCCAAAAATCATCCTGCCTCAAAGAACCCTCTTCTGGTCCATCCACCTCATATATTAGTCTGGTTGCAGACTTCCTGCACATTCGAGCTAAATGGCCACTGAGATTGCAGTTCCTGCAGACAAACTGTTGAAATCTGCAAGATCTAGCTGAGTGTTTTCCCCCACACCTTCAGCATGAGTTAAAATTTCCATTGTTGGGAACAAAGGGACTATGGCCAGGTATTCTGCACTGACTGTTCCTTTGACTGCTCTTAAGTACCCTATTAGTGGGTGTCAATGGCCCCATCCCGGGCCGCATTGTCCGCTGTGATGGCGGAAATGTTCGTTCAGCCTGCCATTGTCTCTGTTGAATTCCTACTCTGGGGTCTATTGCTGCCTGGGGAGTGTCGAACTGCCCCTGCCTGCCTGCGGGGCTCTGAGTCGCATTGATGATGTTGACTCCCTGATCCCTCGCCGCGTTAGTGGCAGAATTGCGCACGTATATTATTTTCATCTCTTCCTCCCCCGCCATGAAAGTTTGAGCTAACAACGCCGTCGCTTCCAAGGTCAAATCCTTGGTCTCAATTAATTTGCGAAAAATCCCCGCATGACCGATGCCCTCGATAAAGAAGTCCCTTAGCATCTCCCCCCTGCAGGCGTCTGTGATCTTAAAGGCTGGCCAAACGCCGGAGGTCCGCTCCGAAGTCCGGTATGCTATGTCCTTCCTGACGTCGGTGGGTGTAGAATCTGTGTCGGGCCATATGTATGCTACTCGCCGGTTTGAGGTGCTCCCCGACCAATTTGCTAAGTTCTTCAAACGTTTTGTCCACCGGCTTTTCGGGTGCTAGTACGTCCTTCATGAGCGCGCAAGTCTTTGGTCCGCAGCTGGTCAAAAGATGAGCCCTTCGCTTGTCGGCCGCTGCATCCCCCAGCCATTCTTTCTTGACGAAGCTTTGCTGAAGCCTCTCGATAAAATCATCCCAGTCTTCCCCAACACAGTACCGTTCCTCTGTGTTACCGGTGGCCATTCTCGTGGGTCGTGAATTCCTGTTTCTCATCGCCAATGTAAAGTCCTTACTCTACAATATGAAACCACACGAGGCACATTCTGGGAACAAGGTCACTCTGTGACCTTAACTCTTTATTCAAAGGACCTCAAGTGATGATCCTGCATGAGTCCTCCCTTTTTCTACCTGTGTGATCAGGTAAGGAGCGTCTCCCACAAGTTCACCCCTTGTGGTCAAGGTGTGCATTTAGGTTGAGTGTATACAGTGATACAGTGGTGTTACATTGTGGTTACATACATGACACCAGGTGTTATTCTGCGCAATGCAAACTAGGAAACTAGATTTGAAAAGCTAGTCTGTACTATCCCTGGGAAAGGAAGGGGAATATCAACCAGGGTTTCTGCTTCCGATCACTCTTCAAAGACGTCTGTTGCAAAGTATGGGCAAGGACAGGGTGAGGTTTCGATACAATGCCTCCCATGGTCGAAGTTTCAATACTGAGCACTTACCTAAAGCAGTTTGCATCCCATTCTGGTACAGCCTCGGAAGGTCCCAGATCCGATCGCCGGTCCGTACTGAGTTAACTCAAAATGGCAGTGCAGAATCATAGCTTTTTATAGCACAGAATGAAAGCCACTTAGCCTACTACACCTGTGCCAGCTCTCTGATAAAGCCTCCTACTTAGTCCCGTTAACTTTCCCTGTACCTTCTTACCCTTTGGTTTATTTTAAAAAGAGCACCATGATTCAGGATTCCTGGGCTAAGGAAAGGAATCAGAGTTCCTGTTCCTAATAACGTGTTTATAGAATCATAGAATGGTTACAGCACAGAAGGAGGTCACTCGGCCCATCGAGCCCGTGCCGGCTCTCTGCAAGAGCACTTCAGCCAGTCCCACTCCCCCGCCCTTTCCCCATAGCCCTGCAAAATGTTTTTCTTTCAGGTACTTATCCAACTCCCTTTCGAAAGCAGTGATTGAGTCTGCCTCCATCACCACCCTTTCAGGCAGTGCATTCCAGATCCTAACCACTCGCTGTGTAAAAACATTCTTTCTTACATCGCCTTTGGTTCTTTTGCCAACACCTTAAATCTATGTCCTCTCGTTCTCGACCCTTTTGCCAATGGGAACAGTTTCTCTCGGTCTATTCTGTCCAGACCCCTCATGATTTTGAACACCTCTAACAAATCTCCTTTCAATCTTCTCTGCTCTAAGGAGAACAACCCCAGCTTCTCCAGTCTATCCATGTAACTGAAGTCACTCATTCCTGGTATCATTCTTGTAAATCTTTTCTGCACCCTCCCTAAAGCCTTCACATCCTTCCTAAAGTGTGGTGCCCAGAATTGTACACAATACTCCAGTTCAGGCCAAATCAGTGTTTTATACAGGTTCATCATCATTTCAATACTTTTCTACTCTATACCTCTATGCATGAAGCCCAGGATCCCGTAAGTTTTTTTAACCGTTTTCTCATTCTGCCCTGCCACTTTCAACGATTTGTGCACATATACCCCTAGGTCTCTCTGCTCATGTACCCCCTTTAGGAGTGTACCCTTTAGTTTATATTTCCTCTCCTCATAAATGTATCACTTCACACTTTTCTGCGTTAAATTTCATCTGCCATGTGCCTGCCTATTCCATTAGCCTGTCTATATCCTCTTGGTGACTATCACTCTCCTCCTCACTGTTCACTATACTTCCAAATTTTGTGTCATCTGCAGATTTTGAAATTGTGTGCTGCACACCCATATCCAAGTTATTAATATGTATCAAGAAAAGCAGTGGTCCTAGTGCCCACCCCTGGGGAACACCACCTTCCTCCAGTCCAAAAAACAATCGTTCACCACTACTCTCTGTTTCCTGTCACTTCGCCACTTTCGTATCTATGCTGCCACTGTCCCTTTTATTCCATGGGCTTCAAGAGTTGGTGATTCCTGCTGCAAAGTACTATGTATGTGTGCATGTCAAGTGAGAACAAGATTGGGCTCACCTATTATTCTTAATTCTCGGGATGTGGGCGTCGCTGGTAAGGCCGGCATTTATTGCCCATCCTCAGTTTCCCTCACAACAGAGTGGCTTGCAAGGTCAGCAGGTTTCCTTCCCTAAAGAACATTAGTGAACCTGTTGGGTTTTTAAGATAATCCCAGATCTTCGTGGCCACTGTTACTGATACCAGCTTTTTAAAAAAAAAAAATTTGAATTCAAATTCTCAAGCTGCCATGGTGGAACTTAAACATATTATTAAGTCCAGACATCTGAATTACTGGTCCAGTAACATAACACCTACACTACCGTACCCACTAGCTATCATGTCCCCACAGTAGAGTAGCTGCCATTCCGTATCTCGGTTCACACACAAGCACCTCTTGGGCATGATACCAGAGGATGGTTGATGCTGATGTAATCATCCTGCTGCAAGGGGCTAAGCCTTTAGGAGACAAGGAAAGACAATTGGAGGCTGTAAGAGAAAAAAAGTGATCTTACCTGAAGCAGAAAGCTTAAGAGATCATCCCTTTTAATTAATTAATTAATATTACATTTGGCCCCCTCATCCAAGTTGTAAATAGCTGAGGCCCAAGCACTGATCCTTGCGACATCTTGTAATATTATTTAATTAAAAGGGATGATCACTATGATTACGGTTCGGAAGCCTATAAACTACTCCCACCAGTTTTTCCTGCCCTTTGTTATTTCTTACCTCCCCCTATACTGATTCTACAATATGATAAGGCAGAGTCAATAGGGTTTTATGGGCTCAATTTTCCCAGGTCATTTGCGCTGTTTTTTTGGCGCGCGCCGTTTTTTCTGCCGTAATTATTTAATTCAAAGTTTCCCCCTGGAATCTGCGCTGGTGTAACTGCTATAGTTACGATTTTTCTAGGTTAGGTTTTTTTGATGTCATGACTGTGCCAGTTTTCAGCATTTTTCGCAGTTTGCCCAAAATTTTTTTAATCTAGGTCGGCATATCTGGCCATTCCTGAGAAACCTTCTGGTGAGTTAACAGAAAGCAGCACGCATTGAACAATCGGCGCTGAAAGACGCCATTGCTTTTCATCAAAGTTTTTGGATGGAGTCTCTAACACTTGAAATGTACATAATAAAGTTCAACTTTTTTTACCTTTCAACGGAGTACATGAAGATTTCTTGGATTTCTGAAGTTTATTATTTTTTTTTTACTCATACGCCACCACCAAACGTCTTCAAGCAGGGCTGGAGGGTCGTAGCATCAGCCGTAAGAATCGGCCCCGCGCCTGGACACTGGCTCGGTGCTCGGCTGGAAAACAAGACTGGTTGGGGGGGCAGGGAGAGGTGCCGATCAGAAGGCTTCTGCACAGCCCGGGAATGGAGGTACCGATCGGAAGGCTTCTGCACAGCCCGGGAATGGAGGTACCGATCGGAAGGCTTCTGCACAGCCTGGGGATGGAGGTACCGATCGGAAGGCTTCTGCACAGCCTGGGGATGGAGGTACCGATCGGAAGGCTTCTGCACAGCCTGGGGATGGAGGTACCGATCGGAAGGTTTCTGCACAGCCTGGGGATGGAGGTACCGATCGGAAGGCTTCTGCACAGCCCGGGAATGGAGGTACCGATCGGAAGGCTTCTGCACTAGGCACAAGACTGCAATGAGTTGGGGGGGGGCCAGGGGGGAGAAGGGGAGAAGTCACAAGACTGCAATGAGTTGTGGGGGGCGAGGGGGAGGGGGGGTGATAGAAGTCCATCCATACAGACCTTGGGGAGAGAGAACAAAGAACCTGTCCTGCCTGCTGTGTTAATAATGGAACAAATAATGAAAATGATTCAGATTTAATGTAAAACATATTTTATTCAAAAGTTTAACAAAAATTTGTACTTAGTTTAACTTTAATAAAATTATTCTTGTATCAAACTTTAAAGTTTTCAGTTAAGATCACTTACAAACTCTAAGATCACTTACTAACTTTTAAACTTGTAAATTACATAACTTACAAAAATCTTTTAATTTGAGAACAAGAGTTACAACAATAACAACAACAACAACTGCAGCAGCAGCAAAGAAAGACTGCACCCATTTCTTCACCTTATTCTAAGACCGTCTGCCACGCTTGTTCTTGGTGACTCCACCACCCCTGCCCACAGGCGGTGGCACAGTGTTTCTGGGGTTGGTACCAAGCTTATTCTTTCTCAGATCTTGGGTAGTGTGCACCTGTTGAGGGGCGGCAATGTGGAGGGCCCAGGTGGCAATTCGGAGGCTCTTCAGAGGCTGGTGTGCGGATTGGAGTGAGAATTGGAGTGGCAGTTGATTCTGTCAATGGCCGCGGGGTCTGGGCGTGTTCCTTTATTGCAGCAGCTAACTCCAACATGCGCCCTGACAGTGTCTCAACGACCTGCAACATTCCCTCCCTCATGTTGAGCAAAACTGTCTAATTACCTGTGACATTCCCTCCCTCATGTTCAGTGATAGTGTTTGCACCATCTCTGACATTCCCTCCCTGATGTTCACTGACAGCGCATCACCTACCTGTGACATTCCCTCCCTCATGGTCACTGATACTGTTCCCATTTCTCGTGAGATTGCTGTTACTTCTCCTGACAGTCCCGCTATCTCATTATCCACCCCACTGATGGTGTCCAGGAGTGATGGCGTAAGGTCAATGCTCTCCCCACTCATTGCCATCATCTGAACCACATCTGTTAGATCCTGCATCTCAGGAGACTGTGGTCGAGCTTTCCTTCCCCTCCGCCCCACGGGTGTGGCTTGCACCCCACCACTGGGACCCGCAGCCTCGGAAGGTGGGGCCCTGGGTGTGCCTCGCTGCACCACACTACTGGGACCCGCGGCCTCGGACATTAGGAAACCATGGAATGTCCCACCAACCCTCAAACCACTAGTCACGGAAGGGGCTGGCAACTCAATGGGCGGCGCCTCCATCTCCACCAAAGTAGGTAAAACAATGGGGGCTTCATCCATCTCCATACGCTCCCCCTCACCCCCATGCTCTTGGTCTGGAGGGTGGGATTGGAAGATGTTCTCTTCTTCAGGCTGTTCTCGTCTGAATCTTCTTCTGCATCGTCAGGGTTGGCCTCAAGTTCTGCAAAATATAACAGAATACAGACAATTGGTTAGCAGCAGAGGAGTGGGCAGGGAGGGTGGCATGAGTAGGCTCACACAGCGCTTGCAGCAGGCTGATTTGAAGGACCACAATGAATGATAGCACATTGCATCAACCAAAGCGTAGCTGACGGAGACATCCCCAGGAACTGAAGCATAGCTAGCCCATGCAGTACTTAACATTTAGCAAAGCCAGACTCTGGAATTTGCAAAACTTACCCTTTCCCTCGAGTGTGGGCCCAGCTTGTGCAGTAGTTGCTTATCTCCAGGCAGGACCCATCAAAGCAGCGATCCTCTCTTCCAAGTGTGTCAGTGGCTGCAGATTTGCCGGGCCTCCTCCTGTTCGAGTTCTTTCCCTTTTATTATTTGCCACCTCCCTCTGCAAAGATGAAAATTCTACTTTTTAGAAAGGGTGTCTTTCTGTTGGGTAGGACATATACAGCCGGTTATATTTACAATTTCAATTCCATTGAATAAATGAAAATATTACTTACACTAACTACTTGACCAAGGTCCTGCCATTTCTTTTTACACTGGCCTCCAGATCTCGTGTTGGTCACCATTGCACAGTAATCTTCTACAACTTGGTTCCAGCGTTTCTTCATTTCTTTCGGTGGAACTTTTATGTGACCTCTGCTGGTGTCCAGCTCCTGTCATTTGGTCTCAATTACAGTAACTAATGCCTCCACTTCATCCTGTAAGAAATTCTTGGTCCTTGCACCGCGTTGCTGCAGAACCGATTTTTTCAAAGCTCTCACATAGCACTCCTTCTCAAACACACAACTGGCTCTTTAAAAATAGCCGATTGCCAACCCGGAGCGCGTCCATTGAAATAACGTCAAAAATTTCACTTTTTTTCCCACGCATGCGCAGAAGGTACAGCATTGTTTTTTCGGCGCAGAGAGCAGGCTCCACCCCTGAGGTGACTGGACACGCTGCGTGGCGCCAAATTTGAATTATACATCGCGGAAACTTTGGCAAAATATTTCTGCCGCATTTCTGGCCTAGAAAAATGGGTGTAACTCTGGCAAGACGCCAGAAAATGGGCTTGGGCAAAATTGAGCCCCATGAAAGGGAAATCATGTTTAACAAATCTATTAGTTTTTTGGGGGTGGAATGAGCAGGGTAGATAAGGGGGAATCAGTAGATGTAGTATATTTGAATTTTCAGAAGGCATTCGATAAGGTGGTTATTACACAAGATGAGGGCTCTTGATATTGGCATTCCAAGGGAACCACATTTGCTTTCTCTAACCTCTTCCTTTTATATATATTTGTGAAAGCTCTTACAATCTGTTTTTATATTTTTTGTTAGTTTACTCTTATATTCTATTTTCTCCCTCTTTTCTACTTTCTTAGTCATCCTTTGCTGATTTTTAAAACCCTCCTATTCCTCAGGCTTACTACTCTTTTGAACAACATTGCAAGCCTCTTCTTTTAATCTACTATCCTTAACTTCTCTGTCATAGAATGGTTGCAGCACAGAAGGAGGCCATTTAGCCCATCGCGCCTGTGCTACAGTTGCATCACTTTTCAAGTGAAGTTTTTATTCCTCAAGGGAACATATATTTGTTGAGAATTATGAATTATTTTGTTAAATGTTTGCCATTGCTTATCTTTTAATCTAATTTCCAAATCTACCTCAGCCAACTTGCTTCTCATCTCTCCGTAATTGGCTTTGTTTAAATTTAAGAACCTAGATTCGGACTTAACCACATCACTCTCAAACTTAGTATGAAATGTTATCATATTATGATCACTCTTCCCCAGAAGATCCTTTACTATAAGATTACCAATTAACCCTGTCTCATTATACAATTCTAGATCTAAAATAGCCTGTTCCCTAGTTGGTTCCTCAACATATTGTTCTAGAAAACTGTCTTGAACGCATTCAATGAACTAGTCCTCCAAGCTACTTTTGCCAATTTATTTGCCCAGCCTTTATGAAGATTAAAGTCCCCCCAGGATTATTGCATTGCCCTCGTTACATGGTCCTCTAATTTGCTGATTTATACTCTGTCCAACACTACGATTACTGTTCAGGGGCCTATAAATTATTCCCACCAGGTTTTTTTTGCCCTTTATTTCTTAGCTCCATCTATACTGATTCTACATCTTGATTTTTTTCGGTGAAGATTCTTTCTTACTCCTAACTTTATTTCATCCTTTATTATCAGGACTACCCCACCTCCTTTGCCCTTTTTCTAAAAAGTCTTTTCTAAAAGTCAAGTATCCTGGAATATTTAGTTCCCAACTTTGGTTATCGAAAGTAAACAATGTCTCAGTAATGGCTTCTAGATCAGCCCCATTTATCTCTATCTGTACCATTAATTCATCTATCTTGTTACAAATGCTTTGTGCTAACCATGACCACACGTGTGAAGTCATTAAATGTCTTCCTGCACTGTGTCCAGGTCCTTGGGGCTATATTGCTGGCATTGACCGCATTGGCTATCTGCTCCCACTGCACTCTCGTCTGTTGTCTGGAGGGCCTTCTGGCCCCTGTGGGAAGAGGACCTCTCTCCTGGAGTTGATGTCCTGGACCAACGCCTGCAGTGCTGCATGGGAGAATCTTGGAGCCTTTTCTCTGGCCTGTTGAGCCATTACTCAATCTTCTTTTTCTGATAGTAGCCTCCACAATCACTTCCACCACCTGTTGCAGGTAGAAAGCACCTGCCCTTTAAGAGGTGCAGGCTGTCTTTAGGTTGTGCAGGCTAGCTTTAATTGGAGTTAGCCTCACATGAAGTTGGGCCCGCTGCTGAGCGTTCAGCTACTCAGCAGCATGTTGAGCGCTTGGCTGGATGCAACAATCATGCAAAGTAACAAGCAGCACAAATTTTACATGCTGCCTGTGCTCCTCCGAATGGGCCACGGTTCCTATCACATCGCGATCCCCGCGCCCATTTAGGAGGCTACCAAATTTCTAGGCTTCTGTCCATTCCTGGCACAATCTGCTCGATTTTACCCGAATCGCCACTCTGCTCTCCAGACTTGACCTTTCTCTTAAGACTTATAGATTTACCTTTACCTGAACCCTCCCTCCCCCTTCATAGTTTAAAGCCCGACCTTCCACCTCTGCATTCTTAGTCTTTTACCACTCACCTTTCTCTAAATATTGCTGCCCTACATTGCTAGATTAAGCCTTCAGCTAACACCACATGTTCCACATTAAACCCTAATTAAGAAATCTGTGTGAACCTGGTCCGATCCATGATGTATCAATAATAGAAGTGCAGCGGGCTGGCTGACAGCAAGCAAGCTTTGATCAATATAAGAGTGAGGAGGAACTCGTGGGGAGCTAAATGAACACAGGTTCCCCCCAAAAAATCCTTAGGATCTGTTCAGAATACAAAAGTTAGAATAATGCAAGGTTCAGAGTGTTACCTATAGGCCAGCAACTAGTTAGGACTGTGTTGCCTGTGTCAGCTGTGGCTCAATTGGTAACACTCTTGCCTCTGAGTCAGAAGGTTGCGGGTTCACAATCCCACTCCAGGGACGTTGAGCATATAAAATCTAGGCTGACACTCCAATGCAGTGCTGAGGGAATGCTGTGCTGTCTTTTGCATGAGGAAACTGAGGCCCTGTCTGCCCTCTCAGGTGGGTGTAAAAGATCCCATGGCACTATTTCGAAGAAGAGCAGGGGAGTTATCCCCAGTGTCCTGGCCAATAGTTATCACTCAATCAACGTAACAAAAACAGATTATTTGATCATTATCACATTGCTATCTGTGGGAGCTTGCTGTGTGCAAATTGGCTGCTGCCTTTCATACATTACAACAGTGACTACGCCCCAAAAGCACTTCATTGGCTGTAAGCGCTTTGAGACGTCCAGTGGTCGTGAAAGGCACTATAGAAATCTAAATCTTTATTTTACCCATAGATGGGACTGTGTCATCTATAGGATAGCAGATACATGGGGCTAGAACCTCCACTTTTTTTGCATGCTTTATGCCCCCTTAGCGCCCATTTTACCGCTGAAATGACGTATAACGCCCCACATATTGACTATTTTGGTACAAAATGGAAACTGACGCCCATTTTTCGGAAACTTCTCGCCGAGTGTTACTTTCCCCATGTGCTTAATGCCGGGAAAAAATATTACTGCCCGCCCACTTTTTTTGGGTGGAATCATCAGAATGGGCAAATTCAACGCCCATAATATCGTCCAGCATTACTTTCCGCACGGATTTAATGCCGAGATTCAATATTAATGCCTGCCCACATTTTTTTGTCATAAAAAGCATATTTACCGAAACTAGCGGCCATGAGATCGCCCAGCGTCAATTTCTCTACCTCACACGCACATCGCCCACAATATCGCTGGCCCAAAAAAAACGCCCAGAAAAAGTGGAACTAACCGGAACTAATCACAGCGTTATGGACGCCATGTTCTAGATCACATGTCACATCCTTTAAAAGGCTGCTGTGCTTCAACCTCGGTGGAGTTCGGATGTACTCTGCAGGTCATTGGAGTTGATGTGAACGTCTGTAAAAATATCTTGACCATACTGTGACTGATTGGAATTGAATAGGTGTCTTCATTGGGACATTCCTTGTTTGTGACCAATCGGTGCAAAACAGAGAGCTACTGCAATGGGGCCTGTCCTTTCTCACCCTCTCTTGGTGACCAATTACATGCAGCAAACTCGGGATCACTGAAGGAACGCTCCACTGCATTATGTGCCCAATGTAAGACGTGACAGACTGATGAGGAGGACCAGACATTACACCCCCGGCAAGTACAAGGAGAAGCATTCTTACCTCGACTTGCCCGACACCACCTGCCTTCGGAGACTGCGCTTCCACAAAGATGTTATCACTGAGGTATGCCAGCTGATAAGGACAGATATGCAGCCTGCCAGCACCATCAGTACTGCACTGTCCGTCGAGGTCAAAGTCACCGCGGCACTGTCGTTCTACGCCTCGGGTTCTTTTCAGGCCACAGCTGGAGACATTTGCGGACTTTCTCAACATGCCACACATCGCTGCATTAGACGGGTTACTGAAGCCCTGTACACATGCAGGAGGGACTTGATCAGCTTCCCTATGACCAGGGAGGCACAGAGTGAGAGTTCTCCAGGATTCTCCAGAATTGCAAACTTCCCCAAAGTGCAGGGAGCAATAGACTGTATGCGCATCGCGATACAGGCACCTTTTCAGGATGCTGAGTTTTCAGGAACCGCACGGGATTCCACTCCCTGAATGCCCAACTGGTTGTCGACCACCAGCAAATTATACTGCCAGTGAATGCTCAATTTCCGGGCAGCATCCATGATGCTCACATCCTGCGTGAGAGCACTGTATCTGACTTGTTTAACAATGAGCCACAAGGTCAATGCTGGATGCTTGGTGACAAAGGATATGGCCTTGCCACCTGGCTGATGACCGCCCTGTGTGACACCTACACCGAGGCCGAGAGGCGATACAACGAGAGCCACGGAGCAACTCGCAATATCATGGAGAAAACCATTGGAGTGCTAAAGCAGCGCTTTAGATGACTGGACCGCTTAGGAGGCGAGCTCCAATATCACCCTGAGCAGGTAGCTAAATTCATGGTGGTGTGCTCCATGCTGCACAGCTTGGCTATCAGGAAGGGACAAGAATTGCCTGATGAGTCTGACAGTCCACCTCACCAGAGAGAGGATGAGGAGGCGTACGCTGACATTGGCACCGACAATCAGGCTGGTGCTGAAGCCATGCCCCCACCCCCCTGTAGACCGCATGAAAGGGCCAATGGTGGCATGATAGCTGCAAGAGCCTTACATCAGGAGCTCATCAATGATCACTTTGACTGAAAAAATAAGGATGGGTGTGCAGGTGATCATTAATGGTGGGCATCACCTTGGTGACAGTTAAAGTTTAAGTTGATTGAAGTTAAGTGTGATTATACCCTTTGATAAGGAATCACCAGCGTGTAATGATGCAACTATCTGAGCCAATGCGCTACAAGGTTTTGTTAAATAAAAAACATTCAAACCGAACATTAGTCTGAAATCATCAGTATTTCTGTACAAACCAACCCTTCCCCCTCCCCCCCCCCCCCCCCCGTTTCTCTTCTCCACCTCTACCCCTTCCCCTTCCCCTCCTGACTCCAAGCTGCCTGGCCAAGGAGCTCCTCAGGCGATGCTTCATTGCGGGTGGGGGGGGGTAGGGTTGGGGGTTAGGGGTATGTGACGGCCGAAGCACTGCTTGGATGGATACGGGAGAGGACGGTCCTGAGGTGGGAACATGCTCCAAGCCAGAAGCAAGATGTTGCTCCTGGCACTCGTGTGGTTGGCAATAAGGGTGCGGCACCTTGGGGTGCAGTGCCGCGCTCCGGGACCACTGGGAGCCCTCTGCCACCAGTGTTCCTGGCTACCAGCTCCAGTGCCTCCTCCATCCCTTCCATGTTATATCTTATTTGTTGGACAAAAACTCGGTGCCAACTATGTTCTTGGTGCTTAGGAGGCTTTTTGCTACTGGTGAATCTCCTCGTGCCTCCCACAACAGCCAGACAAGCACACACCACAGCCACACATGCTTTCAGTGTCTCTGAGCTCCCTCTCTCTCTGTCTCCTCTTCTGCACATGTCATGATGACCCTTGACCTCCTGAATTGCGGGAATCAAGCATTGCCATGCCGTTGCTAAGGACAGCCACATTTTACGGCAGAAGGTCAAAAAATTTAAGGCTACCGTCCATTTCATATCGCTCGTGGTAATGCCCATTTTCAAAAATGGAAACTAAGCTAGAGCCTTCACTTTTTTTGCATGCTTAACACCAATTTTACCACTGAAATGATGTAAAATGGCCATATATCGCCCATTTTGGCACAAAATGGAAACTGACGGGTATTTTTAGGAAACTTATCGCCGCGCGTTACTTTCCCCATGTGCTTAATGCCGGGAAAAATATTACCACCGCCCACTTTTTTTGGGCAGAATCAGCAGAATGGGCTAAATCAACGTCCATATCGCCCAGCGTTACTTTCCTCACGGATTTAACGCCAAGATTCAATATTAACTCACGCCAACTGTTTTTTGTCGTAAAGAGCATATTTACCCAAACTAGCGGCCATGGAGATTGCCCATAGTCAATTTCACCACCTCGCACATATCACCCACAATATCACTCGCTCAAAAAACCGCCCACAAAAAGTGGAACTAACCGGAACGAATGCTAGCGGTGTGGCTAGCATTTTTTAAATCCCATTCTTACGTGAGGAGCTGATATCTGAAAGATTTGCCTGAAAGAGCACTGATGTGAATGACAATGCTGACACACTGCTGTGTGTGTGCAGCTCAGACATCAATGATGGCCATCACCTTGGTGCCAGTTAAAGTTTACGTTGATTGATGTTAAGTTGTATTTAATCCTTTCATGGTAAGGAATCACCAGTGTGTAACGGTCCAGTTATCTGAGACAATGCGCTACAATGTTATGTTCAATAACAAAAATTTAATACCAACATTGGTCTAAAATTATAAGTATCACAGCCAATAACACCCACCCACACCCCACTTTTCCAACAATGATATAAATCAAATGTTCAACATGTCCAGCAACACAGAATGCAAAGGCAAAGCAGGAGGGTGGTCGCCTGCCCCCATACATTGCAACAAATTGCATATAACACTGCCATCACCTGCGCACATGCACCTCACTTTCCTTTCCCCCTCTCCTTCTCCCCACCTCTACCCCTTCCCCTCCTCCCTCCACGGTGCCTGGCCGAGGAGCTCCTCAGGCGGTGCCTCATTGGAGGGGGATGAAGACAGATGCGGTGGTTGCATGAGTACGGGAGCGGCGGGTGCCGAGAGGGCAACATTCTCTGATGCAGAAGCAGGATCTTGGTCCTTGCTCTCATCTGTCGTTCGCAGTGGTGGTGCGGAACCTAGAGGTGGAGTGCCGCGCTCGGGGACCATTGGGAGGCCTGTGGCAGCAGTATACCTGGCTATCTCATCCATGCGCGGAATGTTCTCGGTCATGATGGCCAGCTATCGGGATATGGTCACCAATGTCTACAGTCCTTCTGGACAACTGTACTATCTCTCCGCTGTCATGTCGCGCTCATGGAACAGACCTGCCGCGTCCACGAGGCCTCCGTGGGGTCGGCGCCGCCATCCTGCAGACAAATGGGGTGCCCTGTGGAGAGGTGCTTAGGGCCAGTACCTCCAGACTAGAGGCGGGAATGGCCAGAGGACCATTAGATGGCCTTGGGGTGGAATGGCTTCTGGAGCGTGGCGATGCAGGTTCTTCGAAGTCCGCACTCTCATCCGTGGAGAACAGACCCAGTGGATTGACGGGCGAAAATCGGAGCTCCTCAGCACCAGATATATTAGGATCGTCCGCCGATTCCTGCCCCACGCACCCACCTTCTGGCCTCTGTGGCCTTGCCTGGGACCGCGCTGCTTGCTGAGCTGCAAAACACAAATTACGTTATTAGAGGAGAAGGGGGTGCTAGGATGACAAGGTGAGTCCAGCGCTACACACAGCATATGCACGACAAAAGCACCACCGCTATCAAAATCATCACTGACATTACATTTCATGACCATCAACACATTGTGCATTGCAATGGTTTTCATTAGGCCAGCATTATTTCTATGACACTTTTAGAAATCATCTATCATTTATGATTGTTCGGATATGAGTGGGTGTGGCATCTATAGACTTTACATCACACAATGGTGTAAGCTTTACTCACGTGGCATCACTTCAGGGTCTGCAGATGCGTCCGTGGCTGTCTGGGGGTGCTTCCCCACGAGTGCGAGCACTCGCTCCTCCATCTCAGTGATGTCGCTGGGGACTGGTGGCCCCCCACCCGTTCGCCTCTGCATGGACCTCATCGTCGATAGCTTCTTCTGTAAAAGGTGACAGGACGAAATGGCATGAGATCATTGCATGATATCATTGCTAGGTACTGTCACAGACACTGATACAACACATAACCGACAGATGTTTTCATGATTATTATGATTATTATCATTCTTTGCCTAAAGACGTAAACCGTGACCGCAGGCTTTGAGTAAAACATTCCCGGTAAAAGTGAAAGACCTCACATCTGATGATAGTCACTCATGACTGTTACAAATCAAATTATACAAATACATAAGTCATGTAAATCAATGTAATACTAACTCTTGCAGATCCCACAAGGTCGTTCCATCGTTTGCAGCATTGGTTGCCCTCACGCACCTTGTTGGTCGCCGAGGAGACCATCTCTGCTATCTTGGTCCATATCCTCTGGTAGGCCTTTGGGGTGGGCTTCCCACGCCCTCCCTGTGTCAAATCACCCCAGCATAACTCGACCTCCTGCAGGAGGGATGCATTTGCCACGTTCGAGAACCTCCTGGCTCTTTTGCGGCCTCCAATATGCTCCTCTCCCACCTCACTGCTCTCTCCAGCGTCAGTCTCCACAACGTGCTGTGATGCCTCCTCCTCTCCCTCCATTATAGGCCAAATTCAGTCAAATATGTGGCAGGTAACCCCTACACTTTGTTTGCCTACTTGCTGTGAAGCTCTAAAGTCTCTCTCCTTCCTCCCAAAGCAGCCACACCACACCCAGCCACGCCTTCAGTCCCTCTGAGCTCCCTCTCTCTCTGTCTCCTCTTCTGCACATGTCATGATGACCCTTAACCTCAAGAATTGCTGGAATTGAGCGTTGCCATGCCATTACTAAGGGCGGCCACACGTTACGGCAGAAGCTCAAAAAAATTTAACGCTACCGCCCATTTTCAAAAGTGGAGACTAGGTGGTTTGAGAATGGGCGAGAAGCCGGCGATCTGAAATCCTTTTTTAACGCCCACACCAGAAATAATGCCCATTTTTGGGCGATAAGCACAAAAGTAGAGGTTCTAGCCCATGGAATTGTGGCACTTATAGGTTGGCAGACAGATGGAACTGTATTACATAATAGGGTAGACGATAGATGGGATCAGGTCATGGAATGAGGCAACTGATCTGCTCAATTACTCCCTCACCTCCACCATTGATGCTCTTATCTCCAGTAAAACCTTTACCCGTACAACTTGACCAAAGCCATAGCGAGAAACATGTCCAAATGTACAATAACTATAGCGCTACCATAATTGTAAAGAAAATCCAAACTCTATATGCCTAGTCCTTCTTACCACTTTCCTCCTTGCTGCTCATGTACAACATGTGACCTCTTGAGAACATAAGAAATAGGGGCAGGAATAGGCCATTTGACCCCCTCATGTTTGCCCCGCCATTCAATGAGATCATGGTTGAGCTCTACCTCAACAACACCTCCCTCACTATCCCCATATCCCTTGATTCCCTTAATATCTAAATATCTATTGATCTCTGTCTTGAATATGCTCAATGACTGAGCTTCCACAGCCCTCTGGGGTAGAGAATTCCAAATATCCACAACCATCTGAGTGAAGAAATGTCTCCTCATCTTAGTCCTAAATGGCCGACCCCTTATTCTGAGACTGTGAGACTTCTTAAACTTAGCGTCATGCTTGTCCTAGGTGCAGCCTGAGTGATTGGACTATATAAGGTGGATTGGCTGGCTGTAGGAGCATCCTGGGATTGGGATGGCCGTCATTTCATGGCAGCTAAGTCAAGAGACCCACTGCAGGCTGCTCCTCTTGTGCTGCTGCATGGCCCTGTGCACTTTGCAGGCACTGAATGAGCGCTGGCAGTGGGGCGTGAAGCTGCTGCCATGCTGAAGAGAGCAGCTTCATACACACCCACTCCTACTATGCCACTAGTCCCAGGCACTGTCTCACTGACCAATGAGACCAGCAAAGCCCTTTGATATACTTGTCTACAACCCATGATCAAAGCTTTGGAAGCTGAAAAAGATGGCCCTCTTCCATCTGACACCCTAGGCCTCGATGGCAGCATCCTAATCACCCATGGAGGAAGCACAGACTGCCGCCCTTAGGACCTCTGCTGCAGATGTCCCTGCAATTATATGCTACCTAAGTAATAGGCGTACACAAGATGGGCGCGACAGAGTGGCCTGCAGAGCGTCAAAGCCATCCAGTACTGCACATGTGGTTAGTGGACTCCTCCACTGAAATCACCATCTGCAGCATACAGCCTGACACGATCTCGAATTCCTGCACATACACTTGATGCTCTATTAAAAGCAGGACGCATGAGTTCTGAATTCCCGGGGGTCTTCAGCCAAAGGCGAAATATCCTGATCATCTGGTCAGCAACATCTTCTTCCTTGTGTTCCACCACCAGCTGCTCCTGTCCACTCATGCTCAATGAAGTACTCAATGAACCTCACTCTCTAATTCCCCTGGAGTGGACATCGCTGGACCGGTGTTTGTCAGGCTCCTCCTGCTTTCCCTGACCTGGTACAATGGTTAAACTTTTACCGGTACTAAACTGCCATGCATGCAGTATTCTCATTGGCTGTGATTGCCCTGCTCACCTCTGAGCATCTTGTTTTGGGGATTGTCACAGCTCTGAGGCAGACAGAAAGCAGGAAACTATAGACCAGTTAGCCTAACACCTGGGAAAATGCTCGAGTCCATTATTAAAGAAGCAGTAGCGGGACATTTGGAAAAGCATAATTCAATCAAGCAGAGCCAACATGGTTCTATGAAAGGGAAATCATGTTTGACAAATTTGCTGGAATTCTTTGAGGATGTAACGAGTAGGTTGGATACGGGGGAACCAGTGGATGTGGTGTATTTGGATTTCCAGAAGGCATTTGATAAGGTGCCACACAAAAGGTTACTACACAAGATAAAAGTTCACGGGGTAGGGGGAAATATATTAGCATGGATAGAGGATTGGCTAACTAACAGAAAACAGAGAGTCGGGATAAACAGGTAATTTTCCGATTGGCAAACAGTGACTAATGAGGTGCTGCAGGGATCGGTGCTGGGTCCTCAACTATTTACAATCTATATTAATGACTTGGACGAGTGTAATGTAGCCACGTTTGCTGATGATACAAAGATGGGTGGGAAAGCAAACTGTGAGGAGGACACAAAAAATCTGCAGAAGGATATAGACAGGCTAAGTGAGTGGATAAAAATCTGGCAGATGGAGTATAATGTGGGAAAATGTGAGGTTATCCACTTTGGCAGTAAAAATAGAAAAGCAAATTACAATTTAAATGACGAAAAATTGCAAAGTGCTGCAGTACAGAGCAATCTAGGGGTCTTTGTGCATGAAACACAAAAAGTTAGTATGCAGGTACAGCAAGTAATCAAGAACGCAAATCGAATGCTGGCCTTTATTGCAAGGGGGATAGAGTATAAAAACAAGGAAATTCTGCTACAATTGTATATGTATTGGTAAGGCCACACCTCGAGTACTGCTTACAGTTTTGGTCTCCGTATTTAAGGACGAATATACTTGCATTGGAGATTGTTCACCCCAGAAGGTTCACTAGGTTGATTCCGGAGATAAGGGTGTTGACTTATGAAGATAGGTTGAGTAGGTTGGGCCTATACACATTGGAGTTCAGAAGAATGAGAGTTGATCTTATCGAAACATATAAGATAATGAGGGGGCTCGACAAGATGGATGCAGAGAGGATATTTCCACTCACAGGGGAAACTAAAACTAGGGGATATAGTCTCAGAATAAGGGGCCACCCATTTAAAACTGAGTTGAAGAGGAATTTCTTCTCTCGGAGGGCTGTATATCTATGGAATTCTCTGCCCCAGAGAGCAGTGGAGGCTGGGTCTTTGAATATATTTAAGGCGGAGATAGACAGATTTTTGAGCGTTAAAGGGGTAAAGGGTTATGGGGAGCGGGAAGAGAAGTGGAACTGAGCCCATGATCAGATCAGCCATGATCTTATTGAATGACAGAGCAGGCGCGATGGGCCGAATGGCCTAATCCTGCTTCTATTTCTTATATTCTTATGTCCCAAACAGGCCTACTTCCTCTGCCGAACTCCACAAAGCCACTGCCATTATTTTGGACATAAGGAATAACTAGTAAGGATCTGTGTTTGGTTAGAACACTGCCATTTCTCCTCTAGGGCCATGATACCAATCTTTATGCGTTTTCAGCCATTTCCTATTGGGCAAAAGTTCACTGATCAAAACAAATAAGAATGTGGTGCAAATTGGAACTAAATTGCAAATTTCGATCAGAAAGGCCCATAACAAAAACTAGAGACGAACAACCACCAGAAGTTCCCTCATTCATTCGCCTTGAGAAACGAGCATGACATCAAATCACTGGCCCCAGAATCAATGGAGCCCATTGGAGAGGACGACGCAGAATGGCTCCACCACTTTCCCATCATTGCTGTACTTCCTTCCTCCTCCTAATCTTTCATACACTCAGGCATTCTATCAATCATAAATTCAACATGCACCACCAGATCGTAGCACAATATGCCTTACAAGTTACATTTCTAAGGATAACACTGTAAAGCTCTTGTTTCCCTATGCGCCCTCAAGATAAACCCAAACTTCAATTGCTTGCCATACCACCTCACATCTCATAGCACACAATAGCATTCACTCCTCCTTTAGCAATCATCAGTACAATGGTAGATGCTAGGACATTTGATAGGGGCTTTCAAGACTGAAATCGCAAGATTTTTTGTTTAGGTAAGGGTTTGGAGCAAAGGTGGATAAATGGAGTTGAGGTGCAGATCATCCATGCTCTAATCGAATGGCGGAGCAGGCCCGAGGGGCTAAATGGCCTACTCCTGTTCCTAATGTTTGATCCTACGGGAATATCCATAGAGGAGGATGCAGATTAAGATTACAACAAGGATCATTGGCCTGAAATGTAGAGGAGGAGAGTGCAGGAAGGAAGGGAGGGAGGGAAAGGAGTGTCAGTTTAGATTATGTGTTCAAGTATCAGGAGTGGGACTTTAGACGGAAGGCCTCAGCTGCATAATTCTGGGATTAGTGCTTTCTGAGCATCACATGCATGGAGTCATTTAACCGTGTGTTTCAGCTAGTTTTGAAGAATCAATTAGCTGTTTCTATACAGGGGTGTTTTGACTGCTTCGAAGAACTACAATCCGCCCTGAAGCATATGGCATTTTCAATACCTTTAACAGTGGTCCTAAGTACAGCTGTAGATTCTCTTAGGAATATACCAACTGAAGCTTTCAATGCCTTGGGTATCAATATCTGAGTCTATCCTGTTTGGAGTCACCAGTCTGGCTAATCAACTGCAAAATAACCTGCTATGGGTACCCCAGGCAGATTGCAGGAAAGAAATTAGATTGTGCAAGAGTTCATTTGTCCAGGGACAGATTTCAGTGGCAGGAGATGATGGGATAGGTGTGCATGGTGGTTGAGGATAATGGAGCTAGGTGATCCCATTCATTAGAAATACGTACACAGCAAAGCTTATGCTGTAATGGTTGGAGATTTTCAATTGAAATTATTCTTTATTAGCAAGTGTTATATATGTCTTCCTTGCTGGGACTGTAATACAGCCGGCAATTCATCTTCCTCAAGCTCACTGTCAGTATCTATTCAAGGCCTTCCATGACCCCGCTCTTCCACCTGCTGCATAGTGAATCCTCTTATCAGAGCAGAACACACGGCACTAATACTTTGAATGTCTTTTTGGGGTTGTACAATATAATGCGCCCACCCCTGTCCATGCAGCAGAACCTTTGTTTTACCGTTCCTATCTAATTGTTTCCTCGTGGAGGCATGTGCCTCACTATATATTTTCCTCCGTCTGTGATTCATGCACTTAGCCCTAGCCCCCAGGATTCATTCTTCTGATCTCGAGATTTCATTAAATAATGCTGGCACTGTCAATCAGTGTAGGAGAATTGTCCCATGGCAGCCTCCAGGGTACCAAGAGTCCACCGGCATGATGTGGTACTGGTGATCACATACGATCTGTATGTTTTTTTCAAATTAATTCTTGCTAGCAAGGCCAGCAATTATTGCACATCCCTAGTTGTCATTGAGAAGGTGGTGGTGAGCCGCCTTCTTGAACCGCTGCAGTCCGTGTGGTGAAGGTACTCCCACAGTGCTGTTAGGGAGGGAGTTCCAGGATTTTGACCCAGTGACGATGAAGAAATGGCGATATATTTCCAAGTCAGGATGATGTGAGACTTGGAGGGGAACGTGGAGGTGTTCCCCTGCACCAGCTGCCTTTGTCCTTCGAGCTAGTAGCGGTCGTGGATTTGGGAGGTTCATAGAATGGAAGCTCTTCCTATTCAGAAATACCTTAACGGAGTTGAATGGTTCCACTTAGGAGTGGCCACCCATAAAAAGTGCAAAGCCCTTCACTGATGCATTCCTTTGTAGGAGTAATAAAGGCATTAGCCCTGGAAAACAAGGTATCGGCGACCTTACGTATGCTGCCGACTGGCTGAGCATATGGATGTCACCCCCCCAAGGCAACTAGAAAGGAACCAGCAGCTGAGGAGTTCAGTGACTTTCACCACTAAACTGTCTCAGGTCTGGGTGAGGTTTGAAGGGCAGACTCTAATGACAGCAAAGTTCCAAGACTACCTCTCTGATGAAGCAAACTCATCCGTGGTGGATTTCCTCAGGCGTGCCTCAGTACCTCTAGCAGAGTCTATAGGCCTTCAGTACAAGCTGGTCGGGTCAGATCGCCTCCAGTGCAGATTCATCTGCTTCTGTACATTGCTATTCAATTCCTCCCTAACCTGAAGTTCCATTCCTAAACCTTCCACCCTGCCACTTGTCATTATTCAAAGCCTCTCCCAATCCTTTACCCAGTCTCTACTGTGCATATACAAAATGCCAGCACAGATATATGCAAGCTACGCGCTACCAGATCTGAGATGATTCTACCAGTTTAAGCTGATGAGTTCCGTACATGCACAGCAAATGCCTCCAAACCTCAAAATACCGGGTATGAAAAGAAAGACTTGCATTTATGTAGCGCCTTTCACGACCACCGGACGTCTCAAAGCACTTTACAGCCAATGAAGTACTTTTTGAAGTGTTGTCACTGTTGTGATGTAGGAAACACGGCAGCCAATTTGCGCACAGCAAGCTCCCACAAACAGCAATGTGATAATGACCAGATAATCTCTTTTTGTTATATTGATTGAGGGATAAATATTGGCCAGGGCAACTCCCCTGCTCTTCTTCGAAATAGTGCCAGGAGATCTTATACGTCCACCTGAAAGGGGCAGACGGGGCCTCGGTTTAACGTCTTATCCGAAAGACAGCGCCTCCGACAGTGCAGCACTCCCTCAGCACTGCACTGGAGTGTCAGCCTAGATTATGGGGGTTACATGATGTAATATTGCAGTGATTCCACCCTAATGGCCAACTAGCCCCAGGTCACACAATGCTTCAATTGTTATCTTCTACCCGGTGCGTACTGCGCATGGTTAAGGTGTTGACATTGAGACGTACACGAGCCATGCAGAAGCGAATGAACTGTGAAGCCTTACCCAGTGTGAGGGAGCTGGACGCAGTTGGAAGCCCACCAGTGCCAAGCACACCAGCTTGCAGTGGCGTCTGCCAGGTCACAGAGAGCTCATGGAAAGCTGCCATTGACAGCCCACTGAGCTCATCATGAGCTCAATAGCCTTATTTTGCAAGAGTATTTATGTGTTGTACTTGCATGGATGTGAGCTATCACCATCAGGGACAGTGTGAAATTACTGTTGCCAGCAGTAGACGGGATGTTATACCCAATATTGCTATTTTATTGCTTCGTAACGTTTATCGCCAAGGGACTATCCATCAATGTCAAGACTTTAAACTGGACTCTAAGAGGTCAGGATAGGTGGTCGATGTTCCATTTACACTTTTTAAAATATATATATGGATAGGTATTGAAAAACAATCTATTTTCATTATTTTTATAGTGTGCTATTGGGGAACAGGATAATAAATAATTAATGTTCTTTGTACTCTTTCGGAAAAGATGGCAACCACCAGTTGTGAATTATTGGAATGTCAAGTTCAACAATCTGATGAAAGATTATAGCCTTTTGCTTCACACAATTTACTTTGTAATATATCATCATCATCATAGGCAGTCCCTCGGAATCGAGGAAGACTTGCTTCCACTCCTGAAGTGAGTTCTTTGGTGGCTGAACAGTCAAATACGAGAGCTACTGACTCTGTCACAGGTGGGACAGACAGTCATTGAGGGAAGGGGTGGGTGGAACTGGTTTGCCACATGCTCCTTCCGCTGCCTGACTTCTGCATGCTCTCGGCGTTGAGACTCGGAAGTGCTCCCGGGTGCACTTTCTCCACTTAGGGCGGTCTTTGGCCAGGGACTCCCAGGTGTCAGTATTGATGTCGCACTTTATCAGGGAGGCTTTGAAACATAGAAACATAGAAACATAGAAAAGAGGTGCAGGAGTAGGCCATTCGGCCCTTCGAGCCTGCACCGCCATTCAATAAGATCTTGGCTGATCATTCCCTCAGTACCCCTTTCCTGCTTTCTCTCCATACCCCTTGATCCCCTAAGCCGTAAGGGCCATATCTAACTCCCTCTTGAATATATCCAATGAACTGGCATCAACAACTCTCTGCGGCAGGGAATTCCACAGGTTAACAACTCTGAGTGAAGAAGTTTCTCCTCATCTCGGTCCGAAATGGCTTACCCGTTATCCTTAGACTGTGACCCCTGGTTCTGGACTTCCCCAACATCGGAAACATTCTTCCCGCATCTAACCTGTCCAGTTCCATCAGAATTTTATATGTTTCTATGAGAACCCCTCTCATCCTTCTAAACTCCAGTGAATAAAGGCCCAGTTGATCCAGTCTCTCCTCCTATGACAGTCCAGCCATCCCTGGAATCAGTCTGGTGAACCTTCGCTGTACTCCCTCAATAGCAAGAACGTCCTTCCTCAGATTAGGAGACCAAAACTGAACACAATATTCCAGCTGAGGCCTCACTAAAGCCCTGTTCAACTGCAGTAAGACCTCCTTGCTCCTATACTCAAATCCCCTAGCTATGAAGGCCAACATACCATTTGCCTTCTTCACCACCTGCTGTACCTGCATGCCAACTTTCAGTGACTGATGAACCATGACACCCAGGTCTCGTTGCACCTCCCCTTTTCCTAATCTGCCGCCATTCAGATAAAATTCTGCCTTCGTGTTTTTGCCCCCAAAATGGATAACCTCACATTTATCCACATTATACTGCATCTGCCATGCATTTGCCCACTCACCTAACCTGTCCAAGTCACCCTGCAGCCTCTTAGCGTCCTCCTCACAGCTCACACCGCCACCAAGTTTAGTGTCATCTGTAAACTTGGAGATATTACTCTCAATTCCTTCATCTAAATCGTTAATATATATTGTAAAGAGCTGGGGTCCCAGCACTGAGTCCTGCAGCACTCCACTAGTCACTGCCTGCCATTCTGAAAAGGACTCATTTATCCCGACTCTCTGCTTCCTGTCTGCCAACCAGTTCTCTATCCACGTCAGTACATTACCTCCAATACCATGCGCTTTGATTTTGCACACCAATCTCTTGTGCGGGGCCTTGTCAAAAGCCTTTTGAAAGTCCAAATATACCACATCCACTGGTTCTCCCTTGTCCACTATGCTAGTTACATCCTCAAAAAATTTGAGAAGATTCGTCAAGCATGATTTCCCTTTCATAAATCCATGCTGACTTGGTCCGATCCTGTCATTTTTTTCCAAATGCGCTGCTATTTCAGCCTTAATGATTGATTCCAACATTTTCCCCACTACTGATGTCAGGCTAACCAATCTTTCATTACCCGTTTTCGCTCTCCCTACTTTTTTAAACAGTGGTGTTACATTAGCTATCCTCCAGTCCATAGGGACTGATCCAGAGTCGATAGACTGTTGGAAAATTATCACCAATGCATCGACTATTTCTAGGGCCACTTCCTTAAGTACTCTGGGATGCAGACTATCAGGCCCCGGGGATTTATCGGCCTTCAATCCCATCAATTTCCCGAACACAATTTCCCGCCTAATAAGGATATCCTTCAGTTCCTCCTTCTCACTAGACACACTGTCCCCTAGTACATTCGGAAGATTATTTGTGCCTTGCTTCGTTAAGACAGAACCGAAGTATTTGTTCAATTGGTCTGCCATTTCTTTGAGGGTGTCCTTGTAATGTTTCCGCTGCCCACCTTTGGCTCATTTGCCGTGAAGGAGCTCTGCATAGGGCACTTGCTTTGGGAGTCTTGTGTCTGCCATGTGAACTACCGTATATACTCGCGTACCCTGCGATCTCGCGTATCATGCGACCCCTAAATTTTCGTCCCCAAAACATGATTTTACCATATATCTCATGTATCATGCGAGTCACTTTTTTGAGATCGAATACAGACCTTAACATGAAACATCGAGTGGATTCTGCTGTGAAAGCTGTTCGCGAATCGAACACCGATACAGCAATCGTTCCAGCTGGCTTGACTAGCGTCGTTCAGCCACAGCCTCTACTGTGTTTGCGGGTAAAAGAAGCATGGGCTGAGATAGATGGAGCCTCTAATAATGCAGCAAACTTCAGAGGGAGTTGTGGGTGGCGGAGGTCGGGTCGCCGGGGGGGTGGGGGGGGGGTGAAGAGGAGGTCGGGTTGGGTCACCGGGGGGAAGCGGAGGTCGGGTTGCCGGATGGGGGGGGAGTTGGGGGAGCGGAGGTCGGGTCGCCGGGGTAGGGAGAGCGGGGGTCAGGTCGGATCCGGTCCGGTCTCTTTCCTCCCCCCCCCCCCCGACCTCCGCGACTCTCTCTCCCCCCCCGACCTCCGCGACTCTCTCTCATCCCCCCGATACAGTACAAGCGACAATAGAGGCTACAATCCAGCCCAGGAGATACCTGCCGAGATTCAGCGTGGATACGGTCTGCTTAACAGCCTAACAGCCTAATCTTGGCCAGCACTTCACACCCGCAAATTTTGTATCTCGCGTATCATGCGACCCCCCAAATTTAGGTTACAATTTAGGTCTTCAAAAGTCGCATGATACGCGAGTATATACGGTATGTGGCCTGCCCAGCAGAGCTGATCGAGTGTGGTCAGTGCTTCAATGCTGGGGATGTTAGCTTGGACGAGAACACCGATGTTGGTGCGCCTGTCCTCCCAGGGGATTTGCAGAATCTTGCGGAGACATTGTTGGTGATATATCTCCAGGGACTTGAGGTGTCTCCTGTACATCGTCCATGCCTCTGAGCCATACAGGAGGACGGGTATTACTTCAGCCCTGTAGACCATGAGCTTGGTGGTAGATTTGAGGACCTGGTCTTCGAACACTTTTCCTCAGGTGGCCGAAGGCTGCACTGGCGCACTGGAGACGGTATTGAATCAATATCTGCTTTTGTTGACGAGAGACTCCCAAGGTATGGGAAATGGTCCACATTGTCGAGGGCCACGCCGTGGATCTTGATGACTAGAGGGCAGTGCTGTGTGGCGAGGACAGGCTGGTGGAGGACCTTTGTCTTACGGATGTTTAGCATAAGGCCCATGCTTTCATAAGCCTCAGTAAATACATCGCCTATATCCTGGAGTTCAGTCTCTGAATGTGCGCAGCGCAGACATCGTCCCGCGTACTGTAGCTCAACGACAGAGGTTGGGATGATCTTGGACCTGGCCTGGAAGTGGTGTAGATTAAACAGCTTCCCACTGGTTCTGTAGCTTAGTTCCACTTCAGCGGAGAGCTTGTTGACTGTGAGGTGGAGCATGGCAGCGAGGAATATTGCGAAGAGGGTTGGAGCGATGACGCAGCCCTGCTTGACCCCGGTCTGAACATGGATTGGGTCTGTAATGGATCCGCCTGCAAGTCGTCGTAGAGCAGACAAGGGATGTTGACAAACTTTTGGGGGCATCGAAACGGAGGAGGACGCTCCATAGACCCTTGCGGTTGAGAGTGTCAAAGGTCTTTGTAAAGTCGAAGAAGGCCATGTATCAGCGCGAGCGCTGCTCCCTGCATTTTTCCTGCAGCTGTCGTGCTGCAAAGATCATGTCCATTGTGCCCCCTAGAGGATGAAATCTGTACTGTGACTCCAGGAGGAGCTCCTCAGCCACAGGGAGAAGACAGGTTGTAGCTGGTAGCTGGTAGAAGAGCTCATCAGCCAGTCGGCCCGGCCCAACGATGCACTCGGGGTCCCTTTGGCCAGAGGGCCTGACCCAACGATGCACTTCAGGTCCCTTCAGCCAGAGGGCCTGACCCAACGATGCACTCCGGGTCTCTTCGGCCAGCTGGCCCGGCCCAACGACACACTCTGGGTCCCTTCAGCCAGCCGGTCTGACCCAGCCTCTCACTCCAGGTCCCTTTGGCCAGCCGGCCTGGCCCAACGACGCACTCCGGGTCCCTTCGGCCAGCCGGCCCGGCCCAACGACGCACTCCGGGTCCCTTCTGCCAACTGGTCCCACGCAGCCTCGCAGTGCAGGTCCCTTCGGCCAGAGGGCCCAGCCCAGCCTCGCACTCCAGGTCCCTTCGGCCTGAGGGCCTGACCCAACGACGCACTCCGAGTCCTTTCGGCCAGCCGGCCCGGCCCAACGACGCACTCCGGGTCCCTTCAGCCAGCTGGTCCGACCCAGCCTTGCACTCCAGGTCCCTTTGGCAGAGGGCCCAGCCCAGCCTCGCACTCAGCATCTCTTCAGCCAGCCAGCCAGCCGACCTAGCCCAACGACGGACTGTAACTTCCCTTGGTCGTTAGCGGTGAACACTGACTGGGCTGTAGACTACTGACTTACATTTTAGACTTTTAATCGACTTTTAAACTTTTAATTAACTTGAGAAACTTTTTAAACAATTTGGCAACATTTTTTAACTTTTAAACAACTTGGAGAATTTTTCTTTTGAAACCTCCGGAGAAACTTTTAAATAACTTTGGAAAACTTTGGAAGAAACTTTTAAAACATCCCTCGGAACTCCAGCGGACAACTGACCTTCCTAATGCCTGCCCCCAACCAAGCTTCGGGCCACTTACCAACAATGGCATTACTTGGCGCCGAGCTTGCAGCCAACATCTCGCTGTAGGCTCATACAGCAGTGCCAGGTCTCCAGTTGTCTTGGAACCCCTTGCCACTGGACCAAGACCTTGTTCAGCTAAGCCCGTGTGGTTGCCGGTGTGCAGCGGCCACCCCATGTTAAAAGAACTCACGCACCGGCATCTTCCACTTCATTAACATGAAGTTTGGGACATGGAACGTCAGGACCCTCATGGACAACTCCAACAGTGACAGGCTGGAACGCCACACCGCCATAGTCGCCTGCGAACTTAGACGCTTTGACATCGACATCGCCGCCCTAAGCGAGACCAGCGGGCAGGGGAAGGCCAGCTCAAGGAACAAGGTGGAAGTTACACCCTTTTCTGGAAAGGAAAACCAGAGGAAGAATGCCGCCTTCACGGAGTCGGCTTCGCCGTCAAAAATGAACTGGTTGACCGCCTCAAAGACTCCCCCGCGGGGTTAACGAACGCCTCATGACTCTCCGACTCACCCTATCCCGGAACCAATGCCCATAGTCATCAGTGCATACGCCCAACACTCGATGCAACGGATGAGACCAAAGAGGGTTTTTATTCCAACCTTTCAACATCCCTGTCCCGTGTCCCCGCGGGCGACAAATTGATCCTCCTGGGTGACTTCAACGCCAGGGTCAGCAAGGACACAGCCCTCTAGGGAGGCGTGATTGGCAGAGAGGGGGTAGGGAAAGCCAACTCCAGGGGTACCCTACTCCTGACAAAATGTCTAAAACATGAACTCCTCATCACCAACACCCTGTTCTGCCAGAGGGACAAATAAAAGGCATCGTGGCAACACCCTCGCTCCAAACACTGGCACCTGTTCGACTATTTCATCGTCCGAGCCAGGGATCGCAAGGATGTGCGCATCACCCGCATCATGACAGGAGCTGACGACTGCTGGACGGACCACCGCCAAATCTGATCCATCATCGACATTAACATAGCCCCAAAGCAGAGGGGACAGCAGAAGCAGTGCCGCAAAAAAGTCAATGCCGGGGCACTTAAAGACCCAGCTAAGAGAACCCTTTTCAGCCAGCGCCTCACAGCTAACCTGGCGTACCTTGATGACCCTGAGATGATGAATGCCCACAGTGCTTGATCTGCCCTCCAGGCCTCCATAACCAGTGCCTGTGAAGAGACACTTGGTCACTCAACCAGAAAACACCAGGACTGGTTTGATGAAAATGATCAGGAGATCCAAGAACTAAAAGATCGTAAGCGCAGAGCATTTTTGAGCCTCAAGCAGCAAAGCAACATTAAAGACGGCTCAAGGCTGAGGTCCAACAAAAAACCCGGGACCTAAAGAACAGGTGGTGGATGGAGGAAGCACAGGAGATACAACAACTGGCCAACAGCCACACTATGCGAGGATTCTTCATCGCAGTCAAGGCCACCTACGGTACAAACTTCCAAGGCCCCACCCCACTGCTACCCAAGAACGGGGAAACACTCATCAAGGACACCGAGGCTGTCAGGGCCCGCCTAAAGGAGCACTTCAAAGATCTCCTCAATCGAGACTCTGCCTTTGACTCGAGTGTTCTCAATTCCATCCCGCAGCATGCAACCCACCACCACCTCAGTGAAACCCCAATGTTACATGAGGTAGGAAAAGCCATAAAATAGCTCAAGAACAACAAGGCTACGGGAGCGAATGGAATTCCTGCTGAGGCACTAAAGTATGGCGGAGAGGCACTGTTGGCGCGGATACATGATCTCATCTCTCTCATCTGGAGGGAGGAGAGCATGCCAGGAGATCTCAGAGAGGCAGTGATCGTGACCACCTTTAAAAATGGGGACAAGTCCGACTGCGGCAACTACAGAGGAATCTCCCTGCTATCAGCCACTGGGAAAGTTGTCACTAGAGTTCTCCTCAACCGTCTTCTCCCTGTGGCCGAGGAGCTCCTCCCGGAGTTACAGTGCGGATTTCGTCCCCTGCGTTCAATATACCTGCTGCAAAAAAGTTGGTTTGTAATTTTCTTGTGCCAGTTATATGATGTAATTCTGCAATGATTCCACCCTAATAGCCAACTAGCCCCAGGTCACACAATGCTGGTTCATATTTAGGCAGTGGAGTAGCCTGCTGCAATGATGTGTTGGTGCCCCAGGGGTCCAACCCTATGGAGTGGTCGGAAGTGAGTTTATATCCACAGTTTCCATCATGGGTGACTTCCCGCTTGTCGTCGATTGGTATGAGTGAAGGAAATTTGGAGCGGTGGTTTATTTCCAGACTGCGGCAAAATCTGAATTGCATTTAAAATGGGTGGGATGAAAGAGAGAGCATACATTTATATAGCACCTTTCGCAACCTCGGGACTTCCCAAAGCGCTTTACTGGCAATGAAGAACTTTTGAAGTCATCGCTGTTGTATTAAAAGGAAATGCTGCATCCAATTTGCATAGAATTACATCGAATATATGGCACAGAAACTGGCCTTTTGTCCCAACCAATCCATGCTGGCGTTTATGCTCCACTCGAATTTGCACACAGCAAAGTCCCACAAACAGGAGAGATAAATGACCAGATAGTCTTTTTTATTAGTGATGGTGGCTGAGGGATAAACTCCCCTGCTTTTCTTCAAATAGTGCCGTGGGATCTTTTATGTCCACCTGAGAGGGCAAATGAGGCTTTGGTTTAACATCTCATCTGAAAGATGGTACCTCCATCAGTGCAGAAACCCCTCAATACTGCACTGGAGTGTCAGCCTAGATTATGTGCTCAAATCTTTAGAGCACAATGTCTGACTTAGAGGCAAGTGTGCCACCACTGAGTGAAGGGTGACAGAGGGCAGCACTTAGGTGGCTGAAAGCTCTGCCACTAAGCGAGGAGCACTGGGAGGGGAGAAATGCACAGGATACTATTGTCAGAGTACCAAAGAATCAGAATCATAGAAAATTAAGACACTGAAAGAGGCCATGTAATTCAAAATAGAGCAATCTAGCCTAATCCCACCTTCCAGCATAGGTCCATAGCCCTGTAGGTCACAGCTCTTTAAGTGCATATCCAAGTACTTTTTAAATGTGATGAGGGTTTCTGCCTCAACCACCCAGTAAGTTCCAGACCCCCACAACCCTCTAGGTGAATTTTTTTTTCCTCATCTCCCCTCTAATCCTACCAACTACTTTAATCTATGCCCCGAGTTATTGACCCCTCTGCTAAGCGAAATAGGTCCTTCCTATCCACTCTATCTACACCCCTCATAATTTTATACACCTCAATTAAATCTCCCCTCATCCTCCTCTGTTCCAAAGAAAACAACCCCAACCTATCCAATCTTTCCTCATAGCTAACATTTTCCAGTCCTGGCAACATCCTCTTAAAGCTCCTTTGCACCCTCTCCAGTGCAATCACATCTTTCCTGTAATGTGGTGACCAGAACCGTACGCAGTACTCTTGCTGTGGCCTAACTAGTGTTGTATACAGTTCTAGCATAACTTCCCTGCTTTTATATTCTCTATCTCAGCTAATAAGGGAAAGCATTCCGTATGCCTTTTTAACTACCTTATCGACCTGTCCTACCTTTAAGGATCTGTGGATATATAATCCAAGATCCCTCTGTTCCTCCACACCTCTCAGTATCCTCCCATTTATTGTGCATTCCCTTGCCTTATTGTCCTACCTAAATGCATTACCTCACACTTTTCCGAATTGAATTCCATTTTCCGCTTTCCTGCCCAACTGACTAGTTCTTCGATAACTCCCTACAATCAAAAGCTTTCCTCCTCACTGTCGACCACATGGCCAATTTTTATATCATCTGCAAATTTCTTTATCATGCCCCTACATTTGTCTAAATCATTAATATATACAACAAAAAGCAAGGGACCGAGTACTGAGCCCATAGCACATCAGCTGGGATGTGGAGCTGGAGAAGGTTGCACAGGTGGGGGAGGCAAGGCCACTGAAGGATTTGTAAGCAAGAGCAAGGCTATTGAAATTGGTGAATTGAATGAGTCAGTGGAGCACTGAGGAGATCATAGAATGGTTACAGCAATATCTCCCCCAATTTTAAAGTTAGAGATAGGCCATTCAAGAAGGAGATCAGGAAGCATCGTTTCACACAAAGAGCGTGGGGGCTGGGATAATTGGAACTTTCAAGACTGAGATAGGTAGATTTTTTGTTACGTAAGGGATTCCAGGGATATGGAGCAATGGCGGGACATTGGAGATTAGATGCAGATCAGCCATGATCTAACTGAATGGCGGAGCAGGCGCGAGGGGTTGAACTGCCTGTTCCTAATGTTCCTACCTTCCCCATCAAGCTAGGTGAAATGTCGCCCACTGTCAGTATTCAGCACTCCCAGATCAGCTACAACACTACCAGATACAAAGTCAAGCCGCTTTTATATTGTTCTTTGGCTGCCAACTCTTAAAGCCCAGGTCTCCGCCCCCTCCCCCCACCCCACCCCCAGCCCCCCAGCCCCCCGCAGCGTCTGACTTTATCAACATTAACCAGACAGCTTGTCTTTAGACTCCTGGCAAGCACATTGCATTTTTCATTAGGTTCTATGGGCTGCTGCCAGCCTTACCGGAACTAGTCCGTATCATGATGACCATATGCCGTACATGGACAATAGCCAAACCCTTACAGCCAGCCCCACAATTCATAGAGAGTATGGTGGCATGACTTAAATGTAAATGCAATTGTCCCACCTGGCTAATAAAAAGAAAGACTTGCATTTATATAGCGCCTTTCACAACCATCGGACGTCTCAAAGCGCTTTACAGCCAATGAAGTACTTTTTGAAGTGTAGTCACTGTTGCAATGTGGGAAACGCGGCAGCCAATTTGCACACAGCAAGCTCCCACAAACAGCAATGTGACAATGACCAGATAATCTGTTTTAGGTGATAAATATTGACCAGGACCAAGAAAACGTCCCTGCTCTTCTTAAAAATAGTGCCGGAGGATCTTTACATCCACCTGAGGCGGCAGAAGGTCCTCAGTTTAACGTCTCATCCAAAAGATGGTACCTCCGACAGTGCAGCACTCCCTCAGCATTGCACTGGAGTGGCGGCCTAGATTTATGTGCTCAAGTCTCTGGAGTGAGATTTGAACCCACAACCTTCCGACTCTGAGGCGACAGTGCCACCAATTGTAAAACAGCATAACCTCACAATCCCCGTGAGGATGAACTGCAGGAGTAAACTGGCACTTAAATAAATATGAATTCCTTCTGATATCAAAACTTTAAACAGTAGTAGTGGTTGGGGTCAGCCGGACCAGGAAGCAACAGTCACTCATGAGGCTGCCGGCCTTCCGTTTGGTTTTGAGCACATTACAAATTTGCTAGATTGTGCTCTGAATTATCACCAAAGGTACGGACTGATGCTATGGAATGATTTCACAGGAGCCACAAACCCTCTGGCATCTTCACAAATTGGCCATTCTTCATGTGTGAGCCCACGGAGTGTTAGGGGACTGTTCAACTGCAAGCTTGCATCACAGCTGACCTCGATCCAATCCTATTCCCCTCTCCCTCACCTAGGGACAGAGACCATAGAATCATAGAATCGTACAGAACAATAGGAGGCCATGCGGCCCATCGAGCTTGTGCAAAACCATTTCAGCTAGTCCCACTCCCCCACCCTTTCTCAGGTACTTATCTAATTCTCTTTTGAAAGCCACGAATAAAAGAGGAGTGAAGTCATTGCCCTACAGCATGAAATTCGAGACAATGGAAGGAGTGCAGTACTTCCGGATACTCATGATAACTAGGAGAAGGTTTGCTATTATTGTCTAAGACACGACCATCTTGTAAGAAGCTATCCAGACCTGTACTGTTGTAACTGCAGCGAGTCTGGACATATTGCTCGGAGCTGCAAGGCAGAGAGCTGTGGGGTGTGTCACAAAGCCCACACCCGCTGTGAGTGTGAGGCAGAAGGATGCCCCGTGAGTGATGAGGAGAGGGGAGAAGGAGCAGGAGGTGTGAGTGGAGTGGCCGGAGGAGAGGAGGAGGACACAGCCGATGAACGGAATGAGAAAAGAGTGCAAGAAGAGGCAGAAAATTGTGGAGCAGAGAACAGGATGGAGATGGTGGAAAACACACCAAGCATGGTAGAAAATCACAAAGATAGCGGAAGGCAGCACAGGTCAAGGGTAGAGTCGAGCTATAATACCGCTCGGCTCTCCCGAAACAAACGGGTATCCGTGGGGGGGAGTGGAGGCGGGAGCGGGATGTGAGTTAAGTGCAAGTACTCCAAAGAAAGACGGGGAGTCGGAAATCTCGGGGAGCAGGAGGGCACAAGACCAGGAGAGGGGACAAGAGGCAGAAGCCTTAAATGGGCAGCAGGATGGGAGCGGGGAGACAAAGATGCTAAAAGGGAGCAAGCTGGGTGAAGACGTGCCATTGTCCCAGAGAGAGAAGAAATGGAGAGCAAGGGTCAGCAGTGGAGATGAGGCCAAAGGGAGCGGCACTGTTGGGGAAACCATGACAACAGGAAAACTCTCGAAGGGAGATTCTGTATCTGACGGGGAGCAGGGACGGTGATTACAGAAGATCTTGAGAGTGGGGAGTCAGACGGGGTTGGAGACATGGAAGTGAGGGGTGGGGGGAAAGGGAAAGGTTCATGAGGGGTAGAAGGAGGGAGAAGGAGCAGCTCCTCGGCTGAAACCTAATGTAAGGAAGAGGCTGAAACTACAGGGAAGGTTCAGAGAAGGAGGTGAAAAAGAGCCGGAGGCTGCAGGAGAAAGCAACAGCTGCCCAAAAGGTTGGGAAGGAGCATGAGAGGAGGGAAGGGCCAGAGATTAAATGATGATGGTGGTATTATTAGGCACACTGCTTTTAGTAGAAGCAATGATTACATTGGTCTCGATTAATGTGAACGGACTGAGGGGGGAGAAGAAATTGCAGAGTTGTTGCAGTGTTTTAAAGGCACTGACCTGTTGTATCTGCAAGAAACCTTTTGGGATGAGGATATCCTAGAAAGAGTTCGAAAGGTTTGGAAGGGAGAAGTGGTTGCAAGTTGCGCAAACAATAACCGTAGAGTAGTGGCTGTTTTGGTGATTCCATCCATAAACATAGAAACATAGAAACATAGAAAATAGGTGCAGGAGTAGGCCATTCAACCCTTCGAGCCTGCACTGCCATTCAATAAGATCATGGCTGATCATTCCCTCAGTACTCCTTTCCTGCTTTCTCTCCATACCCCTTGATCCCTTTAGCCGTAAGGGCCATATCTAACTCCCTCTTGAATATATCCAATGAACTGGCATCAACAATTCTCTGTGGCAGGGAATTCCACAGGTTAACAACTCTCTCAGTGAAGAAGTTTCTCCTCATCTCAGTCCTAAATGGCCTACCTCTTATCCTAAGACTATGTCCCCTGGTTCTGGACTTCCCCAACATCGGAAACATTCTTCCCGCATCTAACCTGTCCAGTCCCGTCAGAATCTTATACGTTTCTATGAGATCCCCCCTCATCCTTCTAAACTCCAGTGAATAAAGGCCCAGTTGATCCAGTCTCTCCCCATATGACATTCCAGCCATCCCTGGAATCAGTCTGGTGAACCTTCGCTGCACTCCCTCGATAGCAAGAACATCCTTCCTCAGATTAGGAGACCAAAACTGAACACAATATTCCAGCTGAGGCCTCACTAAGGCCCTGTACAACTGCAGTAAGACCTCCTTGCTCCTATACTCAAATCCCCTAGCTATGAAGGCCAACATACCATTTGCCTTCTTCACCGCCTGCTGTACCTGCATGCCAACTTTCAATGACTGATGAACCATGACACCCAGGTCTCGTTGCAACTCCCCTTTTCCTAATCTGCCGCCATTCAGATAAAATTCTGCCTTCGTGCTTTTGCCCCCAAAATGGATAACCTCACATTTATCCACATTATACAGCATCTGCCATGCATTTGCCCACTCACCTAACCTGTCCAAGTCACCCTGCAGCCTCTTAGCGTCCTCCTCACAGCTCACACCGCCACCCAGTTTAGTGTCATCTGTAAACTTGGAGATATTACACTCAATTCCTTCATCTAAATCATTAATGTATATTGTAAAGAGCTGGGGTCCCAGCACTGAACATTGCGGCACTCCACTAGTCACTGCCTGTCATTCTGAAAAGGACCCGTTTATCCCGACTCTCTGCTTCCTGTCTGCCAACCAGTTCTCTATCCACGTCAGTGCATTACCCCCAATACATGCGCTTTGATTTTGCACACCAATCTCTTATGTGGGACCTTGTCAAAAGCCTTTTGAAAGTCCAAATACATCACATCCACTGGTTCCCCCTTGTCCACTCTACTAGTTACATCCTCAAAAAGTTCCAGAAGATTCATCAAGCATGATTTCCCTTTCATAAATCCATGCTGACTTGGACCAATCCTGTCACTGCTTTCCAAATGCGCTGCTATTTCATCCTTAATGATTGATTCCAACATTTTCCCCACTACTGATGTCAGGCTAACCAGTCTATAATTACCCGTTTTCTCTCTCCCTCCCTTTTTAAAAAGGGTTGTTACATTAGCTACTCTCCAGTCCATAGGAACTGATCCAGAGTCGATAGACTGTTGGAAAATGATTATCAATGCATCCACTATTTCTAGAGCCACTTCCTTAAGTACTCTGGGATGCAGACTTTCAGGCCCCGGGGATTTATCGGTCTTCAATCCCATCAATTTCCCTAACACAATTTCTTGCCTAATAAGGATATCCTTCAGTTCCTCCTTCTCACTAGACCCACTGTCCCCTAGTACATTCGGAAGGTTATTTATGTCTTCTTTCGTGAAGACAGAACCGAAGTATTTGTTCAATTGGTCTGCCATTTCTTTGTTCCCCATTATAAATTCACCTGAATCTGACTGCAAGGGACCTACGTTTGTCTTCACTAATCTTTTTCTCTTCACATATTTATAGAAGCTTTTGCAGTCAGTTTTTATATTCCCTGCAAGCTTCCTCTCGTACTCTATTTTCCCCCTCTTAACTAACCCTTAGTCCTCCTCTGTTGAATACTAAATTTCTCCCAGTCCTCAGGTTTGTTGCTTTTTCTAGCCAATTTATATGCCTCTTCCTTGGTTTTAACACTATCCTTAATTTCCCTTGTTAGCCACGGTTGAGCCACCTTCCCCGTTTTATTTTTACTCCAGACAGCGATGTACAATTGCTGAAGTTCATCCATGTGATCTTTAAATGTTTGCCATTGCTTATCCACCGTCAACCCTTTAAGTATCCTTTGCCAGTCTATTCTAGCCAATTCACGCCTCATACCGTCGAAGTTACCTTTCCTTAAGTTCAGGACCCTAGTTTCCGAATTAACTGTGTCACTCTCCATCTTAATAAAGAATTCTACCATATTATGGTCACTCTTCCCCAAGGGGCCTCGCACAACAAGATTGCATATTAGTCCCTTTTCATTACACATCACCCAGTCTAGGATGGTCAGCTCTCTAGTTGGTTCCTCGACATATTGGTCTGGAAAACCATCCCTAATACACTCCAGGAAATCCTCCTCCACTGCATTGCTACCAGTTTGGTTAGCCCAATCAATATGTAGATTAAAGTCGCCCATGATAACTGCTGTATCTTTATTGCTCACATCCCTTATTTCTTGTTTGATGCTGTCCCCAACCTCACTACTACTGTTTGGTGATCTGTACACAACTCCCACCAGCGTTTTCTGCCCCTTGGTATTCCGCAGCTCCACCCATACCGATTCTACATCATCCAGGCTAATGTCCCTCTTTACTATTGCATTAATTTCCTCTTTAACCAGCGACGCCACCCCACCTCCTTTTCATCTCTGCCTATCCTTCTTAAATGTTGAATATCCCTGGATGTTGAGTTCCCAGCCTTGGTCACCCCTGCCATGTTAGTTTAACTCCTCCCCAACAGCACTAGCAAACATTCCCCCTTGGACATTGGTTCCGGTCCTGCCCAGGTGCAGACCGTCTGGTTTGTACTGGTCCCACCTCCCCCAGAACCGGTTCCAATGTCCCAGGAATTTGAATCCCTCCCTTTTGCACCACTCCTCAAGCCATGTATTCATCTGAGCTATCCTGCGACTCCTACTCTGACTAGCACGTGGCACTGGTAGCAATTCTGAGATTACTACTTTTGAGGTCCTACTTTTTAATTTAGCTCCTAGCTCCCTAAATTCGTCTCGTAGGACCTCATCCTGTTTTTTACCTATATCGTTGGTACCTATATGCACCACGACAACTGGCTGTTCACTCTCCCTTTTCAGAATGCCCTGCACCCACTCCGAGACATCCTTGACCCTTGCAAAAGAGAACATTGAATTGGTAGACAAGGACACTGAAGGGGATTTTTATGGTTAAAGGTAAAAATGGATGAATTTAATTATGATCTCTTTAATGTCTATGCGCCGAACGACCATTGCAAGCATCGTGAGTTTTTTTGGTGGTTATTCATCATTATCATAGGTAGTCCCTCGGAATTGAGGAAGACTTGCTTCCACTCTAAAAATGAATTCTTAGGTGGCTGAACATCTAATACGAGACCACAGACTCTGTCACAGGTAGGACCAATAGTGGTTGAGGGAAGGGGTGGGTGGGATTGGTTTGCCGCACGCTCTTTCCGCTGCCTGCGCTTGATTTCTGCAGGCTTTCAGCAATGAGATTCGAGGTGATCAGTGCCCTCCCGGATGCACTTCCTCCACTTAGGGCGGTCTTTGGCCAGGGACTCTCAGGTGTCAGTGGGGATGTTGCACTTTATCAGGGAGGCTTTGAAGGTGTCCTTGTAGCGTTTTCGCTGTCCACCTTTGGCTCGTTTGCCATGAAGAAGTTCCAAAGTAGAGCGCTTGCTTTGGGAGTCTCGTGTCTGGCATGCGAACTATGTGGTCTGCCCAGCGGAGCTGATCAAATGTGGTCAGTGCTGGGGATGTTGGCCTGGTCGAGGATGTTAATGTTGGTGCGTCTGTCCTCCCAGGGGATTTGTAGGATCTTGCGGAGACATCGTTAGTGGTATTTCTCCAGCGATGGTTATTCACAGAAGTGGCAGAGGCAGTAAACCTTTGTACAATGGGGGATTTTAATGTATTTTTATCTCGGAAGTATATTTCAGCCCAGATGACCTTTAAGGATGATAACTGAAGAGGGATGATTGTAAAAAATGAAGGCAAATTTAAATTTGAGAGACTTATAGAGGGATTGGAACTCCATAAAAAGGGAGATCTCCTGAAGAGGTTGTGTGAGTGATGTTTTAAAACAGAGCCGAATAGATTTTGCGATAATGCGGGAAGAGTTATGTTCTGAGGTGATGGAGATTTATTATAAAAAAGTTTTCTTTCTTAAAATTAGGAAGGGCAGAGTTAAGATCAGTCCAGGAGTGTGGATTTTAAACAATCAGTACCTGAAATAAATTGCTTATAAAGAAAGGATTTTAAGTATCATAAAGAATGCTCAGAAGGAACCTTATTTTTGAAAGAAAAAAAGAATTTGATGGGACAATTTCAAATATGAGGCAGAAGTTTTTCGGTACGTTATGGGAGAGAAAGAGCAACAGCTAGCCAATATCAAGAAGAGAATATAAACAGAATGTTTACAGATATCTGTAAAGCCGTTGACGGAGGGGATAAGAGCGCAGAGACTGTGGAAGATTTTAAAGGAAGAGTGGGAATTATTGCAAACTGAAAAATGCAAGGGGGCCATTCTTTGCGCAAAGGCTAAAGATGCATTGGAGGAAGAAAGATGCACTAGATATTTTCTAGAGCAAGAGAAGTTGCGACAAAGGCTATCATTAATTGGAGAGTTGAAGGTTGGGGAAAAGATCATTAATGAAAGTCTGGAGATTTTGGAGACGGCTAGTAGCTTTTATTAAGAGTTATATACAAAAGAAGACATTTCCAAATTGGCGATGAGAAGGTTAGTGCTTTTATTGAAGAGGGTTTAAAGGAGGGTAAGAGAAGCATGTGTGACAAAGAAGTAGGATTAGCGGAAATAAAAGTGGTAATTCGTGGAATGAAGTAGGACGGAGGGAGGGGGGAGCCCTGGGTCCGATGGACTAAGTGCATAATTTTATAAAGATTTTTTAGAGATTTTAAGTCCATTGCTCTTTTAGGTTTTTAAGGAGATTAAAATTGAAGGAAGCCTGGCCCCATCTATGCAGAGAGCTATCATAAGCTTAGCTTAAAAATAAAGGGGTTAGAAAAGATCTGAAGAATTAGAGGCCCATCACATTATTAAATGTGGATTATAAGATCTTGGCAAGGGTTATGGCAAATTGTATGAAGGAGATGATGCCGCAGATAGTTTTGCCCTCTCAAAGTACTATGGAGTCGTAGGAGAGAGAGCTCATGGAAGAGAGTGGGAGCGAGGCTTATGTCCTGAAGATAGATCAAGAGAAAGCCTTTGATAGAGACTTTCATGAGTTTTTATTGATGGTTTTGGAAGCATTTGGTTTAGGGAGAAATTTCATTGAGTGGATAAGGATTTTTTATTCAAACGTATTTAGCTGTGTTAAATTTAATAGTTTTTATATCCAAGTATTTTCTGATACAGTGGTCAGTGAGACAGGGTTTTCCCATGTCCCCATTGTTGTACACATTGGTAGCAGAACCATTAGGTTACAGGATGCGAAAGGGATTGCGGTTCCCAGTTCCGGGCAGGTGTCGGTGATACACCAATATGCAGATAACACAACCTTAATGCTGAGTAATGGGGAGTCAGTGAGGAAAGCTATGGGAGTAGTGGAGGAGTATTGTAGAGTTTCAGGAGCCAGAGTGAATTATAGTAAGTCCCAAGGCCTGGTTGTGGGAAGGGGTAGGGGGAATTGGAGGAAAGCCCTTTTAAGGTGGTGGAGGTTTTGGAAGTTCTGGGGGTGCATATGGGGTGTAAGAAGGATAGGGATGAAGTGGATCAATTAAATTAGGAACCGAAAGTTATGAAAATTAGAAAGATGGGACAGAAGGTGGTTGAAAGGAAGAGCGACAGTCGTGTCAGCTCTGCTGCTATCTAAACTATGGTACTTATTGACGATGGAGGATATTCCTGAGTGGGCGGAAAAGTCTATCCGAGAGGCTTGTGTAAAGTTTTTATGGGAAGGAAAACCAGCCTTGGTTGTTTACAATACCATCATTTCACAGAGGATTTATTTTCCAAGATATTGATTTGAAGAAAAAATCCTTTAGAGTGAAAATACTCGAGATTTCAATGGGGTATTTAGAGAATGGAGATTCAAGACACCTGGTGGTCAGAAGTTTTGGCAGAGTATTTCTTCAGAGATTTCTTCAGAAGTCAAATACAAGTTTGTGGAAAAGTTGTTTTCAGCATTTTTTTAAAACAAAGTGGGATGGGAGAACAGGGGTTATTTTCTATGGAATACAATTAAAGATTTTTGAAATCATTTAAGCCTCTCCCTGGGTTTTATAAGGGGGTTGTAGAGACTTGGGCCCAATTTTTTTTAAGTGCGCAGTTTATGCCCAAAGGTGCTGAGGAATTTTTTTGAACAGGTGGGTCAACATTGAAGGGGAGGTATTATTTAATCAATCTTTTATAAAAGCTGGTATAATACAGGTTGAACCTCCCTATCCAGAACTCTCGGGACCTGGCCTGTTCTGGATAAGGGATTTCTCCGGACGAGGGGTGGTCACGTTAAATTGTTATGGTACAGGTAATGAGCAAGGGGATATCAGGGCTAGCTGGCTTGAGGCTGGCAGTGCGGCAGAGAGATCGTGGTGGGGGGCTGGGGGTGGGGGTTGGTGGATCGCGGGATCAGGCCAGCGATTGCGAGAGTCGGCAGCGAGAAAGGACTTCAATATGTTCATGGCGGAGTTCTGCGCATGCACCACCCAGTGGCCAGAATTGGTTCTGGACGAGGGGTGATTCTGGATAAAGGAGATTCAACCTGTATGCGTGAAAAGTATATTATATGAAGTAATTCCAGGTTGGTTGCCGGAAGCGGTAGTGAGGGACATGGTTTGGGAGGAGGAGCAGGAGGTAGAGGAAAAAACAATGATGATCCTGTATGAGAAGGTTGTGAGGACAGTGCCACAGGATTGGATAGAAGAAATCAATACGCAAATCTCCAAAGGAGGTAAAATGCATCCCACATTTCCAAGCTTCCTGCTGGAGAGAGAGGAGGCATTGGTCCAATTTGACAACACTAATACTCGAGATTTCTATGGGATATTTATAGAATGGAGATTCAAGACACCTGCTGGTCAAGAGTTTTTTTTTGGCAGAGTATATACTCACATCTGGATTTCAACAGGATTTGGAAGGGAGTGTCGGCAAATTTTAAATTTCCAAGGTGGATTGAACTGGATTTCAAATTGGCTCATAAGCAGATTTTTACTATGATGGTCTTGTGTAAGATTGGGCGAGTAGAGGTGGCAACTTGCCCAGTGTGTGGGACACGGGATGAGACTCTGTCCCATTTACTGGTGTTATGTCCACAGTTAAAGGATTTTAAGTACGATGTTCGACAGTTGTGTGAGGTTTTCTTGCTGGGTGAGGACCAAAGAGCGAGAACGGGAATCCCGCGGGACTCAATTTTAAGATGGGGATTGAAGGGGAGTCTGCACAGGTTTAGCAGAGCGGCAATTAATTTACTGTTCTGTTTGGCTAGATTTATGATTGTGCAAAAAATGAATGTTCTGTTTTTTAACGTGAGGAGAATAAAACTAAAAGCGTATTTTAAGTATAATGTAAAAGATCATTATAAGGCTCTGTGGATGTTTTATTCAGAAAATAATTTAAAGATAGCATTTTATGATCAATTTTTAAAGTGCAATAGATTAATGTGTGTTACGGGAGACAAATTAAACTTCAGGTTTTGATGTTATGTGTTGGAGAAATAGCTGTGCAGAGTGGCAAAATGGAGTTGTATGATACAATGGAAAGATCACGATGTTGGAAATGTTTTTAATGTTCAATAAAGGTATTTTTTTAAGTTGGTAGCTCTTTCGTCTCTGATTCAGAAAATTATGAGATCAAGTCCCACGCCAGAGACTTGAGCACAAAAGTCTAGGCTGGCACTCTAGTGCAGTGCTGAGGGAGTGCTACACTGTCGGAGGTGCCGTCTTTCAGATGTGACATTAAACCGAGGCCCTGTCTGCTCTCTCGGGGACGTAAAAGATCACATGGCACTATTTCGAAGAAGAGCAGGGGAGCTATCCCCAGTGTCCTGGCCAATATCACTAAAACAGATTATCTGGTTATTACCACAGTGCTGTTTGTGGGAGCTTGCTGTGCGAAAAGTGGCTTCCGCGTTTTCTACATTACAACAATGCCTCTACTTCACAAAGTACTTTATTGACTGTAAAGACTTTGGGACATCCAGTAGACATGAAAGGTGCTAAATCGATGCATGTCTTTATTTCTTTCTAAGGAGAACAATCCCAGCATCTCCAGTCTATTCTCGTAACTGAAGTCCCTTATCCCTGGAACTATTATTATAAATCTTTTCTGCACCCTCTTTAAGTCCTTCACATCCTTAATTAAAATGTGGTGCCCAAAATTAGACACAATACTCCAGTTGTGGCCAAACCAGTGTTTTTTAGAAACCTGATTGCTGCTCTGGTTGAAACAACCTTACTCAACATAAAGCAAGAATTGAACAAGAGATCTGTCGTGTATGAAATGATGCAGTGAACTCCGTACTGTGAGCCAGTGACTAGGTGTAACTTGGTCAGTCTTTAATGGCTTCCAGAAGTGAAAATATAAAGGTAAAGTTCAGGTTATATACCGGGCCCAGCACAAGTGTACCTATGACCATAGGGCCTCCGACAGTGGTGTCCCCTGTTGGTGGGCAGACCTTATTACAGGATCTTCCTGTTGTGTAAGGCTCATGACCACGTCAATTGATGTGTTTACTATTGGAGCCATCAGTGCAACTTTGATGCTTTACCGCTGTATATACTTACAGAGATGCTGATAGTCATTGTTTGTAGATTGGAAGTAGGGTCATGTTATACACAAATTATCGAGATATTGTACTCACTCTGGGAAGTGCAATCACATTTTGGCCCAGTCCCGCTGTCCAGTCCATTTTGGATTCTCCAATGGTGCTTGCATCCCTCCAGCTCATCACCTTCCACTTCCTTCTCTCCAGTTCCTGGTCTCCTCCTGGGTGTGTGATGATTCCTGTCCCAGTGCTGGGTGTGTGATGATTCCTGTCCCAGTGCTGGGTGTGTGATGATTCCTGTCCCAGTGCTGGGTGTGTGATGATTCCTGTCCCAGTGCTGGGTGTGTGATGATTTCTGTCCCAGTGCTGGGTGTGTGATGATTCCTCCCCCAGTGCTGTGTGTGTGATGATTCCTGTCCCAGTGCTGGGTGTGTGATGATTCTTGTCCCAGTGCTGGGTGTGTGATGATTCCTCCCCCAGTGCTGGGTGTGTGATGATTCCTGTCCCAGTGCTGGGTGTGTGATGATTCCTCCCCCAGTGCTGGGTGTGTGATGATTCCTCCCCCAGTGCTGGGTGTGTGATGATTCCTGTCCCAGTGCTGGGTGAGTGATGATTCCTCTCCCAGTGCTGGGTGTGTGATGATTCCTCCCCCAGTGCTGGGAAGGTGATGATTCCTCCCCCAGTGCTGGGTGTGTGATGATTCCTGTCCCAGTGCCGGGTGTGTGATGATCCCCCCGCCAGTGCTGGGTGTGTGATGATTCCTGTCCCAGTGCTGGGTGTGTGATGATTCCTGTCCCAGTGCTGGGTGTGTGATGATTCCTGTCCCAGTGCCGGGTGTGTGATGATTCCTCCCCCAGTGCTGGGTATGTGATGATTCCTGTCCCAGTGCTGAGTGTGTGATGATTCCTCCCCCAGTGCTGGGTGTGTGATGATTCCTGTCCCAGTGCTGGGTGTGTAATGATTCCTCCCCAATGCTGTGTGTGGAATGATTCCTCCCCCAGTGCTGGGTGTGTGATGATTCCTCCCCCAGTGCTGGGTGTGTGAGGATTCCTGTCCCAGTGCTGGGTGTGTGATGATTCCTGTCCCAGTGCTGGGTGTGTGATGATTCCTGTCCCAGTGCTGGGTGTGTGATGATTCCTGTCCCAGTGCTGGGTGTGTGATGATTCCTGTCCCAGTGCTGGGTGTGTGATGATTCCTGTCCCAGTGCTGGGTGTGTGATGATTCCTGTCCCAGTGCTGGGTGTGTGATGATTCCTCCCCCAGTGCTGGGTGTGTGATGATTCCTGTCCCAGTGCTGGGTGTGTGATAATTCCTGTCCCAGTGCTGGGTGTGTGATGATTCCTGTCCCAGTGCTGGGTGTGTGATGATTCCTCCCCCAGTGCTGGGTGTGTGATGATTCCTCCCCCAGTGCTGGGTGTGTGATTATTCCTGTCCCAGTGCTGTGTGTGTGATGATTCCTCCCCCAGTGCTGTGTGTGTGATGATTCCTGTCCCAGTGCTGGGTGTGTGATGATTCCTGTCCCAGTGCTGTGTGTGCAATGATTCCTCCCCCAGTGCTGGGTGTGTGATGATTCCTGTCCCAGTGCTGGGTGTGTGATGATTCCTCCCCCAGCGCCGGGTGTGTGATGATTCCTGTCCCAGTGCTGGGTGTGTGATAATTCCTCCCCCAGTGCTGGGTGTGTGATGATTCCTGTCCCAGTGCTGGGTGTGTCATGATTCCTGTCCCAGTGCTGGGTGTGTGATGATTCCTCCCCCAGTGCTGGGTGTGTGATGATTCCTGTCCCAGTGCTGAGTGTGTGATGATTCCTCCCCCAGTGCTGGGTGTGTGATGATTCCTGTCCCAGTGCTGGGTGTGTAATGATTCCGCCCCAATGCTGTGTGTGTAATGATTCCTCCCCCAGTGCTGGGTGTGTGATGATTCCTCCCCCAGTACTGGGTGTGTGATGATTCCTGTCCCAGTGCTGGGTGTGTGATGATTCCTGTCCCAGTGCTGGGTGTGTGATGATTCCTGTCCCAGTGCTGGGTGTGTGATGATTCCTCCCCCAGTGCTGGGTGTGTGATGATTCCTGTCCCAGTGCCGGGTGTGTGATGATTCCTCCCCCACTGCTGGGTGTGTGATGATTCCTGTCCCAGCGCTGAGTGTGTGATGATTCCTGTCCCAGTGCTGGGTGTGTGATGATTCCTGTCCCAGTGCTGTGTGTGCAATGATTCCACCCCCAGTGCTGGGTGTGTGATGATTCTTCCCCCAGTGCTGGGTGTGTGATGATTCCTGTCCCAATGCTGGATGTGTGATGATTCCTCTCCCAGTGCTGGGTGTGTGATGATTCCTCCCCCAGTGCTGGGTGAGTGATGATTCCTCCCCCAGTGCTGGGTGTGTGATGATTCCTGTCCCAGTGCCGGGTGTGTGATGATTCCCCCGCTAGTGCTGGGTGTGTGATGATTCCTGTCCCAGTGCTGGGTGTGTGATGATTCCTGTCCCAGTGCTGGGTGTGTGATGATTCCTGTCCCAGTGCCGGGTGTGTGATGATTCCTCCCCCAGTGCTGGGTGTGTGATGATTCCTGTCCCAGTGCTGAGTGTGTGATGATTCCTCCCCCAGTGCTTGGTGTGTAATGATTCCTCCCCAATGCTGTGTGTGGAATGATTCCTCCCCCAGTGCTGGGTGTGTGATGATTCCTCCCCCAGTGCTTGGTGAGTGATGATTCCTGTCCCAGTGCTGGGTGTGTGATGATTCCTGTCCCAGTGCTGGGTGTGTGATGATTCCTGTCCCAGTGATGGGTGTGTGATGATTCCTGTCCCAGTGCTGGGTGTGTGATGATTCCTGTCCCAGTGCTGGGTGTGTGATGATTCCTGTCCCAGTGCTGGGTGTGTGATGATTCCTGTCCCAGTGCTGGGTGTGTGATGATTCCTGTCCCAGTGCTGGGTGTGTGATGATTCCTGTCCCAGTGCTGGGTGTGTGATGATTCTTCCACCAGTGCTGGGTGTGTGATGATTCCTGTCCCAGTGCTGGGTGTGTGATGATTCCTCCCCCAGTGCTGGGTGTGTGATGATTCCTGTCCCAGTGCTGGGTGTGTGATGATTCCTGTCCCAATGCTGGGTGTGTGATGATTCCTATCCCAGTGCTGGGTGTGTGATGATTCCTCCCCCAGTGCTGGGTGTGTGATGATTCCTCCCCCAGTGCTGGGTGTGTGATGATTCCTCCCCCTGTGCTGGGTGTGTGATGATTCCTCCCCCAGTGCTGGGTGTGTGATTATTCCTGTCCCAGTGCTGTGTGTGTGATGATTCCTCCCCCCAGTACTGTGTGTGTGATGATTCCTGTCCCAGTGCTGGGTGTGTGATGATTCCTGTCCCAGTGCTGTGTGTGCAATGATTCCTCCCCCAGTGATGGGTGTGTGATGATTCCTGTCCCAGTGCTGGGTGTGTGATGATTCCTCCCCCTTCGCCGGGTGTGTGATGATTCCTGTCCCAGTGCTGGGTGTGTGATGATTCCTCCCCCAGTGCTGGGTGTGTGATGATTCTTCCCGCAGTGCTGGGTGTGTGATGATTCCTGTCCCAGTGCTGGGTGTGTGATGATTCCTCCCCCCGTGCCGGGTGTGTGATGATTCCTCCCCCAGTGCTGGGTGTGTGATGATTCCTGTCCCAGTGCTGGGTGTGTGATGATTCCTGTCCCAGTGCTGGGTGTGTGATGATTCCTCCCCCCGTGCCGGGTGTGTGATGATTCCTCCCCCAGTGCTGGGTGTGTGATGATTCCTGTCCCAGTGCTGCGTGTGTGATGATTCCTGTCCCAGTGCTGGGTGTGTGATGATTCCTCCCCCAGTGCTGGGTGTGTGATGATTCCTGTCCCAGTGCTGGGAGTGTGATGATTCCTCTCCCAGTGCTGGGTGTGTGATGATTCCTGTCCCATTGCTGGGTGTGTGATGATTCCTCCCCCTGTGCTGGGTCTGTGATGATTCCTGTCCCAGTGCTGGGTGTGTGATGATTCCGCCCCCAGTGCTGGGTCTGTGATGATTCCTGTCCCAGTGCTGGGTGTGTGATGATTCCTGTCCCAGTGCTAGGTGTGTGATGATTCCTCCCCCAGTGCTGGGTGTGTGATGAATCCTGTCCCAGTGCTGGGTGTGTGATGATTCCTCTCCCAGTGCTGGGTGTGTGATGATTCCTGTCCCAGTGCTGGGTGTGTAATGATTCCTCCCCAATGCTGTGTGTGTAATGATTCCTCCCCCCGTGCTGGGTGTGTGATGATTCCTCCCCCAGTACTGGGTGTGTGATGATTCCTGTCCCAGTGCTGGGTGTGTGATGATTCCTGTCCCAGTGCTGGGTGTGTGATGATTCCTCTCCCAGTGCTGGGTGTGTGATGATTCCTCCCCCAGTGCTGGGTGTGTGATGATTCCTGTCCCAGTGCTGGGTGTGTGATGATTCCTCTCCCAGTGCTGGGTGTGTGATGATTCCTGTCCCAGTGCTGGGTGTGTGATGATTCCTCCCCCAGTGCTGGGTGTGTGATGATTCCTGTCCCAGTGCCGTTTGTGTGATGATTCATGTCCCAGTGCTGGGTGTGTGATGATTCCTCTGCCAGTGCTGGGTGTGTGATGATTCCTGTCCCAGTGCTGAGTGTGTGATGATTCCTCCCCCAGTGCTGGGTGTGTGATGATTCCTGTCCCAGTGCTGGGTGTGTAATGATTCCTCCACAATGCTGTGTGGGTAATGATTCCTCCCCCAGTGCTGGGTGTGTGATGATTCCTCCCCAATGCTGGGTGTGTGATGATTCCTCCCCCAGTGCTGGGTGTGTGATGATTCCTGTCCCAGTGCCGGGTGTGTGATGATTCCTGCCCCACTGCTGGGTGTGTTATGATTCCATTCCCTGCGCTGGGTGTGTGATGATTCCTGTCCCAGTGCTGGGTGTGTGATGATTCCTGTCCCAGTGCTGGGCTTGTAATGATTCCTCCCCAATGCTGTGTGTGTAATGATTCCTCCCCCAGTGCTGGGTGTGTGATGATTCCTGTCCCAGTGCTGGGTGTGTGATGATTCCTGTCCCAGTGCTGGGTGTGTGATGATTCCTCTCCCAGTGCTGGGTGTGTGATGATTCCTATCCCAGTGCTGGGTGTGTGATGATTCCTGTCCCAGTGCTGGGTGTGTGATGATTCCTCCCCCAGTGCTGGGTGTGTGATGATTCCTGTCCCATAGCTGGGTGTGTGATGATTCCTGTCCCAGTGCTGGGTGTGTGATGATTCCTGTCCCAGTGCTGGGTGTGTGATGATTCCTGTCCCAGTTTTGGGGTTGTGATGATTCCTCCCCCAGTGCTGGGTGTGTGATGATTCCTGTCCCAGTGCTGGGTGTGTGATGATTCCTGTCCCAGTGCTGGGTGTGTGATGATTCCTCCCCCAGTGCTGGGTGTGTGATGATTCCTGTCCCAGAGCTGGGTGTGTGATGTTTCCTGTCCCAGTGCTGGGTGTGTGATGATTCCTGTCCCAGAGCTGGGTGTGTGATGTTTCCTGTCCCAGTGCTGGGTGTGTGATGATTCCTGTCCCAGTGCTGGGTGTGTGATGATTCCTGTTCCAGTGCTGGGTGTGTGATGATTCCTGTCCCAGTGCTGGGTGTGTGATGATTCCTGTCCCAGTGCTGGGTGTGTGATGATTCCTGTCCCAGTGCTGGGTGTGTGATGATTCCTGTCCCAGTGCTGGGTGTGTGATGATTCCTGTCCCAGTGCTGGGTGTGTGATGATTCCTGTCCCAGTGCTGGGTGTGTGATGATTCCTGTCCCAGTGCTGGGTGTGTGATGATTCCTGTCCCAGTGCTGGGTGTGGGATGATTCCTCCCCCAGTGCTGGGTGTGTGATGATTCCTGTCCCAGTGCTGGGTGTGTGATGATTCCTGTCCCAGTGCTGGGTGTGTGATGATTCCTGTCCCAGTGCTGGGTGTGTGATGATTCCTGTCCCAGTGCTGGGTGTGTGATGATTCCTGTCCCAGTGCTGGGTGTGTGATGATTCCTGTCCCAGTGCTGGGTGTGTGATGATTCCTGTCCCAGTGCTGGGTGTGTGATGATTCCTCCCCCAGTGCTGGGTGTGTGATGATTCCTCCCCCAGTGCTTGGTGTGTGATGATTCCTCCCCCTGTGCAGGGTGTGTGATGATTCCTCCCCCAGTGCTGGGTGTGTGATTATTCCTGTCCCAGTGCTATGTGTGTGATGATTTCTCCCCCAGTGCTGTGTGTGTGATGATTCCTGTCCCAGTGCTGGGTGTGTGATGATTCCTGTCCCAGTGCTGTGTGTGCAATGATTCCTCCCCCAGTGCTGTGTGTGTGATGATTCATCCCCCAGCGCCGGGTGTATGATGATTCCTGTCCCAGTGCTGGGTGTGTGATGATTCCTCCCCCAGTGCTGGGTGTGTGATGATTCCTGTCCCAGTGCTGGGTGTGTGATGATTCCTGTCCCAGTGCTGGGTGTGTGATGATTCCTCCCCCAGTGCTGGGTGTGTGATGATTCCTGTCCCAGTGCTGGGTGTGTGATGATTCCTGTCCCAGTGCCTGGTGTGTGATGATTCCTCCCCCAGTGCTGGGTGTGTGATGATTCCTGTCCCAGTGCTGGGTGTGTGATGATTCCTGTCCCAGTGCTGGGTGTGTGATGATTCCTGTCCCAGTGCTGGGTGTGTGATGATTCCTCCCCCAGTGCTGGGTGTGTGATGATTCCTGTCCCAGTGCTGGGTGTGTGATGATTCCTGTCCCAGTGCAGGGTGTGTGATGATTCCTGTCCCAGTGCTGGGTATGTGATGATTCCTGTCCCAGTGCTGTGTGTGTGATGATTCCTCCCCCAGTGCTGGGTGTGTGATGATTCCTGTCCCAGTGCTGGGTGTGTGATGATTCCTGTCCCAGTGCTGGGTGTGTGATGATTCCTGTCCCAGTTTTGGGGTTGTGATGATTCCTACCCCAGTGCTGGGTGTGTGATGATTCCTGTCCCAGTGCTGGGTGTGTGATGATTCCTGTCCCAGTGCTGGGTGTGTGATGATTCCTCCCCCAGTGCTGGGTGTGTGATGATTCCTGTCCCAGAGCTGGGTGTGTGATGTTTCCTGTCCCAGTGCTGGGTGTGTGATGATTCCTGTCCCAGTGCTGGGTGTGTGATGATTCCTGTCCCAGTGCTGGGTGTGTGATGATTCCTGTCCCAGTGCTGGGTGTGTGATGATTCCTCCCCCAGTGCTGGGTGTGTGATGATTCCTGTCCCAGTGCTGGGTGTGTGATGATTCCTGTCCCAGTGCCGGGTGTGTGATGATTCCTCCCCCAGTGCTGGGTGTGTGATGATTCCTGTCCCAGTGCTGAGTGTGTGATCATTCCTCCCCCAGTGCTGGGTGTGTGATGATTCCTGTCCCAGTGCTGAGTGTGTGATGATTCCTGTCCCAGTGCTGGGTGTGTGATGATTCCTGTCCCAGTGCTGGGTGTGTGATGATTCCTGTCCCAGTGCTGGGTGTGTGATGATTCCTGTCCCAGTGCTGGGTGTGTGATGATTCCTCCCCCAGTGCTGGGTGTGTGATGATTCCTGTCCCAGTGCTGGGTGTGTGATGATTCCTGTCCCAGTGCTGGGTGTGTGATGATTCCTGTCCCAGTGCTGGGTGTGTGATGATTCCTCGCCCAGTGCTGGGTGTGTGATGATTCCTGTCCCAGTGCTGGGTGTGTGATGATTCCTCCCCCTGTGCTGGGTGTGTGATGATTCCTCCCCCAGTGCTGGGTGTGTGATTATTCCTGTCCCAGTGCTGGGTGTGTGACGTTTCCTGTCCCAGTGCTGGGTGTGTGATGATTCCTCCCCCAGTGCTGGGTGTGTGATGATTCCTGTCCCAGTGCTGGGTGTGTGATGATTCCTCCCCCAGTGCTGGGTGTGTGATGATTCCTGTCCCAGTGCTGGGTGTGTGATGATTCCTGTCCCAGTGCTGGGTGTGTGATGATTCCTGTCCCAGTGCTGGGTGTGTGATGATTCCTCCCCCAGTGCTGGGTGTGTGATGATTCCTGTCCCAGTGCTGGGTGTGTGATGATTCCTGTCCCAGTGCTGGGTGTGTGATGATTCCTGTCCCAGTGCTGGGTGTGTGATTATTCCTGTCCCAGTGCTGTGTGTGTGATGATTCCTCCCCCAGTGCTGTGTGTTTGATGATTTCTGTCCGTGTGCTGGGTGTGTGATGATTCCTGTCCCAGTGCTGTGTGTGCAATGATTCCTCCCCCAGTGCTGGGTGTGTGATGATTCCTGTCCCAGTGCTGGGTGTGTGATGATTCCTCCCCCTTCGCCGGGTGTGTGATGATTCCTGTCCCAGTGCTGGGTGTGTGATGATTCCTCCCCCAGTGCTGGGTGTGTGATGATTCTTCCCCCAGTGCTGGGTGTGTGATGATTCCTGTCCCAGTGCTGGGTGTGTGATGATTCCTCCCCCAGTGCCGGGTGTGTGATGATTCCTCCCCCAGTGCTGGGTGTGTGATGATTCCTGTCCCAGTGCTGGGTGTGTGATGATTCCTGTCCCAGTGCTGGGTGTGTGATGATTCCTCCCCCCGTGCCGGGTGTGTGATGATTCCTCCCCCAGTGCTGGGTGTGTGATGATTCCTGTCCCAGTGCTGGGTGTGTGATGATTCCTGTCCCAGTGCTGGGTGTGTGATGATACCTCCCCCAGTGCTGGGTGTGTGATGATTCCTGTCCCAGTGCTGCGTGTGTGATGATTCCTGTCCCAGTGCTGGGTGTGTCATGATTCCTCCCCCAGTGCTGGGTGTGTGATGATTCCTGTCCCAGTGCTGGGAGTGTGATGATTCCTCTCCCAGTGCTGGGTGTGTGATGATTCCTGTCCCAGTGCTGGGTGTGTGATGATTCCTCCCCCAGTGCTGGGTGTGTGATGATTCCGCCCCCAGTGCTGGGTCTGTGATGATTCCTGTCCCAGTGCTGGGTGTGTGATGATTCCTGTCCCAGTGCTCGGTGTGTGATGATTCCTCCCCCAGTGCTGGGTGTGTGATGAATCCTGTCCCAGTGCTGGATGTGTGATGATTCCTCTCCCAGTGCTGGGTGTGTGATGATTCCTCCCCCAGTGCTGGGTGTGTGATGATTCCTGCCCCAGTGCTGGGTGTGTGATGATTCCTGTCCCAGTGCTGGGTGTGTGATGATTCCTGTCCCAGTGCCGGGTGTGTGATGATTCCTGTCCCAGTGCTGGGTGTGTGATGATTCCTGTCCCAGTGCTGGGTGTGTGATGATTCCTGTCCCAGTGCTAGGTGTGTGATGATTCCTCCCCCAGTGCTGGGTGTGTGATGATTCCTGTCCCAGTGCTGGGTGTGTGATGATTCCTCTCCCAGTGCTGGGTGTGTGATGATTCCTCCCCCAGTGCTGGGTGTGTGATGATTCCTCCCCCAGTGCTGGGTGTGTGATGATTCCTGTCCCAGTGCTGCGTGTGTGATGATTCCTGTCCCAGTGCTGGGTGTGTCATGATTCCTCCCCCAGTGCTGGGTGTGTGATGATTCCTGTCCCAGTGCTGGGAGTGTGATGATTCCTCTCCCAGTGCTGGGTGTGTGATGATTCCTGTCCCAGTGCTGGGTGTGTGATGATTCCTCCCCCAGTGCTGGGTGTGTGATGATTCCGCCCCCAGTGCTGGGTCTGTGATGATTCCTGTCCCAGTGCTGGGTGTGTGATGATTCCTGTCCCAGTGCTCGGTGTGTGATGATTCCTCCCCCAGTGCTGGATGTGTGATGAATCCTGTCCCAGTGCTGGTTGTGTGATGATTCCTCTCCCAGTGCTGGGTGTGTGATGATTCCTCCCCCAGTGCTGGGTGTGTGATGATTCCTCCCCCAGTGCTGGGTGTGTGATGATTCCTGTCCCAGTGCCGGGTGTGTGATGATTCCTCCCCCACTGCTGGGTGTGTGATGATTCCTGTCCCAGTGCTGGGTGTGTGATGATTCCTGTCCCAGTGCTGGGTGTGTGATGATTCCTGTCCCAGTGCCGGGTGTGTGATGATTCCTGTCCCAGTGCTGGATGTATGATGATTCCTGTCCCAGTGCTGGGTGTGTGATGATTCCTGTCCCAGTGCTAGGTGTGTGATGATTCCTCCCCCAGTGCTGGGTGTGTGATGATTCCTGTCCCAGTGCTGGGTGTGTGATGATTCCTCTCCCAGTGCTGGGTGTGTGATGATTCCTCCCCCAGTGCTGGGTGTGTGATGATTCCTCCCCCAGTACTGGGTGTGTGATGATTCCTGTCCCAGTGCCGTTTGTGTGATGATTCCTGTCCCAGTGCTGGGTGTGTGATGATTCCTCCCCCAGTGCTGGGTGTGTGATGATTCCTGTCCCAATGCTGGGTGTGTAATGATTCCTCCACAATGCTGTGTGGGGAATGATTCCTCCCCCAGTGCTGGGTGTGTGATGATTCCTCCCCAATGCTGGGTGTGTGATGATTCCTCCCCCAGTGCTGGGTGTGTGATGATTCCTGTCCCAGTGCCGGGTGTGTGATGATTCCTGCCCCACTGCTGGGTGTGTGATGATTCCTTTCCCTGCGCTGGGTGTGTGATGATTCCTGTCCCAGTGCTGGGTGTGTGATGATTCCTGTCCCAGTGCTGGGTGTGTGATGATTCCTGTCCCAGTGCCGGGTGTGTGATGATTCCTCCCCCAGTGCTGGGTGTGTGATGATTCCTGTCCCAGTGCTGGGCTTGTAATGATTCCTCCCCAATGCTGTGTGTGTAATGATTCCTCCCCCAGTGCTGGGTGTGTGATGATTCCTGTCCCAGTGCTGGGTGTGTGATGATTCCTGTCCCAGTGCTGGGTGTGTGATGATTCCTCTCCCAGTGCTGGGTGTGTGATGATTCCTATCCCAGTGCTGGGTGTGTGATGATTCCTGTCCCAGTGCTGGGTGTTTGATGATTCCTCCCCCAGTGCTCGTGTGTGATGATTCCTGTCCCATAGCTGGGTGTGTGATGATTCCTGTCCCAGTGCTGGGTGTGTGATGATTCCTGTCCCAGTGCTGGGTGTGTGATGATCCCTGTCCCAGTGCTGGGTGTGTGATGATTCCTCCCCCAGTGCTGTGTGTGTGATGATTTCTGTCCCAGTGCTGAGTGTGTGATGATTCCTGTCCCAGTGCTGGGTGTGTGATGATTCCTGTCCCAGTGCTGTGTGTAATGATTCCTCCCCCAGTGCTGGTTGTGTGATGATTCCTGTCCCAGTGCTGGGTGTGTGATGGTTCCTGTCCCAGTGCTGGTTGTGTGATGATTCCTGTCCCAGTGCTGGGTGTATGATGATTCCTCCCCCAGTACTGGGTGTGTGATGATTCCTGTCCCAGTGCTGGGTGTGTGATGAATCCTCCTCCAGTGCAGGGTGTGTGATGATTTATGTCCGAGTGCTGAGTGTGTGATGATTCCTCCCCCAGTGCTGGGTGTGTGATGATTCCTGTCACAGTGCTGGGTGTGTGATGATTCCTGTCCCAGTGCTGGGTCTGTGATGATTCCTGTCCCAGTGCTGGGTGTGTGATGATTCCTGTCCCAGTGATGGGTGTGTGATTATTCCTCCCCCAGTGCTGGGTGTGTGATGATTCCTGTCCCAGTGCTGGGTGTGTGATGATTCCTCCCCCAGTGCTGGGTGTGTGATGATTCCTGTCACAGTGCTGGGTGTGTGATGATTCCTGTCCCAGTGCTGGGTGTGTGATGATTCCTGTCCCAGTGCTGGGTGTGTGATGATTCCTGTCCCAGTGCTGGGTGTGTGATGATTCCTCCCCCAGTGCTGGGTGTGTGATGATTCCTGTCCCAGTGCTGGGTGTGTGATAATTCCTGTCCCAGTGCTGGGTGTGTGATGATTCCTGTCCCAGTTTTGGGGTTGTGATGATTCCTCCCCCAGTGCTGGGTGTGTGATGATTCCTGTCCCAGTGCTGGGTGTGTGATGATTCCTGTCCCAGTGCTGGGTGTGTGATGATTCCTCCCCCTTCGTCGGGTGTGTGATGATTCCTGTCCCAGTGCTGGGTGTGTGATGATTCCTCCCCCAGTGCTGGGTGTGTGATGATTCTTCCCCCAGTGCTGGGTGTGTGATGATTCCTGTCCCAGTGCTGGGTGTGTGATGATTCCTCCCCCAGTGCCGGGTGTGTGATGATTCCTCCCCCAGTGCTGGGTGTGTGATGATTCCTGTCCCAGTGCTGGGTGTGTGATGATTCCTATCCCAGTGCTGGGTGTGTGATGATTCCTCCCCCCGTGCCGGGTGTGTGATGATTCCTCCCCCAGTGCTGGGTGTGTGATGATTCCTGTCCCAGTGCTGGGTGTGTGATGATTCCTGTCCCAGTGCTGGGTGTGTGATGATACCTCCCCCAGTGCTGGGTGTGTGATGATTCCTGTCCCAGTGCTGCGTGTGTGATGATTCCTGTCCCAGTGCTGGGTGTGTCATGATTCCTCCCCCAGTGCTGGGTGTGTGATGATTCCTGTCCCAGTGCTGGGAGTGTGATGATTCCTCTCCCAGTGCTGGGTGTGTGATGATTCCTGTCCCAGTGCTGGGTGTGTGATGATTCCTCCCCCAGTGCTGGGTGTGTGATGATTCCGCCCCCAGTGCTGGGTCTGTGATGATTCCTGTCCCAGTGCTGGGTGTGTGATGATTCCTGTCCCAGTGCTCGGTGTGTGATGATTCCTCCCCCAGTGCTGGGTGTGTGATGAATCCTGTCCCAGTGCTGGATGTGTGATGATTCCTCTCCCAGTGCTGGGTGTGTGATGATTCCTCCCCCAGTGCTGGGTGTGTGATGATTCCTGCCCCAGTGCTGGGTGTGTGATGATTCCTGTCCCAGTGCTGGGTGTGTGATGATTCCTGTCCCAGTGCCGGGTGTGTGATGATTCCTGTCCCAGTGCTGGGTGTGTGATGATTCCTGTCCCAGTGCTGGGTGTGTGATGATTCCTGTCCCAGTGCTAGGTGTGTGATGATTCCTCCCCCAGTGCTGGGTGTGTGATGATTCCTGTCCCAGTGCTGGGTGTGTGATGATTCCTCTCCCAGTGCTGGGTGTGTGATGATTCCTCCCCCAGTGCTGGGTGTGTGATGATTCCTCCCCCAGTGCTGGGTGTGTGATGATTCCTGTCCCAGTGCTGCGTGTGTGATGATTCCTGTCCCAGTGCTGGGTGTGTGATGATTCCTCCCCCAGTGCTGGGTGTGTGATGATTCCTGTCCCAGTGCTGGGTGTGTGATGATTCCTCTCCCAGTGCTCGGTGCGTGATGATTCCTGTCCCAGTGCTGGGTGTGTGATGATTCCTCCCCCAGTGCTGGGTGTGTGATGATTCCTGTCCCAGTGCTGGGTGTGTGATGATTCCTCCCCCAGTGCTGGGTGTGTGATGATTCCTGTCCCAGTGCTGGGTGTGTGATGATTCCTCTCCCAGTGCTGGGTGTGTGATGATTCCTCCCCCAGTGCTGGGTGTGTGATGATTCCTCCCCCAGTACTGGGTGTGTGATGATTCCTGTCCCAGTGCCGTTTGTGTGATGATTCCTGTCCCAGTGCTGGGTGTGTGATGATTCCTCCCCCAGTGCTGGGTGTGTGATGATTCCTGTCCCAATGCTGGGTGTGTAATGATTCCTCCACAATGCTGTGTGGGGAATGATTCCTCCCCCAGTGCTGGGTGTGTGATGATTCCTCCCCAATGCTGGGTGTGTGATGATTCCTCCCCCAGTGCTGGGTGTGTGATGATTCCTGTCCCAGTGCCGGGTGTGTGATGATTCCTGCCCCACTGCTGGGTGTGTGATGATTCCTTTCCCTGCGCTGGGTGTGTGATGATTCCTGTCCCAGTGCTGGGTGTGTGATGATTCCTGTCCCAGTGCTGGGTGTGTGATGATTCCTGTCCCAGTGCCGGGTGTGTGATGATTCCTCCCCCAGTGCTGGGTGTGTGATGATTCCTGTCCCAGTGCTGGGCTTGTAATGATTCCTCCCCAATGCTGTGTGTGTAATGATTCCTCCCCCAGTGCTGGGTGTGTGATGATTCCTGTCCCAGTGCTGGGTGTGTGATGATTCCTGTCCCAGTGCTGGGTGTGTGATGATTCCTCTCCCAGTGCTGGGTGTGTGATGATTCCTATCCCAGTGCTGGGTGTGTGATGATTCCTGTCCCAGTGCTGGGTGTTTGATGATTCCTCCCCCAGTGCTCGTGTGTGATGATTCCTGTCCCATAGCTGGGTGTGTGATGATTCCTGTCCCAGTGCTGGGTGTGTGATGATTCCTGTCCCAGTGCTGGGTGTGTGATGATCCCTGTCCCAGTGCTGGGTGTGTGATGATTCCTCCCCCAGTGCTGTGTGTGTGATGATTTCTGTCCCAGTGCTGAGTGTGTGATGATTCCTGTCCCAGTGCTGGGTGTGTGATGATTCCTGTCCCAGTGCTGTGTGTAATGATTCCTCCCCCAGTGCTGGTTGTGTGATGATTCCTGTCCCAGTGCTGGGTGTGTGATGGTTCCTGTCCCAGTGCTGGTTGTGTGATGATTCCTGTCCCAGTGCTGGGTGTATGATGATTCCTCCCCCAGTACTGGGTGTGTGATGATTCCTGTCCCAGTGCTGGGTGTGTGATGAATCCTCCTCCAGTGCAGGGTGTGTGATGATTTATGTCCGAGTGCTGAGTGTGTGATGATTCCTCCCCCAGTGCTGGGTGTGTGATGATTCCTGTCACAGTGCTGGGTGTGTGATGATTCCTGTCCCAGTGCTGGGTCTGTGATGATTCCTGTCCCAGTGCTGGGTGTGTGATGATTCCTGTCCCAGTGATGGGTGTGTGATTATTCCTCCCCCAGTGCTGGGTGTGTGATGATTCCTGTCCCAGTGCTGGGTGTGTGATGATTCCTCCCCCAGTGCTGGGTGTGTGATGATTCCTGTCACAGTGCTGGGTGTGTGATGATTCCTGTCCCAGTGCTGGGTGTGTGATGATTCCTGTCCCAGTGCTGGGTGTGTGATGATTCCTGTCCCAGTGCTGGGTGTGTGATGATTCCTCCCCCAGTGCTGGGTGTGTGATGATTCCTGTCCCAGTGCTGGGTGTGTGATAATTCCTGTCCCAGTGCTGGGTGTGTGATGATTCCTGTCCCAGTTTTGGGGTTGTGATGATTCCTCCCCCAGTGCTGGGTGTGTGATGATTCCTGTCCCAGTGCTGGGTGTGTGATGATTCCTGTCCCAGTGCTGGGTGTGTGATGATTCCTCCCCCTTCGTCGGGTGTGTGATGATTCCTGTCCCAGTGCTGGGTGTGTGATGATTCCTCCCCCAGTGCTGGGTGTGTGATGATTCTTCCCCCAGTGCTGGGTGTGTGATGATTCCTGTCCCAGTGCTGGGTGTGTGATGATTCCTCCCCCAGTGCCGGGTGTGTGATGATTCCTCCCCCAGTGCTGGGTGTGTGATGATTCCTGTCCCAGTGCTGGGTGTGTGATGATTCCTGTCCCAGTGCTGGGTGTGTGATGATTCCTCCCCCCGTGCCGGGTGTGTGATGATTCCTCCCCCAGTGCTGGGTGTGTGATGATTCCTGTCCCAGTGCTGGGTGTGTGATGATTCCTGTCCCAGTGCTGGGTGTGTGATGATACCTCCCCCAGTGCTGGGTGTGTGATGATTCCTGTCCCAGTGCTGCGTGTGTGATGATTCCTGTCCCAGTGCTGGGTGTGTCATGATTCCTCCCCCAGTGCTGGGTGTGTGATGATTCCTGTCCCAGTGCTGGGAGTGTGATGATTCCTCTCCCAGTGCTGGGTGTGTGATGATTCCTGTCCCAGTGCTGGGTGTGTGATGATTCCTCCCCCAGTGCTGGGTGTGTGATGATTCCGCCCCCAGTGCTGGGTCTGTGATGATTCCTGTCCCAGTGCTGGGTGTGTGATGATTCCTGTCCCAGTGCTCGGTGTGTGATGATTCCTCCCCCAGTGCTGGGTGTGTGATGAATCCTGTCCCAGTGCTGGATGTGTGATGATTCCTCTCCCAGTGCTGGGTGTGTGATGATTCCTCCCCCAGTGCTGGGTGTGTGATGATTCCTGCCCCAGTGCTGGGTGTGTGATGATTCCTGTCCCAGTGCTGGGTGTGTGATGATTCCTGTCCCAGTGCCGGGTGTGTGATGATTCCTGTCCCAGTGCTGGGTGTGTGATGATTCCTGTCCCAGTGCTGGGTGTGTGATGATTCCTGTCCCAGTGCTAGGTGTGTGATGATTCCTCCCCCAGTGCTGGGTGTGTGATGATTCCTGTCCCAGTGCTGGGTGTGTGATGATTCCTCTCCCAGTGCTGGGTGTGTGATGATTCCTCCCCCAGTGCTGGGTGTGTGATGATTCCTCCCCCAGTGCTGGGTGTGTGATGATTCCTGTCCCAGTGCTGCGTGTGTGATGATTCCTGTCCCAGTGCTGGGTGTGTCATGATTCCTCCCCCAGTGCTGGGTGTGTGATGATTCCTGTCCCAGTGCTGGGAGTGTGATGATTCCTCTCCCAGTGCTGGGTGTGTGATGATTCCTGTCCCAGTGCTGGGTGTGTGATGATTCCTCCCCCAGTGCTGGGTGTGTGATGATTCCGCCCCCAGTGCTGGGTCTGTGATGATTCCTGTCCCAGTGCTGGGTGTGTGATGATTCCTGTCCCAGTGCTCGGTGTGTGATGATTCCTCCCCCAGTGCTGGATGTGTGATGAATCCTGTCCCAGTGCTGGTTGTGTGATGATTCCTCTCCCAGTGCTGGGTGTGTGATGATTCCTCCCCCAGTGCTGGGTGTGTGATGATTCCTCCCCCAGTGCTGGGTGTGTGATGATTCCTGTCCCAGTGCCGGGTGTGTGATGATTCCTCCCCCACTGCTGGGTGTGTGATGATTCCTGTCCCAGTGCTGGGTGTGTGATGATTCCTGTCCCAGTGCTGGGTGTGTGATGATTCCTGTCCCAGTGCCGGGTGTGTGATGATTCCTGTCCCAGTGCTGGATGTATGATGATTCCTGTCCCAGTGCTGGGTGTGTGATGATTCCTGTCCCAGTGCTAGGTGTGTGATGATTCCTCCCCCAGTGCTGGGTGTGTGATGATTCCTGTCCCAGTGCTGGGTGTGTGATGATTCCTCTCCCAGTGCTGGGTGTGTGATGATTCCTCCCCCAGTGCTGGGTGTGTGATGATTCCTCCCCCAGTACTGGGTGTGTGATGATTCCTGTCCCAGTGCCGTTTGTGTGATGATTCCTGTCCCAGTGCTGGGTGTGTGATGATTCCTCCCCCAGTGCTGGGTGTGTGATGATTCCTGTCCCAATGCTGGGTGTGTAATGATTCCTCCACAATGCTGTGTGGGGAATGATTCCTCCCCCAGTGCTGGGTGTGTGATGATTCCTCCCCAATGCTGGGTGTGTGATGATTCCTCCCCCAGTGCTGGGTGTGTGATGATTCCTGTCCCAGTGCCGGGTGTGTGATGATTCCTGCCCCACTGCTGGGTGTGTGATGATTCCTTTCCCTGCGCTGGGTGTGTGATGATTCCTGTCCCAGTGCTGGGTGTGTGATGATTCCTGTCCCAGTGCTGGGTGTGTGATGATTCCTGTCCCAGTGCCGGGTGTGTGATGATTCCTCCCCCAGTGCTGGGTGTGTGATGATTCCTGTCCCAGTGCTGGGCTTGTAATGATTCCTCCCCAATGCTGTGTGTGTAATGATTCCTCCCCCAGTGCTGGGTGTGTGATGATTCCTGTCCCAGTGCTGGGTGTGTGATGATTCCTGTCCCAGTGCTGGGTGTGTGATGATTCCTCTCCCAGTGCTGGGTGTGTGATGATTCCTATCCCAGTGCTGGGTGTGTGATGATTCCTGTCCCAGTGCTGGGTGTTTGATGATTCCTCCCCCAGTGCTCGTGTGTGATGATTCCTGTCCCATAGCTGGGTGTGTGATGATTCCTGTCCCAGTGCTGGGTGTGTGATGATTCCTGTCCCAGTGCTGGGTGTGTGATGATCCCTGTCCCAGTGCTGGGTGTGTGATGATTCCTCCCCCAGTGCTGTGTGTGTGATGATTTCTGTCCCAGTGCTGAGTGTGTGATGATTCCTGTCCCAGTGCTGGGTGTGTGATGATTCCTGTCCCAGTGCTGTGTGTAATGATTCCTCCCCCAGTGCTGGTTGTGTGATGATTCCTGTCCCAGTGCTGGGTGTGTGATGGTTCCTGTCCCAGTGCTGGTTGTGTGATGATTCCTGTCCCAGTGCTGGGTGTATGATGATTCCTCCCCCAGTACTGGGTGTGTGATGATTCCTGTCCCAGTGCTGGGTGTGTGATGAATCCTCCTCCAGTGCAGGGTGTGTGATGATTTATGTCCGAGTGCTGAGTGTGTGATGATTCCTCCCCCAGTGCTGGGTGTGTGATGATTCCTGTCACAGTGCTGGGTGTGTGATGATTCCTGTCCCAGTGCTGGGTCTGTGATGATTCCTGTCCCAGTGCTGGGTGTGTGATGATTCCTGTCCCAGTGATGGGTGTGTGATTATTCCTCCCCCAGTGCTGGGTGTGTGATGATTCCTGTCCCAGTGCTGGGTGTGTGATGATTCCTCCCCCAGTGCTGGGTGTGTGATGATTCCTGTCACAGTGCTGGGTGTGTGATGATTCCTGTCCCAGTGCTGGGTGTGTGATGATTCCTGTCCCAGTGCTGGGTGTGTGATGATTCCTGTCCCAGTGCTGGGTGTGTGATGATTCCTCCCCCAGTGCTGGGTGTGTGATGATTCCTGTCCCAGTGCTGGGTGTGTGATAATTCCTGTCCCAGTGCTGGGTGTGTGATGATTCCTGTCCCAGTTTTGGGGTTGTGATGATTCCTCCCCCAGTGCTGGGTGTGTGATGATTCCTGTCCCAGTGCTGGGTGTGTGATGATTCCTGTCCCAGTGCTGGGTGTGTGATGATTCCTCCCCCAGTGCTGGGTGTGTGATGATTCCTGTCCCAGAGCTGGGTGTGTGATGTTTCCTGTCCCAGTGCTGGGTGTGTGATGATTCCTGTCCCAGAGCTGGGTGTGTGATGTTTCCTGTCCCAGTGCTGGGTGTGTGATGATTCCTGTCCCAGTGCTGGGTGTGTGATGATTCCTGTTCCAGTGCTGGGTGTGTGATGATTCCTGTCCCAGTGCTGGGTGTGTGATGATTCCTGTCCCAGTGCTGGGTATGTGATGATTCCTGTCCCAGTGCTGGGTGTGTGATGATTCCTGTCCCAGTGCTGGGTGTGTGATGATTCCTGTCCCAGTGCTGGGTGTGTGATGATTCCTGTCCCAGTGCTCGGTGCGTGATGATTCCTGTCCCAGTGCTGGGTGTGTGATGATTCCTGTCCCAGTGCTGGGTGTGTGATGATTCCTCCCCCAGTGCTGGGTGTGTGATGATTCCTGTCCCAGTGCTGGGTGTGTGATGATTCCTGTCCCAGTGCTATGTGTGTGATGATTTCTCCCCCAGTGCTGGGTGTGTGATGATTCCTCCCCCAGTGCTTGGTGTGTGATGATTCCTCCCCCTGTGCTGGGTGTGTGATGATTCCTCCCCCAGTGCTGGGTGTGTGATTATTCCTGTCCCAGTGCTATGTGTGTGATGATTTCTCCCCCAGTGCTGTGTGTGTGATGATTCCTGTCCCAGTGCTGGGTGTGTGATGATTCCTGTCCCAGTGCTGTGTGTGCAATGATTCCTCCCCCAGTGCTGTGTGTGTGATGATTCATCCCCCAGCGCCGGGTGTATGATGATTCCTGTCCCAGTGCTGGGTGTGTGATGATTCCTCCCCCAGTGCTGGGTGTGTGATGATTCCTGTCCCAGTGCTGGGTGTGTGATGATTCCTCCCCCAGTGCTGGGTGTGTGATGATTCCTCCCCCAGTGCTTGGTGTGTGATGATTCCTCCCCCTGTGCTGGGTGTGTGATGATTCCTCCCCCAGTGCTGGGTGTGTGATTATTCCTGTCCCAGTGCTATGTGTGTGATGATTCCTCCCCCAGTGCTGGGTGTGTGATGATTCCTCCCCCAGTGCTTGGTGTGTGATGATTCCTCCCCCTGTGCTGGGTGTGTGATGATTCCTCCCCCAGTGCTGGGTGTGTGATTATTCCTGTCCCAGTGCTATGTGTGTGATGATTTCTCCCCCAGTGCTGTGTGTGTGATGATTCCTGTCCCAGTGCTGGGTGTGTGATGATTCCTGTCCCAGTGCTGTGTGTGCAATGATTCCTCCCCCAGTGCTGTGTGTGTGATGATTCATCCCCCAGCGCCGGGTGTATGATGATTCCTGTCCCAGTGCTGGGTGTGTGATGATTCCTCCCCCAGTGCTGGGTGTGTGATGATTCCTGTCCCAGTGCTGGGTGTGTGATGATTCCTGTCCCAGTGCTGGGTGTGTGATGATTCCTCCCCCAGTGCTGGGTGTGTGATGATTCCTGTCCCAGTGCTGGGTGTGTGATTATTCCTGTCCCAGTGCCGGGTGTGTGATGATTCCTCCCCCAGTGCTGGGTGTGTGATGATTTCTGTCCCAGTGCTGAGTGTGTGATCATTCCTCCCCCAGTGCTGGGTGTGTGATGATTCCTGTCCCAGTGCTGAGTGTGTGATGATTCCTGTCCCAGTGCTGGGTGTGTGATGATTCCTGTCCCAGTGCTGGGTGTGTGATGATTCCTGTCCCAGTGCTGGGTGTGTGATGACTCCTGTCCCAGTGCTGGGTGTGTGATGATTCCTCCCCCAGTGCTGGGTGTGTGATGATTCCTGTCCCAGTGCTGGGTGTGTGATGATTCCTCCCCCAGTGCTCGTGTGTGATGATTCCTGTCCCATAGCTGGGTGTGTGATGATTCCTGTCCCAGTGCTGGGTGTGTGATGATTCCTGTCCCAGTGCTGGGTGTGTGATGATTCCTGTCCCAGTGCTGGGTGTGTGATGATTCATCCCCCAGTGCTGTGTGTGTGATGATTTCTGTCCCAGTGCTGAGTGTGTGATGATTCCTGTCCCAGTGCTGGGTGTGTGATGATTCCTGTCCCAGTGCTGTGTGTAATGATTCCTCCCCCAGTGCTGGTTGTGTGATGATTCCTGTCCCAGTGCTGGGTGTGTGATGGTTCCTGTCCCAGTGCTGGTTGTGTGATGATTCCTGTCCCAGTGCTGGGTGTATGATGATTCCTCCCCCAGTACTGGGTGTGTGATGATTCCTGTCCCAGTGCTGGGTGTGTGATGAATCCTCCTCCAGTGCAGGGTGTGTGATGATTTATGTCCGAGTGCTGAGTGTGTGATGATTCCTCCCCCAGTGCTGGGTGTGTGATGATTCCTGTCACAGTGCTGGGTGTGTGATGATTCCTGTCCCAGTGCTGGGTCTGTGATGATTCCTGTCCCAGTGCTGGGTGTGTGATGATTCCTGTCCCAGTGATGGGTGTGTGATGATTCCTCCCCCAGTGCTGGGTGTGTGATGATTCCTGTCCCAGTGCTGGGTGTGTGATGATTCCTCCCCCAGTGCTGGGTGTGTGATGATTCCTGTCACAGTGCTGGGTGTGTGATGATTCCTGTCCCAGTGCTGGGTCTGTGATGATTCCTGTCCCAGTGCTGGGTGTGTGATGATTCCTGTCCCAGTGCTGGGTGTGTGATGATTCCTCCCCCAGTGCTGGGTGTGTGATGATTCCTGTCCCAGTGCTGGGTGTGTGATGATTCCTGTCCCAGTGCTGGGTGTGTGATGATTCCTGTCCCAGTTTTGGGGTTGTGATGATTCCTCCCCCAGTGCTGGGTGTGTGATGATTCCTGTCCCAGTGCTGGGTGTGTGATGATTCCTGTCCCAGTGCTGGGTGTGTGATGATTCCTCCCCCAGTGCTGGGTGTGTGATGATTCCTGTCCCAGAGCTGGGTGTGTGATGTTTCCTGTCCCAGTGCTGGGTGTGTGATGATTCCTGTCCCAGAGCTGGGTGTGTGATGTTTCCTGTCCCAGTGCTGGGTGTGTGATGATTCCTGTCCCAGTGCTGGGTGTGTGATGATTCCTGTTCCAGTGCTGGGTGTGTGATGATTCCTGTCCCAGTGCTGGGTGTGTGATGATTCCTGTCCCAGTACTGGGTGTGTGATGATTCCTGTCCCAGTGCTGGGTGTGTGATGATTCCTGTCCCAGTGCTGGGTGTGTGATGATTCCTGTCCCAGTGCTGGGTGTGTGATGATTCCTGTCCCAGTGCTCGGTGTGTGATGATTCCTGTCCCAGTGCTGGGTGTGTGATGATTCCTGTCCCAGTGCTGGGTGTGTGATGATTCCTCCCCCAGTGCTGGGTGTGTGATGATTCCTGTCCCAGTGCTGGGTGTGTGATGATTCCTGTCCCAGTGCTGGGTGTGTGATGATTCCTGTCCCAGTGCTGGGTGTGTGATGATTCCTCCCCCAGTGCTGGGTGTGTGATGATTCCTGTCCCAGTGCTGGGTGTGTGATGATTCCTGTCCCAGTGCTGGGTGTGTCATGATTCCTGTCCCAGTGCTCGGTGTGTGATGATTCCTCCCCCAGTGCTGGGTGTGTGATGATTCCTCCCCCAGTGCTTGGTGTGTGATGATTCCTCCCCCTGTGCTGGGTGTGTGATGATTCCTCCCCCAGTGCTGGGTGTGTGATTATTCCTGTCCCAGTGCTATGTGTGTGATGATTTCTCCCCCAATGCTGTGTGTGTGATGATTCCTGTCCCAGTGCTGGGTGTGTGATGATTCCTGTCCCAGTGCTGTGTGTGCAATGATTCCTCCCCCAGTGCTGTGTGTGTGATGATTCATCCCCCAGCGCCGGGTGTATGATGATTCCTGTCCCAGTGCTGGGTGTGTGATGATTCCTCCCCCAGTGCTGGGTGTGTGATGATTCCTGTCCCAGTGCTGGGTGTGTGATGATTCCTGTCCCAGTGCTGGGTGTGTGATGATTCCTCCCCCAGTGCTGGGTGTGTGATGATTCCTGTCCCAGTGCTGGGTGTGTGATGATTCCTGTCTCAGTGCCGGGTGTGTGATGATTCCTCCCCCAGTGCTGGGTGTGTGATGATTCCTGTCCCAGTGCTGAGTGTGTGATCATTCCTCCCCCAGTGCTGGGTGTGTGATGATTCCTGTCCCAGTGCTGAGTGTGTGATGATTCCTGTCCCAGTGCTGGGTGTGTGATGATTCCTGTCCCAGTGCTGGGTGTGTGATGATTCCTGTCCCAGTGCTGGGTGTGTGATGATTCCTGTCCCAGTGCTGGGTGTGTGATGATTCCTCCCCCAGTGCTGGGTGTGTGATGATTCCTGTCCCAGTGCTGGGTGTGTGATGATTCCTGTCCCAGTGCTGGGTGTGTGATGATTCCTGTCCCAGTGCTGGGTGTGTGATGATTCCTCGCCCAGTGCTGGGTGTGTGATGATTCCTGTCCCAGTGCTGGGTGTGTGATGATTCCTCCCCCTGTGCTGGGTGTGTGATGATTCCTCCCCCAGTGCTGGGTGTGTGATTATTCCTGTCCCAGTGCTGGGTGTGTGATGTTTCCTGTCCCAGTGCTGGGTGTGTGATGATTCCTCCCCCAGTGCTGGGTGTGTGATGATTCCTGTCCCAGTGCTGGGTGTGTGATGATTCCTCCCCCAGTGCTGGGTGTGTGATGAATCTTCCCCCAGTGCTGGGTGTGTGATGATTCCTGTCCCAGTGCTGGGTGTGTGAAGATTCCTGTCCCAGTGCTGGGTGTGTGATGATTCCTGTCCCAGTGCTGGGTGTGTGATGATTCCTCCCCCAGTGCTGGGTGTGTGATGATTCCTCCCCCAGTGCTTGGTGTGTGATGATTCCTCCCCCTGTGCTGGGTGTGTGATGATTCCTCCCCCAGTGCTGGGTGTGTGCTTATTCCTGTCCCAGTGCTGTGTGTGTGATGATTTCTCCCCCAGTGCTGTGTGTGTGATGATTCCTGTCCCAGTGCTGGGTGTGTGATGATTCCTGTCCCAGTGCTGTGTGTGCAATGATTCATCCCCCAGTGCTGGGTGTGTGATGATTCATCCCCCAGCGCCGGGTGTGTGATGATTCCTGTCCCAGTGCTGGGTGTGTGATGATTCCTCCCCCAGTGCTGGGTGTGTGATGATTCCTCTCCCAGTGCTGGGTGTGTGATGATTCCTGTCCCAGTGCTGGGTGTGTGATGATTCCTCCCCCAGTGCTGGGTGTGTGATGATTCCTGTCCCAGTGCTGGGTGTGTGATGATTCCTGTCCCAGTGCCGGGTGTGTGATGATTCCTCCCCCAGTGCTGGGTGTGTGATGATTCCTGTCCCAGTGCTGAGTGTGTGATCATTCCTCCCCCAGTGCTGGGTGTGTGATGATTCCTGTCCCAGTGCTGAGTGTGTGATGATTCCTGTCCCAGTGCTGGGTGTGTGATGATTCCTGTCCCAGTGCTGGGTGTGTGATGATTCCTCCCCCAGTGCTGGGTGTGTGATGATTCCTGTCCCAGTGCTGGGTGTGTGATGATTCCTGTCCCAGTGCTGGGTGTGTGATGATTCCTGTCCCAGTGCTGGGTGTGTGATGATTCCTCCCCCAGTGCTGGGTGTGTGATGATTCCTGTCCCAGTGCTGGGTGTGTGATGGTTCCTGTCCCAGTGCTGTGTGTGCGATGATTCCTCCCCCAGTGCTGGGTGTGTGATGATTCATCCCCCAGCGCCGGGTGTGTGATGATTCCTGTCCCAGTGCTGGGTGTGTGATGATTCCTCCCCCAATGCTGGGTGTGTGATGATTCCTCTCCCAGTGCTGGGTGTGTGATGATTCCTGTCCCAGTGCTGGGTGTGTGATGATTCCTCCCCCAGTGCTGGGTGTGTGATGATTCCTGTCCCAGTGCTGGGTGTGTGATGATTCCTGTCCCAGTGCCGGGTGTGTGATGATTCCTCCCCCAGTGCTGGGTGTGTGATGAATCCTGTCCCAGTGCTGAGTGTGTTATCATTCCTCCCCCAGTGCTGGGTGTGTGATGATTCCTGTCCCAGTGCTGAGTGTGTGATGATTCCTGTCCCAGTGCTGGGTGTGTGATGATTCCTGTCCCAGTGCTGGGTGTGTGATGATTCCTGTCCCAGTGCTGGGTGTGTGATGATTCCTGTCCCAGTGCTGGGTGTGTGATGATTCCTCCCCCAGTGCTGGGTGTGTGATGATTCCTGTCCCAGTGCTGGGTGTGTGATGATTCCTGTCCCAGTGCTGGGTGTGTGATGATTCCTGTCCCAGTGCTGGGTGTGTGATGATTCCTCCCCCAGTGCTGGGTGTGTGATTATTCCTGTCCCAGTGCTGGGTGTGTGATGTTTCCTGTCCCAGTGCTGGGTGTGTGATGATTCCTCCCCCAGTGCTGGGTGTGTGATGATTCCTGTCCCAGTGCTGGGTGTGTGATGATTCCTCCCCCAGTGCAGGGTGTGTGATGATTCAGCCCCCAGTGCTGGGTCTGTGATGATTCCTGTCCCAGTGCTGGGTGTGTGATGATTCCTGTCCCAGTGCTGGGTGTGTGATGATTCCTCCCCCCGTGCTGGGTGTGTGATGATTCCTCCCCCAGTGATGCGTGTGTGATGATTCCTGTCCCAGTGCTGGGTGTGTGATGATTCCTGTCCCAGTGCTGGGTGTGTGATGATTCCTGTCCCGGTGCTGGGTGTGTGATGATTCCTGTCCCAGTGCTGTGTGTGTGATGATTTCTCCCCCAGTGCTGTGTGTGTGATGATTCCTGTCCCAGTGCTGGGTGTGTGATGATTCCTGTCCCAATGCTGTGTGTGCAATGATTCCTCCCCCAGTGCCGGGTGTGCGATGATTCCTGTCCCAGTGCTGGGTGTGTGATGATTCCTCCCCCAGTGCCGGGTGTGTGATGATTCCTGTCCCAGTGCTGGGTGTGTGATGATTCCTCCCCCAGTGCTGGGTGTGTGATGATTCCTGTCCCAGTGCTGGGTGTGTGATGATTCCTCCCCCAGTGCTGGGTGTGTGATGATTCCTGTCCCAGTGCTGGGTGTGTGATGATTCCTCCCCCAGTGCTGGGTGTGTGATGATTCCGCCCCCAGTGCTGGGTCTGTGATGATTCCTGTCCCAGTGCTGAGTGTGTGATGATTCCTGTCCCAGTGCTGAGTGTGTGATGATTCCTCCCCCAGTGCTGGGTGTGTAATGATTCCTCCCCAATGCTGTGTGTGTAATGATTCCTCCCCCAGTGCTGGGTGTGTGATGATTCCTCCCCCAGTGCTTGGTGTGTGATGATTCCTGTCCCAGTGCTGGGTGTGTGATGATTCCTGTCCCAGTGCTGGGTGTGTGATGATTCCTGTCCCAGTGCTGGGTGTGTGATGATTCCTGTCCCAGTGCTGGGTGTGTGATGATTCCTGTCCCAGTGCTGGGTGTGTGATGATTCCTCCCCCAGAGCTGGGTGTGTGATGATTCCTCCCCCAGTGCTGGGTGTGTGATGATTCCTGTCCCAGTGCTGGGTGTGTGATGATTCCTCCCCCAGTGCTGGGTGTGTGATGATTCCTCCCCCAGTGCTGGGTGTGTGATGATTCCTGTCCCAGTGCTGGGTGTGTGATGATTCCTGTCCCAGTGCTGGGTGTGTGATGATTCCTGTCCCAGTGCTGGGTGTGTGATGATTCCTCGCCCAGTGCTGGGTGTGTGATGATTCCTGTCCCAGTGCTGGGTGTGTGATGATTCCTCCCCCTGTGCTGGGTGTCTGATGATTCCTCCCCCAGTGCTGGGTGTGTGATTATTCCTGTCCCAGTGCTGGGTGTGTGATGTTTCCTGTCCCAGTGCTGGGTGTGTGATGATTCCTCCCCCAGTGCTGGGTGTGTGATGATTCCTGTCCCAGTGCTGGGTGTGTGATGATTCCTCCCCCAGTGCTGGGTGTGTGATGATTCTTCCCCCTGTGCTGGGGGTGTGATGATTCCTGTCCCAGTGCTGGGTGTGTGATGATTCCTCCCCCAGTGCTGGGTGTGTGATGATTCTTCCCCCAGTGCTGGGTGTGTGATGATTCCTCCCCCAGTGCTGGGTGTGTGATGATTCCTGTCCCAGTGCTGGGTGTGTGATGATTCCTGTCCCAGTGCTGGGTGTGTGATGATTCCTGTCCCAGTGCTGGGTGTGTGATGATTCCTGTCCCAGTGCTGTGTGTGTGATGATTCCTCCCCCAGTGCTGTGTGTGTGATGATTCCTGTCCCAGTGCTGGGTGTGTGATGATTCCTGTCCCAGTGCTGTGTGTGCAATGATTCCTCCCCCAGTGCTGGGTGTGTGATGATTCCTGTCCCAGTGCTGGGTGTGTGATGATTCCTCCCCCAGTGCCGGGTGTGTGATGATTCCTGTCCCAGTGCTGGGTGTGTGATGATTCCTCCCCCAGTGCTGGGTGTGTGATGATTCCTGTCCCACTGCTGGGTGTGTGATGATTCCTGTCCCAGTGCTGGGTGTGTGATGATTCCTCCCCCAGTGCTGGGTGTGTGATGATTCCGGTCCCAGTGCTGGGTGTGTGATGATTCCTCCCCAATGCTGGGTGTGTGATGATTCCGCCCCCAGTGCTGGGTGTGTGATGATTCCTCCCCCAGTGCTGGGTGTGTGATGATTCCGCCCCCAGTGCTGGGTCTGTGATGATTCCTGTCCCAGTGCTGGGTGTGTGATGATTCCTGTCCCAGTGCTGAGTGTGTGATGATTCCTCCCCCAGTGCTGGGTGTGTAATGATTCCTCCCCAATGCTGTGTGTGGAATGATTCCTCCCCCAGTGCTGGGTGTGTGATGATTCCTCCCCCAGTGCTTGGTGTGTGATGATTCCTGTCCCAGTGCTGGGTTTGTGATGATTCCTGTCCCAGTGCCGGGTGTGTGATGATTCCTGTCCCAGTGCTGGGTGTGTGATGATTCCTGTCCCAGTGCTGGGTGTGTGATGATTCCTGTCCCAGTGCTGGGTGTGTGATGATTCCTGTCCCAGTGCTGGGTGTGTGATGATTCCTGTACCAGTGCTGGGTGTGTGATGATTCCTCCCCCAGTGCTGGGTGTGTGGTGATTCCTGTCCCAGTGCTGGGTGTGTGATGATTCCTGTCCCAGTGCTGGGTGTGTGATGATTCCTCGCCCAGTGCTGGGTGTGTGATGATTCCTGTCCCAGTGCTGGGTGTGTGATGATTCCTCCCCCTGTGCTGGGTGTGTGATGATTCCTCCCCCAGTGCTGGGTGTGTGATGATTCCTGTCCCAGTGCTGGGTGTGTGATGATTCCTCGCCCAGTGCTGGGTGTGTGATTATTCCTGTCCCAGTGCTGGGTGTGTGATGTTTCCTGTCCCAGTGCTGGGTGTGTGATGATTCCACCCCCAGTGCTGGGTGTGTGATGATTCCTGTCCCAGTGCTGGGTGTGTGATGATTCCTGTCCCAGTGCTGGGTGTGTGATGATTCCTCCCCCTCTGCTGGGTGTGTGATGATTCCTGTCCCAGTGCTGGGTGTGTGACGATTCCTGTCCCAGTGCTGGGTGTGTGATGATTCCTCGCCCAGTGCTGGGTGTGTGATTATTCCTGTCCCAGTGCTGGGTGTGTGATGTTTCCTGTCCCAGTGCTGGGTGTGTGATGATTCCTCCCCCAGTGCTGGGTGTGTGATGATTCCTGTCCCAGTGCTGGGTGTGTGATGATTCCTCCCCCAGTGCTGGGTGTGTGATGATTCTTCCCCCAGTGCTGGGTGTGTGATGATTCCTGTCCCAGTGCTGGGTGTGTGATGATTCCTGTCCCAGTGCTGGGTGTGTGATGATTCCTCCCCCAGTGCCGGGTGTGTGATGATTCCTGTCCCAGTGCTGGGTGTGTGATGATTCCTCCCCCAGTGCTGGGTGTGTGATGATTCCTGTCCCCCAGTGCTGGGTGTGTGATGATTCCTGTCCCAGTGCTGGTTGTGTGATGATTCCTCCCCCAGTGCTGGGTGTGTGATGATTCCGGTCCCAGTGCTGGGTGTGTGATGATTCCTCCCCAATGCTGGGTGTGTGATGATTCCGCCCCCAGTGCTGGGTATGTGATGATTCCTGTCCCAGTGCTGGGTGTGTGATGATTCCTGTCCCAGTGCTGGGAGTGTGATGATTCCTGTCCCAGTGCTGGGTGTGTGATGATTCCTGTCCCAGTGCTGGGTGTGTGATGATTCCTCCCCCAGTGCTGGGTGTGTGATGATTCCTGTCCCAGTGCTGGGTGTGTGATGATTCCTGTCCCAGTGCTGGGTATGTGATGATTCCTCCCCCAGTGCTGGGTGTGTGATGATTCCTGTCCCAGTGCTGGGTGTGTGATGATTCCTCCCCCAGTGCTGGGTGTGTGATGATTCTTCCCCCAGTGCTGGGTGTGTGATGATTCGAGTCCCAGTGCTCGGTGTATGATGATTCCTCCCCCCGTTCTGGGTGTGTGATGATTCCTCCCCCAGTGCTGGGTGTGTGATGATTCCTATCCCGGTGCTGGGTGTGTGATGATTCCTGTCCCAGTGCTCGGTGTGTGATGATTCCTGTCCCAGTGCTGGGTGTGTGATGATTCCTGTCCCAGTGCTGGGTGTGTGATGATTCCTGTCCCAGTGCTGGGTGTGTGATGATTCCTGTCCCAGTGCTGAATGTGTGATCATTCCTCCCCCAGTGCTGGGTGTGTGATGATTCCTGTCGCAGTGCTGAGTGTGTGATGATTCCTGTCCCAGTGCTGGGTGTGTGATGATTCCTGTCCCAGTGCTGGGTCTGTGATGATTCCTCCCCCAGTGCTGGGTGTGTGATGATTCCTGTCCCAGTGCTGGGTGTGTGATGATTCCTCCCCCAGTGCTGGGTGTGTGATGATTCCTGTCCCAGTGCTGGGTGTGTGATGATTCCTCCCCCTGTGCTGGGTGTGTGATGATTCCTCCCCCAGTGCTGGGTGTGTGATTATTCCTGTCCCAGTGCTGGGTGTGTGATGTTTCCTGTCCCAGTGCTGGGTGTGTGATGATTCCTCCCCCAGTGCTGGGTGTGTGATGATTCCTGTCCAAGTGCTGGGTGTGTGATGATTCCTCCCTCAGTGCTGGGTGTGTGATGATTCTTCCCCCAGTGCTGGGTGTGTGATGATTCCAGTCCCAGTGCTGGGTGTATGATGATTCCTCCCCCTGTGCTGGGTGTGTGATGATTCCTGTCCCAGTGCTGGGTGTGTGATGATTCCTGTCCCAGTGCTGGGTGTGTGATGATTCCTGTCCCAGTGCTGGGTGTGTGATGATTCCTGTCCCAGTGCTGGGTGTGTGATGATTCCTCCCCCAGTGCTGGGTGTGTGATGATTCCTGTCCCAGTGCTGGGTGTGTGATGATTCCTGTCCCAGTGCTGGGTGTGTGATGATTCCTGTCCCAGTGCTGGGTGTGTGATGATTCCTGTCCCAGTGCTGTGTGTGTGATGATTCCTCCCCCAGTGCTGTGTGTGTGATGATTCCTGTCCCAGTGCTGGGTGTGTGATGATTCCTGTCCCAGTGCTGTGTGTGCAATGATTCCTCCCCCAGTGCTGGGTGTGTGATGATTCCTGTCCCAGTGCTGGGTGTGTGATGATTCCTCCCCCAGTGCCGGGTGTGTGATGATTCCTGTCCCAATGCTGGGTGTGTGATGATTCCTCCCCCAGTGCTGTGTGTGTGATGATTCCTGTCCCAGTGCTGGGTGTGTGATGATTCCTCCCCCAGTGCTGGATGTGTGATGATTCCTCCCCCAGTGCTGGGTCTGTGATTATTCCTGTCCCAGTGCTGGGTGTGTGATGATTTCTGTCCCAGTGCTGAGTGTGTGATGATTCCTCCCCCAGTGCTGGGTGTGTAATGATTCCTGTCCAAGTGCTGGGTGTGTGATGATTCTTCCCCAGTGCTGGGTGTGTGATGATTCCTGTCCCAGTGCTGGGTGTGTGATGATTCCTGTCCCAGTGCTGGGTGTGTGATGTTTCCTCGCCCAGAGCTGGGTGTGTGATGATTCCTGTCCCAGTGCTGGGTGTGTGATGATTCCTCCCCCTGTGCTGGGTGTGTGATGATTCCTCCTCCAGTGCTGGGTGTGTGATTATTCCTGTCCCAGTGCTGGGTGTGTGATGTTTCCTGTCCCAGTGCTGGGTGTGTGATGATTCCTGCCCCTGTGCTGGGTGTGTGATGATTCCTGTCCCAGTGCTGGATGTGTGATGATTCCTCCCCCAGTGCTGGGTGTGTGATGATTCCTGTCCCAGTGCTGGGTGTGTGATGATTCCTGTCCCAGTGCTGGGTGTGTGATGATTCCTCCCCCCGTGCTGGGTGTGTGATGATTCCTCCCCCAGTGCTGGATGTGTGATGATTCCTGTCCCAGTGCTGGGTGTGTGATGATTCCTGTCCCAGTGCTGGGTGTGTGATGATTCCTGTCCCAGTGCTGGGTGTGTGATGATTCCTCCCCCAGTGCTGGGTGTGTGATGATTCCTGTCCCAGTTCTGGGTGTGTGATGATTCCTGTCCCAGTGCTGGGTGTGTGATGATTCCTGTCCCAGTGCTGGGTGTGTGATGATTCCTGTCCCAGTGCTGTGTGTGTGATGATTCCTCCCCCAGTGCTGTGTGTGTGATGATTCCTGTCCCAGTGATGGGTGTGTGATGATTCCTGTCCCAGTTCTGTGTGTGCAATGATTCCTCCCCCAGCGCTGGGTGTGTGATGATTCCTGTCCCAGTGCTGGGAGTGTGATGATTCCTCCCCCAGTGCCGGGTGTGTGATGAGTCCTGTCCCAGTGCTGGGTGTGTGATGATTCCTCCCCCAGTGCTGGGTGTGTGATGATTCCTCCCCCAGTGCTGGGTGTGTGATGATTCCTGTCCCAGTGCTGGGTGTGTGATGATTCGTCCCCCAGTGCTGGGTGTGTGATGATTCTTCCCCCAGTGCTGGGTGTGTGATGATTCCTCCCCCAGTGCTGGGTGTGTGATGATTCCTGTCCCAGTGCTGGGTGTGTGATGATTCCTGTCCCAGTGCTGGGAGTGTGATGATTCCTGTCCCAGTGCTGGGTGTGTGATGATTCCTGTCCCAGTGCTGTGTGTGTGATGATTCCTCCCCCAGTGCTGTGTGTGTGATGATTCCTGTCCCAGTGCTGGGTGTGTGATGATTCCTGTCCCAGTGCTGTGTGTGCAATGCTTCCTCCCCCAGTGCTGGGTGTGTGATGATTCCTGTCCCAGTGCTGGGTGTGTGATGATTCCTCCCCCAGTGCCGGGTGTGTGATGATTCCTGTCCCAGTGCTGGGTGTGTGATGATTCCTCCCCCAGTGCTGGGTGTGTGATGATTCCTGTCCCACTGCTGGGTGTGTGATGATTCCTGTCCCAGTGCTGGGTGTGTGATGATTCCTCCCCCAGTGCTGGGCGTGTGATGATTCCGGTCCCAGTGCTGGGTGTGTGATGATTCCTCCCCAATGCTGGGTGTGTGATGATTCCTCCCCCAGTGCTGGGTGTGTGATGATTCCTGTCCCAGTGCTGGGTGTGTGATGATTCCTGTCCCAGTGCTGAGTGTGTGATGATTCCTCCCCCAGTGCTGGGTGTGTAATGATTCCTCCCCAATGCTGTGTGTGGAATGATTCCTCCCCCAGTGCTGGGTGTGTGATGATTCCTCCCCCAGTGCTTGGTGTGTGATGATTCCTGTCCCAGTGCTGGGTGTGTGAAGATTCCTGTCCCAGTGCCGGGTGTGTGATGATTCCTGTCCCAGTGCTGGGTGTGTGATGATTCCTGTCCCAGTGCTGGGTGTGTGATGATTCCTGTCCCAGTGCTGGGTGTGTGATGATTCCTCCCCCAGTGCTGGGTGTGTGGTGATTCCTGTCCCAGTGCTGGGTGTGTGATGATTCCTGTCCCAGTGCTGGGTGTGTGATGATTCCTCGCCCAGTGCTGGGTATGTGATGATTCCTGTCCCAGTGCTGGGTGTGTGATGATTCCTCCCCCTGTGCTGGGTGTGTGATGATTCCTCCCCCAGTGCTGGGTGTGTGATGATTCCTGTCCCAGTGCTGGGTGTGTGATGATTCCTCCCCCAGTGCTGGGTGTGTGATGATTCCTGTCCCAGTGCTGGGTGTGTGATGATTCCTGTCCCAGTGCTGGGTGTGTGATGATTCCTCCCCCTCTGCTGGGTGTGTGATGATTCCTGTCCCAGTGCTGGGTGTGTGATGATTCCTGTCCCAGTGCTGGGTGTGTGATGATTCCTCGCCCAGTGCTGGGTGTGTGATTATTCCTGTCCCAGTGCTGGGTGTGTGATGTTTCCTGTCCCAGTGCTGGGTGTGTGATGATTCCTCCCCCAGTGCTGGGTGTGTGATGATTCCTGTCCCAGTGCTGGGTGTGTGATGATTCCTCCCCCAGTGCTAGGTGTGTGATGATTCTTCCCCCAGTGCTGGGTGTGTGATGATTCCTGTCCCAGTGCTGGGTGTGTGATGATTCCTCCCCCAGTGCTGGGTGTGTGATGATTCTTCCCCCAGTGCTGGGTGTGTGATGATTCCTGTCCCAGTTTGGGTGTGTGATGATTCCTCCCCCAGTGCTGGGTGTGTGATGATTCCTCCCCCAGTGCTGGGTGTGTGATGATTCCTGTCCCAGTGCTGGGTGTGTGATGATTCCTGTCCCAGTGCTGGGTGTGTGATGATTCCTGTCCCAGTGCTGTGTGTGTGATGATTCCTGTCCCAGTGCTGGGTGTGTGATGATTCCTGTCCCAGTGCTCTGTGTGCAATGATTCCTCCCCCAGTGCTGGGTGTGTGATGATTCCTCCCCCAGTGCTGGGTGTGTGATGATTCCTCCCCCAGTGCCGGGTGTGTGATGATTCCTGTCCCAGTGCTGGGTGTGTGATGATTCCTCCCCCAGTGCTGGGTGTGTGATGATTCCTGTCCCACTGCTGGGTGTGTGATGATTACTGTCCCAGTGCTGGTTGTGTGATGATTCCTCCCCCAGTGCTGGGTGTGTGATGATTCCGGTCCCAGTGCTGGGTGTGTGATGATTCCTCCCCAATGCTGGGTGTGTGATGATTCCGCCCCCAGTGCTGGGTCTGTGATGATTCCTGTCCCAGTGCTGGGTGTGTGATGATTCCTGTCCCAGTGCTGGGTGTGTGATGATTCCTGTCCCAGTGCTGGGTGTGTGATGATTCCTGTCCCAGTGCTGGGTGTGTGATGATTCCTGTCCCAGTGCTGGGTGTGTGATGATTCCTCCCCCTGTGCTGGGTGTGTGATGATTCCTCCCCCAGTGCTGGGTGTGTGATTATTCCTGTCCCAGTGCTGGGTGTGAGATATTTCCTGTCCCAGTGCTGGGTGTGTGATGATTCCTCCCCCAGTGCTGGGTGTGTGATGATTCCTGTCCCAGTGCTGGGTGTGTGATGATTCCTCCCCCAGTGCTGGGTGTGTGATGATTCTTCCCCCAGTGCTGGGTGTGTGATGATTCCAGTCCCAGTGCTGGGTGTATGATGATTCCTCCCCCCGTGCTGGGTGTGTGATGATTCCTCCCCCAGTGCTGGGTGTGTGATGATTCCTGTCCCAGTGCTGGGTGTGTGATGATTCCTGTCCCAGTGCTGGGTGTGTGATGATTCCTGTCCCAGTGCAGGGTGTGTGATGATTCCTCCCCCAGTGCTGGGTGTGTGATGATTCCTGTCCCAGTGCTGGGTGTGTGATGATTCCTGTCCCAGTGCTGGGTGTGTGATGATTCCTGTCCCAGTGCTGAGTGTGTGATCATTCCTCCCCCAGTGCTGGGTGTGTGATGATTCCTGTCCCAGTGCTGAGTGTGTGATGATTCCTGTCCCAGTGCTGGGTGTGTGATGATTCCTGTCCCAGTGCTGGGTGTGTGATGATTCCTCCCCCAGTGCTGGGTGTGTGATGATTCCTGTCCCACTGCTGGGTGTGTGATGATTCCTATCCCAGTGCTGGGTGTGTGATGATTCCTCCCCCAGTGCTGGGTGTGTGATGATTCCGGTCCCAGTGCTGGGTGTGTGATGATTCCTCCCCAATGCTGGGTGTGTGATGATTCCGCCCCCAGTGCTGGGTCTGTGATGATTCCTGTCCCAGTGCTGGGTGTGTGATGATTCCTGTCCCAGTGCTGGGTGTGTGATGATTCCTGTCCCAGTGCTGGGTGTGTGATGATTCCTGTCCCAGTGCTGGGTGTGTGATGATTCCTCCCCCAGTGCTGGATGTGTGATGATTCCTGTCCCAGTGCTGGGTGTGTGATGATTCCTGTCCCAGTGCTGGGTGTGTGATGATTCCGCCCCCAGTGCTGGGTCTGTGATGATTCCTCCCCCTCTGCTGGGTGTGTGATGATTCCTGTCCCAGTGCTGGGTGTGTGATGATTCCTGTCCCAGTGCTGGGTGTGTGATGATTCCTCGCCCAGTGCTGGGTGTGTGATTATTCCTGTCCCAGTGCTGGGTGTGTGATGTTTCCTGTCCCAGTGCTGGGTGTGTGATGATTCCTCCCCCAGTGCTGGGTGTGTGATGATTCCTGTCCCAGTGCTGGGTGTGTGATGATTCCTCCCCCAGTGCTAGGTGTGTGATGATTCTTCCCCCAGTGCTGGGTGTGTGATGATTCCTGTCCCAGTGCTGGGTGTGTGATGATTCCTCCCCCAGTGCTGGGTGTGTGATGATTCTTCCCCCAGTGCTGGGTGTGTGATGATTCCTGTCCCAGTTTGGGTGTGTGATGATTCCTCCCCCAGTGCTGGGTGTGTGATGATTCCTCCCCCAGTGCTGGGTGTGTGATGATTCCTGTCCCAGTGCTGGGTGTGTGATGATTCCTGTCCCAGTGCTGGGTGTGTGATGATTCCTGTCCCAGTGCTGTGTGTGTGATGATTCCTGTCCCAGTGCTGGGTGTGTGATGATTCCTGTCCCAGTGCTGTGTGTGCAATGATTCCTCCCCCAGTGCTGGGTGTGTGATGATTCCTCCCCCAGTGCTGGGTGTGTGATGATTCCTCCCCCAGTGCCGGGTGTGTGATGATTCCTGTCCCAGTGCTGGGTGTGTGATGATTCCTCCCCCAGTGCTGGGTGTGTGATGATTCCTGTCCCACTGCTGGGTGTGTGATGATTACTGTCCCAGTGCTGGTTGTGTGATGATTCCTCCCCCAGTGCTGGGTGTGTGATGATTCCGGTCCCAGTGCTGGGTGTGTGATGATTCCTCCCCAATGCTGGGTGTGTGATGATTCCGCCCCCAGTGCTGGGTCTGTGATGATTCCTGTCCCAGTGCTGGGTGTGTGATGATTCCTGTCCCAGTGCTGGGTGTGTGATGATTCCTGTCCCAGTGCTGGGTGTGTGATGATTCCTGTCCCAGTGCTGGGTGTGTGATGATTCCTGTCCCAGTGCTGGGTGTGTGATGATTCCTCCCCCTGTGCTGGGTGTGTGATGATTCCTCCCCCAGTGCTGGGTGTGTGATTATTCCTGTCCCAGTGCTGGGTGTGAGATATTTCCTGTCCCAGTGCTGGGTGTGTGATGATTCCTCCCCCAGTGCTGGGTGTGTGATGATTCCTGTCCCAGTGCTGGGTGTGTGATGATTCCTCCCCCAGTGCTGGGTGTGTGATGATTCTTCCCCCAGTGCTGGGTGTGTGATGATTCCAGTCCCAGTGCTGGGTGTATGATGATTCCTCCCCCCGTGCTGGGTGTGTGATGATTCCTCCCCCAGTGCTGGGTGTGTGATGATTCCTGTCCCAGTGCTGGGTGTGTGATGATTCCTGTCCCAGTGCTGGGTGTGTGATGATTCCTGTCCCAGTGCAGGGTGTGTGATGATTCCTCCCCCAGTGCTGGGTGTGTGATGATTCCTGTCCCAGTGCTGGGTGTGTGATGATTCCTGTCCCAGTGCTGGGTGTGTGATGATTCCTGTCCCAGTGCTGAGTGTGTGATCATTCCTCCCCCAGTGCTGGGTGTGTGATGATTCCTGTCCCAGTGCTGAGTGTGTGATGATTCCTGTCCCAGTGCTGGGTGTGTGCTGATTCCTGTCCCAGTGCTGGGTGTGTGATGATTCCTCCCCCAGTGCTGGGTGTGTGATGATTCCTGTCCCACTGCTGGGTGTGTGATGATTCCTATCCCAGTGCTGGGTGTGTGATGATTCCTCCCCCAGTGCTGGGTGTGTGATGATTCCGGTCCCAGTGCTGGGTGTGTGATGATTCCTCCCCAATGCTGGGTGTGTGATGATTCCGCCCCCAGTGCTGGGTCTGTGATGATTCCTGTCCCAGTGCTGGGTGTGTGATGATTCCTGTCCCAGTGCTGGGTGTGTGATGATTCCTGTCCCAGTGCTGGGTGTGTGATGATTCCTGTCCCAGTGCTGGGTGTGTGATGATTCCTCCCCCAGTGCTGGATGTGTGATGATTCCTGTCCCAGTGCTGGGTGTGTGATGATTCCTGTCCCAGTGCTGGGTGTGTGATGATTCCTCCCCCTGTGCTGGGTGTGTGATGATTCCTCCCCCAGTGCTGGGTGTGTGATTATTCCTGTCCCAGTGCTGGGTGTGTGATGTTTCCTGTCCCAGTGCTGGGTGTGTGATGATTCCTCCCCCAGTGCTGGGTGTGTGATGATTCCGGGCCCAGTGCTGGGTGTGTGATGATTCCTCCCCAAAGCTGGGTGTGTGATGATTCCGCCCCCAGTGCTGGGTCTGTGATGATTCCTGTCCCAGTGCTGGGTGTGTGATGATTCCTGTCCCAGTGCTGGGAGTGTGATGATTCCTGTCCCAGTGCTGGGTGTGTGATGATTCCTGTCCCAGTGCTGGGTGTGTGATGATTCCTCCCCCAGTGCTGGGTGTGTGATGATTCCTGTCCCAGTGCTGGGTGTGTGATGATTCCTGTCCCAGTGCTGGGTATGTGATGATTCCTCCCCCAGTGCTGGGTGTGTGATGATTCCTGTCCCAGTGCTGGGTGTGTGATGATTCCTCCCCCTGTGCTGGGTGTGTGATGATTCCTCCCCCAGTGCTGGGTGTGTGATTATTCCTGCCCCAGTGCTGGGTGTGAGATGTTTCCTGTCCCAGTGCTGGGTGTGTGATGATTCCTCCCCCAGTGCTGGGTGTGTGATGATTCCTGTCCCAGTGCTGGGTGTGTGATGATTCCTCCCCCAGTGCTGGGTGTGTGATGATTCTTCCCCCAGTGCTGGGTGTGTGATGATTCCAGTCCCAGTGCTCGGTGTATGATGATTCCTCCCCCCGTTCTGGGTGTGTGATGATTCCTCCCCCAGTGCTGGTTGTGTGATGATTCCTGTCCCAGTGCTGGGTGTGTGATGATTCCTGTCCCAGTGCTCGGTGTGTGATGATTCCTGTCCCAGTGCTGGGTGTGTGATGATTCCTCCCCCAGTGCTGGGTGTGTGATGATTCCTGTCCCACTGCTGGGTGTGTGATGATTCCTGTCCCAGTGCTGGGTGTGTGATGATTCCTGTCCCAGTGCTGAATGTGTGATCATTCCTCCCCCAGTGCTGGGTGTGTGATGATTCCTGTCCCAGTGCTGAGTGTGTGATGATTCCTGTCCCAGTGCTGGGTGTGTGATGATTCCTGTCCCAGTGCTGGGTGTGTGATGATTCCTCCCCCAGTGCTGGGTGTGTGATGATTCCTGTCCCACTGCTGGGTGTGTGATGAATCCTGTCCCAGTGCTGGGTGTGTGATGATTCCTCCCCCAGTGCTGGGTGTGTGATGATTCCGGTCCCAGTGCTGGGTGTGTGATGATTCCTCCCCAATGCTGGGTGTGTGATGATTCCGCCCCCAGTGCTGGGTCTGTGATGATTCCTGTCCCAGTGCTGGGTGTGTGATGATTCCTGTCCCAGTGCTGGGTGTGTGATGATTCCTGTCCCTGTGCTGGGTGTGTGATGATTCCTGTCCAAGTGCTGGGTGTGTGATGATTCCTCCCCCAGTGCTGGGTGTGTGATGATTCCTGTCCCAGTGCTGGGTGTGTGATGATTCCTGTCCCAGTGCTGGGTGTGTGATGATTCCTCCCCCAGTGCTGGGTGTGCGATGATTCCTGTCCCAGTGCTGGGTGTGTGATGATTCCTCCCCCTGTGCTGGGTGTGTGATGATTCCTCCCCCAGTGCTGGGTGTGTGATTATTCCTGTCCCAGTGCTGGGTGTGTGATGTTTCCTGTCCCAGTGCTGGGTGTGTGATGATTCCTCCCCCAGTGCTGGGTGTGTGATGATTCCTGTCCAAGTGCTGGGTGTGTGATGATTCCTTCCTCAGTGCTGGGTGTGTGATGATTCTTCCCCCAGTGCTGGGTGTGTGATGATTCCAGTCACAGTGCTGGGTGTATGATGATTCCGCCCCCCGTGCTGGGTGTGTGATGATTCCTCCCCCAGTGCTGGGTGTGTGATGATTCCTGTCCCAGTGCTGGGTGTGTGATGATTCCTGTCCCAGTGCTGGGTGTGTGATGATCCCTGTCCCAGTGCTGGGTGTGTGATGATTCCTGTCCCAGTGCTGTGTGTGTGATGATTCCTCCCCCAGTGCTGTGTGTGTGATGATTCCTGTCCCAGTGCTGGGTGTGTGATGATTCCTGTCCCAGTGCTGTGTGTGCAATGATTCCTCCCCCAGTGCTGGGTGTGTGATGATTCCTGTCCCAGTGCTGGGTGTGTGATGATTCCTCCCCCAGTGCCGGGTGTGTGATGATTCCTGTCCCAGTGCTGGGTGTGTGATGATTCCTCCCCCAGTGCTGGGTGTGTGATGATTCCTGTCCCAGTGCTGGGTGTGTGATGATTCCTCCCCCAGTGCTGGGTGTGTGATGATTCCTCCCCCAGTGCTGGGTCTGTGATGATTCCTGTCCCAGTGCTGGGTGTGTGATGATTTCTGTCCCAGTGCTGAGTGTGTGATGATTCCTCCCCCAGTGCTGGGTGTGTAATGATTCCTGTCCAAGTGCTGGGTGTGTGATGATTCCTCCCCCAGTGCTGGGTGTGTGATGATTCCTGTCCCAGTGCTGGGTGTGTGATGATTCCTGTCCCAGTGCTGGGTGTGTGATGATTCCTGTCCCAGTGCTGGGTGTGTGATGTTTCCTCGCCCAGAGCTGGGTGTGTGATGATTCCTGTCCCAGTGCTGGGTGTGTGATGATTCCTGTCCCAGTGCTGGGTGTGTGATGATTCCTCCTCCAGTGCTGGGTGTGTGATTATTCCTGTCCCAGTGCTGGGTGTGTGATATTTCCTGTCCCATTGCTGGGTGTGTGATGATTCCTCCCCCTGTGCTGGGTGTGTGATGATTCCTGTCCCAGTGCTGGATGTGTGATGATTCCTCCCCCAGTGCTGGGTGTGTGATGATTCCTGTCCCAGTGCTGGGTGTGTGATGATTCCTGTCCCAGTGCTGGGTGTGTGATGATTCCTCCCCCCGTGCTGGGTGTGTGATGATTCCTCCCCCAGTGCTGGGTGTGTGATGATTCCTGTCCCAGTGCTGGGTGTGTGATGATTCCTGTCCCAGTGCTGGGTGTGTGATGATTCCTGTCCCAGTGCTGGGTGTGTGATGATTCCTGTCCCAGTGCTGGGTGTGTGATGATTCCTGTCCCAGTGCTGGGTGTGTGATGATTCCTGTCCCAGTGCTGGGTGTGTGATGATTCCTGTCCCAGTGCTGTGTGTGTGATGATTCCTCCCCCAGTGCTGTGTGTGTGATGATTCCTGTCCCAGTGCTGGGTGTGTGATGATTCCTGTCCCAGTGCTGTGTGTGCAATGATTCCTCCCCCAGCGCTGGGTGTGTGATGATTCCTGTCCCAGTGCTGGGAGTGTGATGATTCCTCCCCCAGTGCCGGGTGTGTGATGAGTCCTGTCCCAGTGCTGGGTGTGTGATGATTCCTCCCCCAGTGCTGGGTGTGTGATGATTCCTCCCCCAGTGCTGGGTGTGTGATGATTCCTGTCCCAGTGCTGGGTGTGTGATGATTCCTCCCCCAGTGCTGGGTGTGTGATGATTCTTCCCCCAGTGCTGGGTGTGTGATGATTCCTCCCCCAGTGCTGGGTGTGTGATGATTCCTGTCCCAGTGCTGGGTGTGTGATGATTCCTGTCCCAGTGCTGGGAGTGTGATGATTCCTGTCCCAGTGCTGGGTGTGTGATGATTCCTGTCCCAGTGCTGTGTGTGTGATGATTCCTCCCCCAGTGCTGTGTGTGTGATGATTCCTGTCCCAGTGCTGGGTGTGTGATGATTCCTGTCCCAGTGCTGTGTGTGCAATGCTTCCTCCCCCAGTGCTGGGTGTGTGATGATTCCTGTCCCAGTGCTGGGTGTGTGATGATTCCTCCCCCAGTGCCGGGTGTGTGATGATTCCTGTCCCAGTGCTGGGTGTGTGATGATTCCTCCCCCAGTGCTGGGTGTGTGATGATTCCTGTCCCACTGCTGGGTGTGTGATGATTCCTGTCCCAGTGCTGGGTGTGTGATGATTCCTCCCCCAGTGCTGGGCGTGTGATGATTCCGGTCCCAGTGCTGGGTGTGTGATGATTCTAACCCAAAGCTGGGTGTGTGATGATTCCGCCCCCAGTGCTGGGTGTGTGATGATTCCTCCCCCAGTGCTGGGTTTGTGATGATTCCGCCCCCAGTGCTGGGTCTGTGATGATTCCTGTCCCAGTGCTGGGTGTGTGATGATTCCTGTCCCAGTGCTGAGTGTGTGATGATTCCTCCCCCAGTGCTGGGTGTGAAATGATTCCTCCCCAATGCTGTGTGTGGAATGATTCCTCCCCCAGTGCTGGGTGTGTGATGATTCCTCCCCCAGTGCTTGGTGTGTGATGATTCCTGTCCCAGTGCTGGGTGTGTGAAGATTCCTGTCCCAGTGCCGGGTGTGTGATGATTCCTGTCCCAGTGCTGGGTGTGTGATGATTCCTGTCCCAGTGCTGGGTGTGTGATGATTCCTGTCCCAGTGCTGGGTGTGTGATGATTCCTACCCCAGTGCTGGGTGTGTGATGATTCCTGTCCCAGTGCTGGGTGTGTGATGATTCCTCCCCCAGTGCTGGGTGTGTGATGATTCCTGTCCCACTGCTGGGTGTGTGATGAATCCTGTCCCAGTGCTGGGTGTGTGATGATTCCTCCCCCAGTGCTGGGTGTGTGATGATTCCGGTCCCAGTGCTGGGTGTGTGATGATTCCTCCCCAATGCTGGGTGTGTGATGATTCCGCCCCCAGTGCTGGGTCTGTGATGATTCCTGTCCCAGTGCTGGGTGTGTGATGATTCCTGTCCCAGTGCTGGGTGTGTGATGATTCCTGTCCCTGTGCTGGGTGTGTGATGATTCCTGTCCAAGTGCTGGGTGTGTGATGATTCCTCCCCCAGTGCTGGGTGTGTGATGATTCCTGTCCCAGTGCTGGGTGTGTGATGATTCCTGTCCCAGTGCTGGGTGTGTGATGATTCCTCCCCCAGTGCTGGGTGTGCGATGATTCCTGTCCCAGTGCTGGGTGTGTGATGATTCCTCCCCCTGTGCTGGGTGTGTGATGATTCCTCCCCCAGTGCTGGGTGTGTGATTATTCCTGTCCCAGTGCTGGGTGTGTGATGTTTCCTGTCCCAGTGCTGGGTGTGTGATGATTCCTCCCCCAGTGCTGGGTGTGTGATGATTCCTGTCCAAGTGCTGGGTGTGTGATGATTCCTTCCTCAGTGCTGGGTGTGTGATGATTCTTCCCCCAGTGCTGGGTGTGTGATGATTCCAGTCACAGTGCTGGGTGTATGATGATTCCGCCCCCCGTGCTGGGTGTGTGATGATTCCTCCCCCAGTGCTGGGTGTGTGATGATTCCTGTCCCAGTGCTGGGTGTGTGATGATTCCTGTCCCAGTGCTGGGTGTGTGATGATCCCTGTCCCAGTGCTGGGTGTGTGATGATTCCTGTCCCAGTGCTGTGTGTGTGATGATTCCTCCCCCAGTGCTGTGTGTGTGATGATTCCTGTCCCAGTGCTGGGTGTGTGATGATTCCTGTCCCAGTGCTGTGTGTGCAATGATTCCTCCCCCAGTGCTGGGTGTGTGATGATTCCTGTCCCAGTGCTGGGTGTGTGATGATTCCTCCCCCAGTGCCGGGTGTGTGATGATTCCTGTCCCAGTGCTGGGTGTGTGATGATTCCTCCCCCAGTGCTGGGTGTGTGATGATTCCTGTCCCAGTGCTGGGTGTGTGATGATTCCTCCCCCAGTGCTGGGTGTGTGATGATTCCTCCCCCAGTGCTGGGTCTGTGATGATTCCTGTCCCAGTGCTGGGTGTGTGATGATTTCTGTCCCAGTGCTGAGTGTGTGATGATTCCTCCCCCAGTGCTGGGTGTGTAATGATTCCTGTCCAAGTGCTGGGTGTGTGATGATTCCTCCCCCAGTGCTGGGTGTGTGATGATTCCTGTCCCAGTGCTGGGTGTGTGATGATTCCTGTCCCAGTGCTGGGTGTGTGATGATTCCTGTCCCAGTGCTGGGTGTGTGATGTTTCCTCGCCCAGAGCTGGGTGTGTGATGATTCCTGTCCCAGTGCTGGGTGTGTGATGATTCCTGTCCCAGTGCTGGGTGTGTGATGATTCCTCCTCCAGTGCTGGGTGTGTGATTATTCCTGTCCCAGTGCTGGGTGTGTGATATTTCCTGTCCCATTGCTGGGTGTGTGATGATTCCTCCCCCTGTGCTGGGTGTGTGATGATTCCTGTCCCAGTGCTGGATGTGTGATGATTCCTCCCCCAGTGCTGGGTGTGTGATGATTCCTGTCCCAGTGCTGGGTGTGTGATGATTCCTGTCCCAGTGCTGGGTGTGTGATGATTCCTCCCCCCGTGCTGGGTGTGTGATGATTCCTCCCCCCGTGCTGGGTGTGTGATGATTCCTGTCCCAGTGCTGGGTGTGTGATGATTCCTGTCCCAGTGCTGGGTGTGTGATGATTCCTGTCCCAGTGCTGGGTGTGTGATGATTCCTGTCCCAGTGCTGGGTGTGTGATGATTCCTGTCCCAGTGCTGGGTGTGTGATGATTCCTGTCCCAGTGCTGGGTGTGTGATGATTCCTGTCCCAGTGCTGTGTGTGTGATGATTCCTCCCCCAGTGCTGTGTGTGTGATGATTCCTGTCCCAGTGCTGGGTGTGTGATGATTCCTGTCCCAGTGCTGTGTGTGCAATGATTCCTCCCCCAGCGCTGGGTGTGTGATGATTCCTGTCCCAGTGCTGGGAGTGTGATGATTCCTCCCCCAGTGCCGGGTGTGTGATGAGTCCTGTCCCAGTGCTGGGTGTGTGATGATTCCTCCCCCAGTGCTGGGTGTGTGATGATTCCTCCCCCAGTGCTGGGTGTGTGATGATTCCTGTCCCAGTGCTGGGTGTGTGATGATTCCTCCCCCAGTGCTGGGTGTGTGATGATTCTTCCCCCAGTGCTGGGTGTGTGATGATTCCTCCCCCAGTGCTGGGTGTGTGATGATTCCTGTCCCAGTGCTGGGTGTGTGATGATTCCTGTCCCAGTGCTGGGAGTGTGATGATTCCTGTCCCAGTGCTGGGTGTGTGATGATTCCTGTCCCAGTGCTGTGTGTGTGATGATTCCTCCCCCAGTGCTGTGTGTGTGATGATTCCTGTCCCAGTGCTGGGTGTGTGATGATTCCTGTCCCAGTGCTGTGTGTGCAATGCTTCCTCCCCCAGTGCTGGGTGTGTGATGATTCCTGTCCCAGTGCTGGGTGTGTGATGATTCCTCCCCCAGTGCCGGGTGTGTGATGATTCCTGTCCCAGTGCTGGGTGTGTGATGATTCCTCCCCCAGTGCTGGGTGTGTGATGATTCCTGTCCCACTGCTGGGTGTGTGATGATTCCTGTCCCAGTGCTGGGTGTGTGATGATTCCTCCCCCAGTGCTGGGCGTGTGATGATTCCGGTCCCAGTGCTGGGTGTGTGATGATTCTAACCCAAAGCTGGGTGTGTGATGATTCCGCCCCCAGTGCTGGGTGTGTGATGATTCCTCCCCCAGTGCTGGGTTTGTGATGATTCCGCCCCCAGTGCTGGGTCTGTGATGATTCCTGTCCCAGTGCTGGGTGTGTGATGATTCCTGTCCCAGTGCTGAGTGTGTGATGATTCCTCCCCCAGTGCTGGGTGTGTAATGATTCCTCCCCAATGCTGTGTGTGGAATGATTCCTCCCCCAGTGCTGGGTGTGTGATGATTCCTCCCCCAGTGCTTGGTGTGTGATGATTCCTGTCCCAGTGCTGGGTGTGTGAAGATTCCTGTCCCAGTGCCGGGTGTGTGATGATTCCTGTCCCAGTGCTGGGTGTGTGATGATTCCTGTCCCAGTGCTGGGTGTGTGATGATTCCTGTCCCAGTGCTGGGTGTGTGATGATTCCTACCCCAGTGCTGGGTGTGTGGTGATTCCTGTCCCAGTGCTGGGTGTGTGATGATTCCTGTCCCAGTGCTGGGTGTGTGATGATTCCTCGCCCAGTGCTGGGTATGTGATGATTCCTGTCCCAGTGCTGGGTGTGTGATGATTCCTCCCCCTGTGCTGGGTGTGTGATGATTCCTCCCCCAGTGCTGGGTGTGTGATGATTCCTGTCCCAGTGCTGGGTGTGTGATGATTCCTGTCCCACTGCTGGGTGTGTGATGATTCCTGTCCCAGTGCTGGGTGTGTGATGATTCCTGTCCCAGTGCTGGGTGTGTGATGATTCCTCCCCCTCTGCTGGGTGTGTGATGATTCCTGTCCCAGTGCTGGGTGTGTGATGATTCCTGTCCCAGTGCTGGGTGTGTGATGATTCCTCGCCCAGTGCTGGGTGTGTGATTATTCCTGTCCCAGTGCTGGGTGTGTGATGTTTCCTGTCCCAGTGCTGGGTGTGTGATGATTCCTCCCCCAGTGCTGGGTGTGTGATGATTCCTGTCCCAGTGCTGGGTGTGTGATGATTCCTCCCCCAGTGCTAGGTGTGTGATGATTCTTCCCCCAGTGCTGGGTGTGTGATGATTCCTGTCTCAGTGCTGGGTGTGTGATGATTCCTCCCCCAGTGCTGGGTGTGTGATGATTCTTCCCCCAGTGCTGGGTGTGTGATGATTCCTGTCCCAGTTTGGGTGTGTGATGATTCCTCCCCCAGTGCTGGGTGTGTGATGATTCCTCCCCCAGTGCTGGGTGTGTGATGATTCCTGTCCCAGTGCTGGGTGTGTGATGATTCCTGTCCCAGTGCTGGGTGTGTGATGATTCCTGTCCCAGTGCTGTGTGTGTGATGATTCCTCCCCCAGTGCTGTGTGTGTGATGATTCCTGTCCCAGTGCTGGGTGTGTGATGATTCCTGTCCCAGTGCTGTGTGTGCAATGATTCCTCCCCCAGTGCTGGGTGTGTGATGATTCCTCCCCCAGTGCTGGGTGTGTGATGATTCCTCCCCCAGTGCCGGGTGTGTGATGATTCCTGTCCCAGTGCTGGGTGTGTGATGATTCCTCCCCCAGTGCTGGGTGTGTGATGATTCCTGTCCCACTGCTGGGTGTGTGATGATTACTGTCCCAGTGCTGGTTGTGTGATGATTCCTCCCCCAGTGCTGGGTGTGTGATGATTCCGGTCCCAGTGCTGGGTGTGTGATGATTCCTCCCCAATGCTGGGTGTGTGATGATTCCGCCCCCAGTGCTAGGTCTGTGATGATTCCTCTCCCAGTGCTGGGTGTGTGATGATTCCTGTCCCAGTGCTGGGTGTGTGATGATTCCTGTCCCAGTGCTGGGTGTGTGATGATTCCTGTCCCAGTGCTGGGTGTGTGATGATTCCTGTCCCAGTGCTGGGTGTCTGATGATTCCTCCCCCGGTGCTGGGTGTGTGATGATTCCTCCCCCAGTGCTGGGTGTGTGATTATTCCTGTCCCAGTGCTGGGTGTGAGATATTTCCTGTCCCAGTGCTGGGTGTGTGATGATTCCTCCCCCAGTGCTGGGTGTGTGATGATTCCTGTCCCAGTGCTGGGTGTGTGATGATTCCTCCCCCAGTGCTGGGTGTGTGATGATTCTTCCCCCAGTGCTGGGTGTGTGATGATTCCAGTCCCAGTGCTGGGTGTATGATGATTCCTCCCCCCGTGCTGGGTGTGTGATGATTCCTCCCCCAGTGCTGGGTGTGTGATGATTCCTGTCCCAGTGCTCTGTGTGTGATGATTCCTGTCCCAGTGCTGGGTGTGTGATGATTCCTGTCCCAGTGCAGGGTGTGTGATGATTCCTCCCCCAGTGCTGGGTGTGTGATGATTCCTGTCCCAGTGCTGGGTGTGTGATGATTCCTGTCCCAGTGCTGGGTGTGTGATGATTCCTGTCCCAGTGCTGAGTGTGTGATCATTCCTCCCCCAGTGCTGGGTGTGTGATGATTCCTGTCCCAGTGCTGAGTGTGTGATGATTCCTGTCCCAGTGCTGGGTGTGTGATGATTCCTGTCCCAGTGCTGGGTGTGTGATGATTCCTCCCCCAGTGCTGGGTGTGTGATGATTCCTGTCCCACTGCTGGGTGTGTGATGATTCCTATCCCAGTGCTGGGTGTGTGATGATTCCTCCCCCAGTGCTGGGTGTGTGATGATTCCGGTCCCAGTGCTGGGTGTGTGATGATTCCTCCCCAATGCTGGGTGTGTGATGATTCCGCCCCCAGTGCTGGGTCTGTGATGATTCCTGTCCCAGTGCTGGGTGTGTGATGATTCCTGTCCCAGTGCTGGGTGTGTGATGATTCCTGTCCCAGTGCTGGGTGTGTGATGATTCCTGTCCCAGTGCTGGGTGTGTGATGATTCCTCCCCCAGTGCTGGATGTGTGATGATTCCTGTCCCAGTGCTGGGTGTGTGATGATTCCTGTCCCAGTGCTGGGTGTGTGATGATTCCTCCCCCTGTGCTGGGTGTGTGATGATTCCTCCCCCAGTGCTGGGTGTGTGATTATTCCTGTCCCAGTGCTGGGTGTATGATGTTTCCTGTCCCAGTGCTGGGTGTGTGATGATTCCTCCCCCAGTGCTGGGTGTGTGATGATTCCTGTCCCAGTGCTGGGTGTGTGATGATTCCTCCCTCAGTGCTGGGTGTGTGATGATTCTTCCCCCAGTGCTGGGTGTGTGATGATTCCAGTCCCAGTGCTGGGTGTATGATGATTCCTCCCCCCGTGCTGGGTGTGTGATGATTCCTCCCCCAGTGCTGGGTGTGTGATGATTCCTGTCCCAGTGCTGGGTGTGTGATGATTCCTGTCCCAGTGCTGGGTGTGTGATGATTCCTGTCCCAGTGCTGGGTGTGTGATGATTCCTCCCCCAGTGCTGGGTGTGTGATGATTCCTGTCCCAGTGCTGGGTGTGTGATGATTCCTGTCCCAGTGCTGGGTGTGTGATGATTCCTGTCCCAGTGCTGGGTGTGTGATGATTCCTGTCCCAGTGCTGTGTGTGTGATGATTCCTCCCCCAGTGCTGTGTGTGTGATGATTCCTGTCCCAGTGCTGGGTGTGTGATGATTCCTGTCCCAGTGCTGTGTGTGCAATGATTCCTCCCCCAGTGCTGGGTGTGTGATGATTCCTGTCCCAGTGCTGGGTGTGTGATGATTCCTCCCCCAGTGCCGGGTGTGTGATGATTCCTGTCCCAGTGCTGGGTGTGTGATGATTCCTCCCCCAGTGCTGGGTGTGTGATGATTCCTGTCCCAGTGCTGGGTGTGTGATGATTCCTCCCCCAGTGCTGGGTGTGTGATGATTCCTCCCCCAGTGCTGGGTCTGTGATGATTCCTGTCCCAGTGCTGGGTGTGTGATGATTCCTGTCCCAGTGCTGAGTGTGTGATGATTCCTCCCCCAGTGCTGGGTGTGTAATGATTCCTGTCCCAGTGCTGGGTGTGTGATGATTCCTCCCCCAGTGCTGGGTGTGTGATGATTCCTGTCCCAGTGCTGGGTGTGTGATGATTCCTGTCCCAGTGCTGGGTGTGTGATGATTCCTGTCCCAGTGCTGGGTGTGTGATGTTTCCTCGCCCAGAGCTGGGTGTGTGATGATTCCTGTCCCAGTGCTGGGTGTGTGATGATTCCTCCCCCTGTGCTGGGTGTGTGATGATTCCTCCTCCAGTGCTGGGTGTGTGATTATTCCTGTCCCAGTGCTGGGTGTGTGATGTTTCCTGTCCCAGTGCTGGGTGTGTGATGATTCCTCCCCCTGTGCTGGGTGTGTGATGATTCCTGTCCCAGTGCTGGGTGTGTGATGATTCCTCCCCCAGTGCTGGGTGTGTGATGATTCCTGTCCCAGTGCTGGGTGTGTGATGATTCCTGTCCCAGTGCTGGGTGTGTGATGATTCCTCCCCCCGTGCTGGGTGTGTGATGATTCCTCCCCCAGTGCTGGGTGTGTGATGATTCCTCCCCCAGTGCTGGGTGTGTGATGATTCCTGTCCCAGTGCTGGGTGTGTGATGATTCCTGTCCCAGTGCTGGGTGTGTGATGATTCCTGTCCCAGTGCTGGGTGTGTGATGATTCCTGTCCCAGTGCTGGGTGTGTGATGATTCCTGTCCCAGTGCTGGGTGTGTGATGATTCCTGTCCCAGTGCTGGGTGTGTGATGATTCCTGTCCCAGTGCTGTGTGTGTGATGATTCCTCCCCCAGTGCTGTGTGTGTGATGATTCCTGTCCCAGTGCTGGGTGTGTGATGATTCCTGTCCCAGTGCTGTGTGTGCAATGATTCCTCCCCCAGTGCTGGGTGTGTGATGATTCCTGTCCCAGTGCTGGGAGTGTGATGATTCCTCCCCCAGTGCCGGGTGTGTGATGATTCCTGTCCCAGTGCTGGGTGTGTGATGATTCCTCGCCCAGTGCTGGGAGTGTGATGATTCCTCCCAGTGCCGGGTGTGTGATGATTCCTGTCCCAGTGCTGGGTGTGTGATGATTCCTCGCCCAGTGCTGGGTGTGTGATGATTCCTGTCCCAGTGCTGGGTGTGTGATGATTCCTGTCCCAGTGCTGGGTGTGTGATGATTCCTGTCCCAGTGCTGGGTGTGTGATGATTCCTCCCCCAGTGCTGGGTGTGTGATGATTCCTGTCCCAGTGCTGGGTGTGTGATGATTCCTGTCCCAGTGCTGGGTGTGTGATGATTCCTGTCCCAGTGCTGGGTGTGTGATGATTCCTGTCCCAGTGCTGTGTGTGTGATGATTCCTCCCCCAGTGCTGTGTGTGTGATGATTCCTGTCCCAGTGCTGGGTGTGTGATGATTCCTGTCCCAGTGCTGTGTGTGCAATGATTCCTCCCCCAGTGCTGGGTGTGTGATGATTCCTGTCCCAGTGCTGGGTGTGTGATGATTCCTCCCCCAGTGCCGGGTGTGTGATGATTCCTGTCCCAGTGCTGGGTGTGTGATGATTCCTCCCCCAGTGCTGGGTGTGTGATGATTCCTGTCCCAGTGCTGGGTGTGTGATGATTCCTCCCCCAGTGCTGGGTGTGTGATGATTCCTCCCCCAGTGCTGGGTCTGTGATGATTCCTGTCCCAGTGCTGGGTGTGTGATGATTCCTGTCCCAGTGCTGAGTGTGTGATGATTCCTCCCCCAGTGCTGGGTGTGTAATGATTCCTGTCCCAGTGCTGGGTGTGTGATGATTCCTCCCCCAGTGCTGGGTGTGTGATGATTCCTGTCCCAGTGCTGGGTGTGTGATGATTCCTGTCCCAGTGCTGGGTGTGTGATGATTCCTGTCCCAGTGCTGGGTGTGTGATGTTTCCTCGCCCAGAGCTGGGTGTGTGATGATTCCTGTCCCAGTGCTGGGTGTGTGATGATTCCTCCCCCTGTGCTGGGTGTGTGATGATTCCTCCTCCAGTGCTGGGTGTGTGATTATTCCTGTCCCAGTGCTGGGTGTGTGATGTTTCCTGTCCCAGTGCTGGGTGTGTGATGATTCCTCCCCCTGTGCTGGGTGTGTGATGATTCCTGTCCCAGTGCTGGGTGTGTGATGATTCCTCCCCCAGTGCTGGGTGTGTGATGATTCCTGTCCCAGTGCTGGGTGTGTGATGATTCCTGTCCCAGTGCTGGGTGTGTGATGATTCCTCCCCCCGTGCTGGGTGTGTGATGATTCCTCCCCCAGTGCTGGGTGTGTGATGATTCCTCCCCCAGTGCTGGGTGTGTGATGATTCCTGTCCCAGTGCTGGGTGTGTGATGATTCCTGTCCCAGTGCTGGGTGTGTGATGATTCCTGTCCCAGTGCTGGGTGTGTGATGATTCCTGTCCCAGTGCTGGGTGTGTGATGATTCCTGTCCCAGTGCTGGGTGTGTGATGATTCCTGTCCCAGTGCTGGGTGTGTGATGATTCCTGTCCCAGTGCTGTGTGTGTGATGATTCCTCCCCCAGTGCTGTGTGTGTGATGATTCCTGTCCCAGTGCTGGGTGTGTGATGATTCCTGTCCCAGTGCTGTGTGTGCAATGATTCCTCCCCCAGTGCTGGGTGTGTGATGATTCCTGTCCCAGTGCTGGGAGTGTGATGATTCCTCCCCCAGTGCCGGGTGTGTGATGATTCCTGTCCCAGTGCTGGGTGTGTGATGATTCCTCGCCCAGTGCTGGGAGTGTGATGATTCCTCCCAGTGCCGGGTGTGTGATGATTCCTGTCCCAGTGCTGGGTGTGTGATGATTCCTCGCCCAGTGCTGGGTGTGTGATGATTCCTGTCCCAGTGCTGGGTGTGTGATGATTCCTCCTCCTGTGTTGGGTGTGTGATGATTCCTCCCCCAGTGCTGGGTGTGTGATTATTCCTGTCCCAGTGCTGGGTGTGTGATGTTTCCTGTCCCAGTGCTGGGTGTGTGATGATTCCTCCCCCAGTGCTGGGTGTGTGATGATTCCTGTCCCAGTGCTGGGTGTGTGATGATTCCTGTCCCAGTGCTGGGTGTGTGATGATTCCTCGCCCCGTGCTGGGTGTGTGATGATTCCTCCCCCAGTGCTGGGTGTGTGATGATTCCTGTCCCAGTGCTGGGTGTGTGATGATTCCTGTCCCAGTGCTGGGTGTGTGATGATTCCTGTCCCAGTGCTGGGTGTGTGATGATTCCTCCCCCAGTGCTGGGTGTGTGATGATTCCTGTCCCAGTGCTGGGTGTGTGATGATTCCTGTCCCAGTGCTGGGTGTGTGATGATTCCTGTCCCAGTGCTGGGTGTGTGATGATTCCTGTCCCAGTGCTGGGAGTGTGATGATTCCTCCCAGTGCCAGGTGTGTGATGATTCCTGTCCCAGTGCTGGGTGTGTGATGATTCCTCCCCCAGTGCTGGGTGTGTGATGATTCCTCCCCCAGTGCTGGGTGTGTGATGATTCCTGTCCCAGTGCTGGGTGTGTGATGATTCCTCCCCCAGTGCTGGGTGTGTGATGATTCCTGTCCCAGTGCTGGGTGTGTGATGATTCCTCTCCCAGTGCTGGGTGTGTGATGATTCCTGTCCCAGTGCTGGGTGTGTGATGATTCCTCCCCCAGTGCTGGGTGTGTGATGATTCCGCCCCCAGTGCTGGGTCTGTGATGATTCCTGTCCCAGTGCTGGGTGTGTGATGAGTCCTGTCCCAGTGCTGAGTGTGTGATGATTCCTCCCCCAGTGCTGGGTGTGTAATGATTCCTCCCCAATGCTATGTGTGGAATGATTCCTCCCCCAGTGCTGGGTGTGTGATGATTCCTGTCCCAGTGCTGGATGTGTGATGATTCCTCCCCCAGTGCTGGGTGTGTGATGATTCCCCCCCCAGTGCTGGGTGTGTGATGATTCCTGTCCCAGTGCTGAGAGTGTGATGATTCCTCCCCCAGTGCCGGGTGTGTGATGATTCCTGTCCCAGTGCTGGGTGTGTGATGATTCCTCCCCCAGTGCTGGGTGTGTGATGATTCCTCCCCCAGTGCTGGGTGTGTGATGATTCCTGTCCCAGTGCTGGGTGTGTGATGATTCCTCCCCCAGTGCTGGGTGTGTGATGATTCCTGTCCCAGTGCTGGGTGTGTGATGATTCCTCTCCCAGTGCTGGGTGTGTGATGATTCCTGTCCCAGTGCTGGGTGTGTGATGATTCCTCCCCCAGTGCTGGGTGTGTGATGATTCCGCCCCCAGTGCTGGGTCTGTGATGATTCCTGTCCCAGTGCTGGGTGTGTGATGAGTCCTGTCCCAGTGCTGAGTGTGTGATGATTCCTCCCCCAGTGCTGGGTGTGTAATGATTCCTCCCCAATGCTATGTGTGGAATGATTCCTCCCCCAGTGCTGGGTGTGTGATGATTGCTCCCCCAGTGCTTGGTGTGTGATGATTCCTGTCCCAGTGCTGGGTGTGTGATGATTCCTGTCCCAGTGCTGGGTGTGTGATGATTCCTGTCCCAGTGCTGGGTGTGTGATGATTCCTGTCCCAGTGCTGGGTGTGTGATGATTCCTGTCCCAGTGCTGGGTGTGTGATGATTCCTCCCCCAGTGCTGGGTGTGTGATGATTCCTGTCCCAGTGCTGGGTGTGTGATGATTCCTGTCCCAGTGCTGGGTGTGTGATGATTCCTGTCCCAGTGCTGGGTGTGTGATGATTCCTGTCCCAGTGCTGTGTGTGTGATGATTCCTCCCCCAGTGCTGTGTGTGTGATGATTCCTGTCCCAGTGCTGGGTGTGTGATGATTCCTGTCCCAGTGCTGTGTGTGCAATGATTCCTCCCCCAGTGCTGGGTGTGTGATGATTCCTGTCCCAGTGCTGGGAGTGTGATGATTCCTCCCCCAGTGCCGGGTGTGTGATGATTCCTGTCCCAGTGCTGGGTGTGTGATGATTCCTCCCCCAGTGCTGTGTGTGTGATGATTCCTCCCCGAGTGCTGGGTGTGTGATGATTCCTGTCCCAGTGCTGGGTGTGTGATGATTCCTCCCCCAGTGCTGGGTGTGTGATGATTCCTGTCCCAGTGCTGGGTGTGTGATGATTCCTCTCCCAGTGCTGGGTGTGTGATGATTCCTGTCCCAGTGCTGGGTGTGTGATGATTCCTCCCCCAGTGCTGGGTGTGTGATGATTCCGCCCCCAGTGCTGGGTCTGTGATGATTCCTGTCCCAGTGCTGGGTGTGTGATGAGTCCTGTCCCAGTGCTGAGTGTGTGATGATTCCTCCCCCAGTGCTGGGTGTGTAATGATTCCTCCCCAATGCTATGTGTGGAATGATTCCTCCCCCAGTGCTGGGTGTGTGATGATTGCTCCCCCAGTGCTTGGTGTGTGATGATTCCTGTCCCAGTGCTGGGTGTGTGATGATTCCTCCCCCAGTGCTGGGTGTGTGATGATTCCTGTCCCAGTGCTGGGTGTGTGATGATTCCTGTCCCAGTGCTGGGTGTGTGATGATTCCTGTCCCAGTGCTGGGTGTGTGATGATTCCTCCCCCAGTGCTGGGTGTGTGCTGATTCCTGTCCCAGTGCTGGGTGTGTGATGATTCCTGTCCCAGTGCTGGGTGTGTGATGATTCCTGTCCCAGTGCTGGGTGTGTGATGATTCCTCCCCCAGTGCTGGGTGTGTGATGATTCCTGTCCCAGTGCTGGGTGTGTGATGATTCCTGTCCCAGTGCTGGGTGTGTGATGATTCCTCGCCCAGAGCTGGGTGTGAGATGATTCCTGTCCCAGTGCTGGGTGTGTGATGATTCCTCCCCCTGTGCTGGGTGTGTGATGATTCCTCCCCCAGTGCTGGGTGTGTGATTATTCCTGTCCCAGTGCTGGGTGTGTGATGTTTCCTGTCCCAGTGCTGGGTGTGTGATGATTCCTCCCCCTGTGCTGGGTGTGTGATGATTCCTGTCCCAGTGCTGGGTGTGTGATGATTCCTCCCCCAGTGCTGGGTGTGTGATGATTCCTGTCCCAGTGCTGGGTGTGTGATGATTCCTGTCCCAGTGCTGGGTGTGTGATGATTCCTCCCCCCGTGCTGGGTGTGTGATGATTCCTCCCCCAGTGCTGGGTGTGTGATGATTCCTGTCCCAGTGCTGGGTGTGTGATGATTCCTCCCTCAGTGCTGGGTGTGTGATGATTCTTCCCCCAGTGCTGGGTGTGTGATGATTCCAGTCCCAGTGCTGGGTGTATGATGATTCCTCCCCCCGTGCTGGGTGTGTGATGATTCCTGTCCCAGTGCTGGGTGTGTGATGATTCCTCCCCCAGTGCTGGGTGTGTGATGATTCCTGTCCCAGTGCTGGGTGTGTGATGATTCCTTTCCCAGTGCTGGGTGTGTGATGATTCCTGTCCCAGTGCTGGGTGTGTGATGATTCCTGTCCCAGTGCTGTGTGTGTGATGATTCCTCCCCCAGTGCTGTGTGTGTGATGATTCCTGTCCCAGTGCTGGGTGTGTGATGATTCCTGTCCCAGTGCTGTGTGTGCAATGATTCCTCCCCCAGTGCTGGGTGTGTGATGATTCCTGTCCCAGTGCTGGGTGTGTGATGATTCCTCCCCCAGTGCCGGGTGTGTGATGATTCCTGTCCCAGTGCTGGGTGTGTGATGATTCCTCCCCCAGTGCTGGGTGTGTGATGATTCCTGTCCCAGTGCTGGGTGTGTGATGATTCCTCCCCCAGTGCTGGGTGTGTGATGATTCCTGTCCCAGTGCTGGGTGTGTGATGATTCCTTTCCCAGTGCTGGGTGTGTGATGATTCCTGTCCCAGTGCTGGGTGTGTGATGATTCCTGTCCCAGTGCTGTGTGTGTGATGATTCCTCCCCCAGTGCTGTGTGTGTGATGATTCCTGTCCCAGTGCTGGGTGTGTGATGATTCCTGTCCCAGTGCTGTGTGTGCAATGATTCCTCCCCCAGTGCTGGGTGTGTGATGATTCCTGTCCCAGTGCTGGGTGTGTGATGATTCCTCCCCCAGTGCCGGGTGTGTGATGATTCCTGTCCCAGTGCTGGGTGTGTGATGATTCCTCCCCCAGTGCTGGGTGTGTGATGATTCCTGTCCCAGTGCTGGGTGTGTGATGATTCCTCCCCCAGTGCTGGGTGTGTGATGATTCCTCCCCCAGTGCTGGGTCTGTGATGATTCCTGTCCCAGTGCTGGGTGTGTGATGATTCCTGTCCCAGTGCTGAGTGTGTGATGATTCCTCCCCCAGTGCTGGGTGTGTAATGATTCCTCCCCAATGCTGTGTGTGGAATGATTCCTCCCCCAGTGCTGGGTGTGTGATGATTCCTCCCCCAGTGCTTGGTGTGTGATGATTCCTGTCCCAGTGCTGGGTGTGTGATGATTCCTGTCCCAGTGCTGGGTGTGTGATGATTCCTGTCCCAGTGCTGGGTGTGTGATGCTTCCTGTCCCAGTGCTGGGTGTGTGATGATTCCTGTCCCAGTGCTGGGTGTGTGATGATTCCTCCCCCAGTGCTGGGTGTGTGATGATTCCTGTCCCAGTGCTGGGTGTGTGATGATTCCTGTCCCAGTGCTGGGTGTGTGATGATTCCTGTCCCAGTGCTGGGTGTGTGATGTTTCCTCGCCCAGAGCTGGGTGTGTGATGATTCCTGTCCCAGTGCTGGGTGTGTGATGATTCCTCCCCCTGTGCTGGGTGTGTGATGATTCCTCCTCCAGTGCTGGGTGTGTGATTATTCCTGTCCCAGTGCTGGGTGTGTGATGTTTCCTGTCCCAGTGCTGGGTGTGTGATGATTCCTCCCCCTGTGCTGGGTGTGTGATGATTCCTGTCCCAGTGCTGGGTGTGTGATGATTCCTCCCCCAGTGCTGGGTGTGTGATGATTCCTGTCCCAGTGCTGGGTGTGTGATGATTCCTGTCCCAGTGCTGGGTGTGTGATGATTCCTGTCCCAGTGCTGGGTGTGTGATGATTCCTGTCCCAGTGCTGTGTGTGTGATGATTCCTCCCCCAGTGCTGTGTGTGTGATGATTCCTGTCCCAGTGCCGGGTGTGTGATGATTCCTGTCCCAGTGCTGGGTGTGTGATGATTCCTCCCCCAGTGCTGGGTGTGTGATGATTCCTCCCCCAGTGCTGGGTGTGTGATGATTCCTGTCCCAGTGCTGGGTGTGTGATGATTCCTCCCCCAGTGCTGGGTGTGTGATGATTCCGCCCCCAGTGCTGGGTCTGTGATGATTCCTGTCCCAGTGCTGGGTGTGTGATGAGTCCTGTCCCAGTGCTGAGTGTGTGATGATTCCTCCCCAATGCTATGTGTGGAATGATTCCTCCCCCAGTGCTGGGTGTGTGATGATTGCTCCCCCAGTGCTTGGTGTGTGATGATTCCTGTCCCAGTGCTGGGTGTGTGATGATTCCTCCCCCAGTGCTGGGTGTGTGATGATTCCTGTCCCAGTGCTGGGTGTGTGATGATTCCTGTCCCAGTGCTGGGTGTGTGATGATTCCTGTCCCAGTGCTGGGTGTGTGATGATTCCTCCCCCAGTGCTGGGTGTGTGCTGATTCCTGTCCCAGTGCTGGGTGTGTGATGATTCCTGTCCCAGTGCTGGGTGTGTGATGATTCCGGTCCCAGTGCTGGGTGTGTGATGATTCCTCGCCCAGTGCTGGGTGTGTGATGATTCCTGTCCCAGTGCTGGATGTGTGATGATTCCTCCCCCTGTGTTGGGTGTGTGATGATTCCTCCCCCAGTGCTGGGTGTGTGATTATTCCTGTCCCAGTGCTGGGTGTGTGATGTTTCCTGTCCCAGTGCTGGGTGTGTGATGATTCCTCCCCCAGTGCTGGGTGTGTGATGATTCCTGTCCCACTGCTGGGTGTGTGATGATTCCTCCCCCAGTGCTGGGTGTGTGATGATTCTTCCCCCAGTGCTGGGTGTGTGATGATTCCTGTCCCAGTGCTGGGTGTGTGATGATTCCTCTCCCCGTGCTGGGTGTGTGATGATTCCTCCCCCAGTGCTGGGTGTGTGATGATTCCTCTCCCAGTGCTGGGTGTGTGATGATTCCTGTCCCAGTGCTGGGTGTGTGATGATTCCTGTCCCAGTGCTGGGTGTGTGATGATTCCTCCCCCAGTGCTGGGTGTGTGATGATTCCTGTCCCAGTGCTGGGTGTGTGATGATTCCTGTCCCAGTGCTGGGTGTGTGATGATTCCTCGCCCAGAGCTGGGTGTGTGATGATTCCTGTCCCAGTGCTGGGTGTGTGATGATTCCTCCCCCTGTGCTGGGTGTGTGATGATTCCTCCCCCAGTGCTGGGTGTGTGATTATTCCTGTCCCAGTGCTGGGTGTGTGATGTTTCCTGTCCCAGTGCTGGGTGTGTGATGATTCCTCCCCCTGTGCTGGGTGTGTGATGATTCCTGTCCCAGTGCTGGGTGTGTGATGATTCCTCCCCCAGTGCTGGGTGTGTGATGATTCCTGTCCCAGTGCTGGGTGGTGTGATGATTCCTGTCCCAGTGCTGGGTGTGTGATGATTCCTCCCCCCGTGCTGGGTGTGTGATGATTCCTCCCCCAGTGCTGGGTGTGTGATGATTCCTGTCCCAGTGCTGGGTGTGTGATGATTCCTGTCCCAGTGCTGGGTGTGTGATGATTCCTGTCCCAGTGCTGGGTGTGTGATGATTCCTGTCCCAGTGCTGGGTGTGTGATGATTCCTGTCCCAGTGCTGGGTGTGTGATGATTCCTGCCCCAGTGCTGGGTGTGTGATGATTCCTGTCCCAGTGCTGTGTGTGTGATGATTCCTCCCCCAGTGCTGTGTGTGTGATGGTTCCTGTCCCAGTGCTGGGTGTGTGATGATTCCTGTCCCAGTGCTGTGTGTGCAATGATTCCTCCCCCAGTGCTGGGTGTGTGATGATTCCTGTCCCAGTGCTGGGTGTGTGATGATTCCTCCCCCAGTGCCGGGTGTGTGATGATTCCTGTCCCAGTGCTGGGTGTGTGATGATTCCTCCCCCAGTGCTGGGTGTGTGATGATTCCTCCCCCAGTGCTCGGTGTGTGATGATTCCTGTCCCAGTGCTGTGTGTGTGATGATTCCTCCCTCAGTGCTGTGTGTGTGATGATTCCTGTCCCAGTGCTGGGTGTGTGATGATTCCTGTCCCAGTGCTGTGTGTGCAATGATTCCTCCCCCAGTGCTGGGTGTGTGATGATTCCTGTCCCAGTGCTGGGTGTGTGATGATTCCTCCCCCAGTGCCGGGTGTGTGATGATTCCTGTCCCAGTGCTGGGTGTGTGATGATTCCTCCCCCAGTGCTCGGTGTGTGATGATTCCTGTCCCACTGCTGGGTGTGTGATGATTCCTGTCCCAGTGCTGGTTGTGTGATGATTCCTGTCCCAGTGCTGGGTGTGTGATGATTCCTCTCCCAGTGCTGGGTGTGTGATGATTCGTCCCCAATGCTATGTGTGGAATGATTCCTCCCCCTGTGCTGGGTGTGTGATGATTCCTGTCCCAGTGCTGGGTGTGTGATGTTTCCTCGCCCAGAGCTGGGTGTGTGATGATTCCTGTCCCAGTGCTGGGTGTGTGATGATTCCTCCCCCTGTGCTGGGTGTGTGATGATTCCTCCTCCAGTGCTGGGTGTGTGATTATTCCTGTCCCAGTGCTGGGTGTGTGATGTTTCCTGTCCCAGTGCTGGGTGTGTGATGATTCCTCCCCCTGTGCTGGGTGTGTGATGATTCCTGTCCCAGTGCTGGGTGTGTGATGATTCCTCCCCCAGTGCTGGGTGTGTGATGATTCCTGTCCCAGTGCTGGGTGTGTGATGATTCCTCCCCCAGTGCTGGGTGTGTGATGATTCTTCCCCCAGTGCTGGGTGTGTGATGATTCCTGTCCCAGTGCTGGGTGTGTGATGATTCCTCCCCCAGTGCTGGGTGTGTGATGATTCTTCCCCCAGTGCTGGGTGTGTGATGATTCCTGTCCCAGTGCTGGGTGTGTGATGATTCCTCCCCCAGTGCTGGGTGTGTGATGATTCCTCCCCCAGTGCTGGGTGTGTGATGATTCCTGTCCCAGTGCTGGGTGTGTGATGATTCCTGTCCCAGTGCTGGGTGTGTGATGATTCCTGTCCCAGTGCTGTGTGTGTGATGATTCCTCCCTCAGTGCTGTGTGTGTGATGATTCCTGTCCCAGTGCTGGGTGTGTGATGATTCCTGTCCCAGTGCTGTGTGTGCAATGATTCCTCCCCCAGTGCTGGGTGTGTGATGATTCCTGTCCCAGTGCTGGGTGTGTGATGATTCCTCCCCCAGTGCCGGGTGTGTGATGATTCCTGTCCCAGTGCTGGGTGTGTGATGATTCCTCCCCCAGTGCTGGGTGTGTGATGATTCCTGTCCCACTGCTGGGTGTGTGATGATTCCTGTCCCAGTGCTGGTTGTGTGATGATTCCTCCCCCAGTGCTGGGTGTGTGATGATTCCGGTCCCAGTGCTGGGTGTGTGATGATTCCTCCCAATGCTGGGTGTGTGATGATTCCGCCCCCAGTGCTGGGTCTGTGATGATTCCTGTCCCAGTGCTGGGTGTGTGATGATTCCTGTCCCAGTGCTGGGTGTGTGATGATTCCTGTCCCAGTGCTGGGTGTGTGATGATTCCTGTCCCAGTGCTGGGTGTGTGATGATTCCTGTCCCAGTGCTGGGTGTGTGATGATTCCTCCGCCTGTGCTGGGTGTGTGATGATTCCTCCCCCAGTGCTGGGTGTGTGATTATTCCTGTCCCGGTGCTGGGTGTGAGATGTTTCCTGTCCCAGTGCTGGGTGTGTGATGATTCTTCCCCCAGTGCTGGGTGTGTGATGATTCCAGTCCCAGTGCTGGGTGTATGATGATACCTCCCCCCGTGCTGGGTGTGTGATGATTCCTCCCCCAGTGCTGGGTGTGTGATGATTCCTGTCCCAGTGCTGGGTGTGTGATGATTCCTGTCCCAGTGCTGGGTGTGTGATGATTCCTGTCCCAGTGCTGGGTGTGTGATGATTCCTCCCCCAGTGCTGGGTGTGTGATGATTCCTGTCCCAGTGCTGGGTGTGTGATGATTCCTGTCCCAGTGCTGGGTGTGTGATGATTCCTGTCCCAGTGCTGAGTGTGTGATCATTCCTCCCCCAGTGCTGGGTGTGTGATGATTCCTGTCCCAGTGCTGAGTGTGTGATGATTCCTGTCCCAGTGCTGGGTGTGTGATGATTCCTGTCCCAGTGCTGGGTGTGTGATGATTCCGGTCCCAGTGCTGGGTGTGTGATGATTCCTCCCCAATGCTGGGTGTGTGATGATTCCGCCCCCAGTGCTGGGTCTGTGATGATTCCTGTCCCAGTGCTGGGTGTGTGATGATTCCTGTCCCAGTGCTGGGTGTGTGATGATTCCTGTCCCAGTGCTGGGTGTGTGATGAATCCTGTCCCAGTGCTGGGTGTGTGATGATTCCTCCCCCAGTGCTGGGTGTGTGATGATTCCTGTCCCAGTGCTGGGTGTGTGATGATTCCTGTCCCAGTGCTGGGTGTGTGATGATTCCTCCCCCTGTGCTGGGTGTGTGATGATTCCTCCCCCAGTGCTGGGTGTGTGATTATTCCTGTCCCAGTGCTGGGTGTGTGATGTTTCCTGTCCCAGTGCTGGGTGTGTGATGATTCCTCCCCCAGTGCTGGGTGTGTGATGATTCCTGTCCCAGTGCTGGGTGTGTGATGATTCCTCCCTCAGTGCTGGGTGTGTGATGATTCTTCCCCCAGTGCTGGGTGTGTGATGATTCCAGTCCCAGTGCTGGGTGTATGATGATTCCTCCCCCCGTGCTGGGTGTGTGATGATTCCTCCCCCAGTGCTGGGTGTGTGATGATTCCTGTCCCAGTGCTGGGTGTGTGATGATTCCTGTCCCAGTGCTGGGTGTGTGATGATTCCTCCCCCAGTGCTGGGTGTGTGATGATTCCTCCCCCAGTGCTGGGTGTGTGATGATTCCAGTCCCAGTGCTGGGTGTGTGATGATTCCTGTCCCAGTGCTGGGTGTGTGATGATTCCTGTCCCAGTGCTGGGTGTGTGATGATTCCTGTCCCAGTGCTGTGTGTGTGATGATTCCTCCCCCAGTGCTGTGTGTGATGATTCCTGTCCCAGTGCTGGGTGTGTGATGATTCCTGTCCCAGTGCTGTGTGTGCAATGATTCCTCCCCCAGTGCTGGGTGTGTGATGATTCCTGTCCCAGTGCTGGGTGTGTGATGATTCCTCCCCCAGTGCCGGGTGTGTGATGATTCCTGTCCCAGTGCTGGGTGTGTGACGATTCCTCCCCCAGTGCTGGGTGTGTGATGATTCCTGTCCCAGTGCTGGGTGTGTGATGATTCCTCCCCCAGTGCTGGGTTTGTGATGATTCCTCCCCCAGTGCTGGGTCTGTGATGATTCCTGTCCCAGTGCTGGGTGTGTGATGATTCCTGTCCCAGTGCTGAGTGTGTGATGATTCCTCCCCCAGTGCTGGGTGTGTAATGATTCCTGTCCCAGTGCTGGGTGTGTGATGATTCCTCCCCCAGTGCTGGGTGTGTGATGATTCCTGTCCCAGTGCTGGGTGTGTGATGATTCCTGTCCCAGTGCTGGGTGTGTGATGATTCCTGTCCCAGTGCTGGGTGTGTGATGTTTCCTCGCCCAGAGCTGGGTGTGTGATGATTCCTGTCCCAGTGCTGGGTGTGTGATGATTCCTCCCCCTGTGCTGGGTGTGTGATGATTCCTCCTCCAGTGCTGGGTGTGTGATTATTCCTGTCCCAGTGCTGGGTGTGTGATGTTTCCTGTCCCAGTGCTGGGTGTGTGATGATTCCTCCCCCTGTGCTGGGTGTGTGATGATTCCTGTCCCAGTGCTGGGTGTGTGATGATTCCTGTCCCAGTGCTGGGTGTGTGATGATTCCTCCCCCAGTGCTGGGTGTGTGATGATTCCTGTCCCAGTGCTGGTTGTGTTATGATTCCTGTCCCAGTGCTGGGTGTGTGATGATTCCTGTCCCAGTGCTGGGTGTGTGATGATTCCTGTCCCAGTGCTGTGTGTGTGATGATTCCTCCCCCAGTGCTGGGTGTGTGATGATTCCTCCCCCAGTGCCGGGTGTGTGATGATTCCTGTCCCAGTGCTGTGTGTGTGATGATTCCTCCCCCAGTGCTGTGTGTGTGATGGTTCCTGTCCCAGTGCTGGGTGTGTGATGATTCCTGTCCCAGTGCTGTGTGTGCAATGATTCCTCCCCCAGTGCTGGGTGTGTGATGATTCCTGTCCCAGTGCTGGGTGTGTGATGATTCCTCCCCCAGTGCCGGGTGTGTGATGATTCCTGTCCCAGTGCTGGGTGTGTGATGATTCCTCCCCCAGTGCTGGGTGTGTGATGATTCCTCCCCCAGTGCTCGGTGTGTGATGATTCCTGTCCCAGTGCTGTGTGTGTGATGATTCCTCCCTCAGTGCTGTGTGTGTGATGATTCCTGTCCCAGTGCTGGGTGTGTGATGATTCCTGTCCCAGTGCTGTGTGTGCAATGATTCCTCCCCCAGTGCTGGGTGTGTGATGATTCTTGTCCCAGTGCTGGGTGTGTGATGATTCCTCCCCCAGTGCCGGGTGTGTGATGATTCCTGTCCCAGTGCTGGGTGTGTGATGATTCCTCCCCCAGTGCTCGGTGTGTGATGATTCCTGTCCCACTGCTGGGTGTGTGATGATTCCTGTCCCAGTGCTGGTTGTGTGATGATTCCTGTCCCAGTGCTGGGTGTGTGATGATTCCTCTCCCAGTGCTGGGTGTGTGATGATTCGTCCCCAATGCTATGTGTGGAATGATTCCTCCCCCTGTGCTGGGTGTGTGATGATTCCTGTCCCAGTGCTGGGTGTGTGATGTTTCCTCGCCCAGAGCTGGGTGTGTGATGATTCCTGTCCCAGTGCTGGGTGTGTGATGATTCCTCCCCCTGTGCTGGGTGTGTGATGATTCCTCCTCCAGTGCTGGGTGTGTGATTATTCCTGTCCCAGTGCTGGGTGTGTGATGTTTCCTGTCCCAGTGCTGGGTGTGTGATGATTCCTCCCCCTGTGCTGGGTGTGTGATGATTCCTGTCCCAGTGCTGGGTGTGTGATGATTCCTCCCCCAGTGCTGGGTGTGTGATGATTCCTGTCCCAGTGCTGGGTGTGTGATGATTCCTCCCCCAGTGCTGGGTGTGTGATGATTCTTCCCCCAGTGCTGGGTGTGTGATGATTCCTGTCCCAGTGCTGGGTGTGTGATGATTCCTCCCCCAGTGCTGGGTGTGTGATGATTCTTCCCCCAGTGCTGGGTGTGTGATGATTCCTGTCCCAGTGCTGGGTGTGTGATGATTCCTCCCCCAGTGCTGGGTGTGTGATGATTCCTCCCCCAGTGCTGGGTGTGTGATGATTCCTGTCCCAGTGCTGGGTGTGTGATGATTCCTGTCCCAGTGCTGGGTGTGTGATGATTCCTGTCCCAGTGCTGTGTGTGTGATGATTCCTCCCTCAGTGCTGTGTGTGTGATGATTCCTGTCCCAGTGCTGGGTGTGTGATGATTCCTGTCCCAGTGCTGTGTGTGCAATGATTCCTCCCCCAGTGCTGGGTGTGTGATGATTCCTGTCCCAGTGCTGGGTGTGTGATGATTCCTCCCCCAGTGCCGGGTGTGTGATGATTCCTGTCCCAGTGCTGGGTGTGTGATGATTCCTCCCCCAGTGCTGGGTGTGTGATGATTCCTGTCCCACTGCTGGGTGTGTGATGATTCCTGTCCCAGTGCTGGTTGTGTGATGATTCCTCCCCCAGTGCTGGGTGTGTGATGATTCCGGTCCCAGTGCTGGGTGTGTGATGATTCCTCCCAATGCTGGGTGTGTGATGATTCCGCCCCCAGTGCTGGGTCTGTGATGATTCCTGTCCCAGTGCTGGGTGTGTGATGATTCCTGTCCCAGTGCTGGGTGTGTGATGATTCCTGTCCCAGTGCTGGGTGTGTGATGATTCCTGTCCCAGTGCTGGGTGTGTGATGATTCCTGTCCCAGTGCTGGGTGTGTGATGATTCCTCCCCCTGTGCTGGGTGTGTGATGATTCCTCCCCCAGTGCTGGGTGTGTGATTATTCCTGTCCCGGTGCTGGGTGTGAGATGTTTCCTGTCCCAGTGCTGGGTGTGTGATGATTCTTCCCCCAGTGCTGGGTGTGTGATGATTCCAGTCCCAGTGCTGGGTGTATGATGATACCTCCCCCCGTGCTGGGTGTGTGATGATTCCTCCCCCAGTGCTGGGTGTGTGATGATTCCTGTCCCAGTGCTGGGTGTGTGATGATTCCTGTCCCAGTGCTGGGTGTGTGATGATTCCTGTCCCAGTGCTGGGTGTGTGATGATTCCTCCCCCAGTGCTGGGTGTGTGATGATTCCTGTCCCAGTGCTGGGTGTGTGATGATTCCTGTCCCAGTGCTGGGTGTGTGATGATTTCTGTCCCAGTGCTGAGTGTGTGATCATTCCTCCCCCAGTGCTGGGTGTGTGATGATTCCTGTCCCAGTGCTGAGTGTGTGATGATTCCTGTCCCAGTGCTGGGTGTGTGATGATTCCTGTCCCAGTGCTGGGTGTGTGATGATTCCGGTCCCAGTGCTGGGTGTGTGATGATTCCTCCCCAATGCTGGGTGTGTGATGATTCCGCCCCCAGTGCTGGGTCTGTGATGATTCCTGTCCCAGTGCTGGGTGTGTGATGATTCCTGTCCCAGTGCTGGGTGTGTGATGATTCCTGTCCCAGTGCTGGGTGTGTGATGATTCCTGTCCCAGTGCTGGGTGTGTGATGATTCCTCCCCCAGTGCTGGGTGTGTGATGATTCCTGTCCCAGTGCTGGGTGTGTGATGATTCCTGTCCCAGTGCTGGGTGTGTGATGATTCCTCCCCCTGTGCTGGGTGTGTGATGATTCCTCCCCCAGTGCTGGGTGTGTGATTATTCCTGTCCCAGTGCTGGGTGTGTGATGTTTCCTGTCCCAGTGCTGGGTGTGTGATGATTCCTCCCCCAGTGCTGGGTGTGTGATGATTCCTGTCCCAGTGCTGGGTGTGTGATGATTCCTCCCTCAGTGCTGGGTGTGTGATGATTCTTCCCCCAGTGCTGGGTGTGTGATGATTCCAGTCCCAGTGCTGGGTGTATGATGATTCCTCCCCCCGTGCTGGGTGTGTGATGATTCCTCCCCCAGTGCTGGGTGTGTGATGATTCCTGTCCCAGTGCTGGGTGTGTGATGATTCCTGTCCCAGTGCTGGGTGTGTGATGATTCCTCCCCCAGTGCTGGGTGTGTGATGATTCCTCCCCCAGTGCTGGGTGTGTGATGATTCCAGTCCCAGTGCTGGGTGTGTGATGATTCCTGTCCCAGTGCTGGGTGTGTGATGATTCCTGTCCCAGTGCTGGGTGTGTGATGATTCCTGTCCCAGTGCTGTGTGTGTGATGATTCCTCCCCCAGTGCTGTGTGTGTGATGATTCCTGTCCCAGTGCTGGGTGTGTGATGATTCCTGTCCCAGTGCTGTGTGTGCAATGATTCCTCCCCCAGTGCTGGGTGTGTGATGATTCCTGTCCCAGTGCTGGGTGTGTGATGATTCCTCCCCCAGTGCCGGGTGTGTGATGATTCCTGTCCCAGTGCTGGGTGTGTGACGATTCCTCCCCCAGTGCTGGGTGTGTGATGATTCCTGTCCCAGTGCTGGGTGTGTGATGATTCCTCCCCCAGTGCTGGGTTTGTGATGATTCCTCCCCCAGTGCTGGGTCTGTGATGATTCCTGTCCCAGTGCTGGGTGTGTGATGATTCCTGTCCCAGTGCTGAGTGTGTGATGATTCCTCCCCCAGTGCTGGGTGTGTAATGATTCCTGTCCCAGTGCTGGGTGTGTGATGATTCCTCCCCCAGTGCTGGGTGTGTGATGATTCCTGTCCCAGTGCTGGGTGTGTGATGATTCCTGTCCCAGTGCTGGGTGTGTGATGATTCCTGTCCCAGTGCTGGGTGTGTGATGTTTCCTCGCCCAGAGCTGGGTGTGTGATGATTCCTGTCCCAGTGCTGGGTGTGTGATGATTCCTCCCCCTGTGCTGGGTGTGTGATGATTCCTCCTCCAGTGCTGGGTGTGTGATTATTCCTGTCCCAGTGCTGGGTGTGTGATGTTTCCTGTCCCAGTGCTGGGTGTGTGATGATTCCTCCCCCTGTGCTGGGTGTGTGATGATTCCTGTCCCAGTGCTGGGTGTGTGATGATTTCTCCCCCAGTGCTGGGTGTGTGATGATTCCTCCCCCAGTGCTGGGTGTGTGATGATTCCTGTCCCAGTGCTGGGTGTGTGATGATTCCTCCCCCCGTGCTGGGTGTGCGATGATTCCTCCCCCAGTGCTGGGTGTGTGATGATTCCTGTCCCAGTGCTGGGTGTGTGATGATTCCTGTCCCAGTGCTGGGTGTGTGATGATTCCTGTCCCAGTGCTGGATGTGTGATGATTCCTCCCCCAGTGCTGGGTGTGTGATGATTCCTGTCCCAGTGCTGGTTGTGTGATGATTCCTGTCCCAGTGCTGGGTGTGTGATGATTCCTGTCCCAGTGCTGGGTGTGTGATGATTCCTGTCCCAGTGCTGTGTGTGTGATGATTCCTCCCCCAGTGCTGGGTGTGTGATGATTCCTCCCCCAGTGCCGGGTGTGTGATGATTCCTGTCCCAGTGCTGGGTGTCTGATGATTCCTCCCCCAGTGCTGGGTGTGTGATGATTCCTCCCCCAGTGCTCGGTGTGTGATGATTCCTGTCCCAGTGCTGTGTGTGTGATGATTCCTCCCTCAGTGCTGTGTGTGTGATGATTCCTGTCCCAGTGCTGGGTGTGTGATGATTCCTGTCCCAGTGCTGTGTGTGCAATGATTCCTCCCCCAGTGCTGGGTGTGTGATGATTCCTGTCCCAGTGCTGGGTGTGTGATGATTCCTCCCCCAGTGCCGGGTGTGTGATGATTCCTGTCCCAGTGCTGGGTGTGTGATGATTCCTCCCCCAGTGCTCGGTGTGTGATGATTCCTGTCCCACTGCTGGGTGTGTGATGATTCCTGTCCCAGTGCTGGTTGTGTGATGATTCCTGTCCCAGTGCTGGGTGTGTGATGATTCCTCTCCCAGTGCTGGGTGTGTGATGATTCGTCCCCAATGCGATGTGTGGAATGATTCCTCCCCCTGTGCTGGGTGTGTGATGATTCCTGTCCCAGTGCTGGGTGTGTGATGTTTCCTCGCCCAGAGCTGGGTGTGTGATGATTCCTGTCCCAGTGCTGGGTGTGTGATGATTCCTCCCCCTGTGCTGGGTGTGTGATGATTCCTCCTCCAGTGCTGGGTGTGTGATTATTCCTGTCCCAGTGCTGGGTGTGTGATGTTTCCTGTCCCAGTGCTGGGTGTGTGATGATTCCTCCCCCTGTGCTGGGTGTGTGATGATTCCTGTCCCAGTGCTGGGTGTGTGATGATTCCTCCCCCAGTGCTGGGTGTGTGATGATTCCTGTCCCAGTGCTGGGTGTGTGATGATTCCTCCCCCAGTGCTGGGTGTGTGATGATTCTTCCCCCAGTGCTGGGTGTGTGATGATTCCTGTCCCAGTGCTGGGTGTGTGATGATTCCTCCCCCAGTGCTGGGTGTGTGATGATTCTTCCCCCAGTGCTGGGTGTGTGATGATTCCTGTCCCAGTGCTGGGTGTGTGATGATTCCTCCCCCAGTGCTGGGTGTGTGATGATTCCTCCCCCAGTGCTGGGTGTGTGATGATTCCGGTCCCAGTGCTGGGTGTGTGATGATTCCTCCCCAATGCTGGGTGTGTGATGATTCCGCCCCCAGTGCTGGGTCTGTGATGATTCCTGTCCCAGTGCTGGGTGTGTGATGATTCCTGTCCCAGTGCTGGGTGTGTGATGATTCCTGTCCCAGTGCTGGGTGTGTGATGATTCCTGTCCCAGTGCTGGGTGTGTGATGATTCCTCCCCCTGTGCTGGGTGTGTGATGATTCCTCCCCCAGTGCTGGGTGTGTGATTATTCCTGTCCCGGTGCTGGGTGTGAGATGTTTCCTGTCCCAGTGCTGGGTGTGTGATGATTCTTCCCCCAGTGCTGGGTGTGTGATGATTCCAGTCCCAGTGCTGGGTGTATGATGATTCCTCCCCCCGTGCTGGGTGTGTGATGATTCCTCCCCCAGTGCTGGGTGTGTGATGATTCCTGTCCCAGTGCTGGGTGTGTGATGATTCCTGTCCCAGTGCTGGGTGTGTGATGATTCCTGTCCCAGTGCTGGGTGTGTGATGATTCCTCCCCCAGTGCTGGGTGTGTGATGATTCCTGTCCCAGTGCTGGGTGTGTGATGATTCCTGTCCCAGTGCTGGGTGTGTGATGATTCCTGTCCCAGTGCTGAGTGTGTGATCATTCCTCCCCCAGTGCTGGGTGTGTGATGATTCCTGTCCCAGTGCTGAGTGTGTGATGATTCCTGTCCCAGTGCTGGGTGTGTGATGATTCCTGTCCCAGTGCTGGGTGTGTGATGTTTCCTCCCCCAGTGCTGGGTGTGTGATGATTCCTGTCCCACTGCTGGGTGTGTGATGATTCCTGTCCCAGTGCTGGGTGTGTGATGATTCCTCCCCCAGTGCTGGGTGTGTGATGATTCCGGTCCCAGTGCTGGGTGTGTGATGATTCCTCCCCAATGCTGGGTGTGTGATGATTCCGCCCCCAGTGCTGGGTCTGTGATGATTCCTGTCCCAGTGCTGGGTGTGTGATGATTCCTGTCCCAGTGCTGGGTGTGTGATGATTCCTGTCCCAGTGCTGGGTGTGTGATGTTTCCTGTCCCAGTGCTGGGTGTGTGATGATTCCTCCCCCAGTGCTGGGTGTGTGATGATTCCTGTCCCAGTGCTGGGTGTGTGATGATTCCTGTCCCAGTGCTGGGTGTGTGATGATTCCTCCCCCTGTGCTGGGTGTGTGATGATTCCTCCCCCAGTGCTGGGTGTGTGATTATTCCTGTCCCAGTGCTGGGTGTGTGATGTTTCCTGTCCCAGTGCTGGGTGTGTGATGATTCCTCCCCCAGTGCTGGGTGTGTGATGATTCCTGTCCCAGTGCTGGGTGTGTGATGATTCCTCCCTCAGTGCTGGGTGTGTGATGATTCTTCCCCCAGTGCTGGGTGTGTGATGATTCCAGTCCCAGTGCTGGGTGTATGATGATTCCTCCCCCCGTGCTGGGTGTGTGATGATTACTCCCCCAGTGCTGGGTGTGTGATGATTCCTGTCCCAGTGCTGGGTGTGTGATGATTCCTGTCCCAGTGCTGGGTGTGTGATGATTCCTGTCCCAGTGCTGGGTTTGTGATGATTCCTCCCCCAGTGCTGGGTGTGTGATGATTCCAGTCCCAGTGCTGGGTGTGTGATGATTCCTGTCCCAGTGCTGGGTGTGTGATGATTCCTGTCCCAGTGCTGGGTGTGTGATGATTCCTGTCCCAGTGCTGTGTGTGTGATGATTCCTCCCCCAGTGCTGTGTGTGTGATGATTCCTGTCCCAGTGCTGGGTGTGTGATGATTCCTGTCCCAGTGCTGTGTGTGCAATGATTCCTCCCCCAGTGCTGGGTGTGTGATGATTCCTGTCCCAGTGCTGGGTGTGTGATGATTCTTCCCCCAGTGCCGGGTGTGTGATGATTCCTGTCCCAGTGCTGGGTGTGTGACGATTCCTCCCCCAGTGCTGGGTGTGTGATGATTCCTGTCCCAGTGCTGGGTGTGTGATGATTCCTCCCCCAGTGCTGGGTTTGTGATGATTCCTCCCCCAGTGTTGGGTCTGTGATGATTCCTGTCCCAGTGCTGGGTGTGTGATGATTCCTGTCCCAGTGCTGAGTGTGTGATGATTCCACCCCCAGTGCTGGGTGTGTAATGATTCCTGTCCCAGTGCTGGGTGTGTGATGATTCCTCCCCCAGTGCTGGGTGTGTGATGATTCCTGTCCCAGTGCTGGGTGTGTGATGATTCCTGTCCCAGTGCTGGGTGTGTGATGATTCCTGTCCCAGTGCTGGGTGTGTGATGTTTCCTCGCCCAGAGCTGGGTGTGTGATGATTCCTGTCCCAGTGCTGGGTGTGTGATGATTCCTCCCCCTGTGCTGGGTGTGTGATGATTCCTCCTCCAGTGCTGGGTGTGTGATTATTCCTGTCCCAGTGCTGGGTGTGTGATGTTTCCTGTCCCAGTGCTGGGTGTGTGATGATTCCTCCCCCTGTGCTGGGTGTGTGATGATTCCTGTCCCAGTGCTGGGTGTGTGATGATTCCTCCCCCAGTGCTGGGTGTGTGATGATTCCTGTCCCAGTGCTGGGTGTGTGATGATTCCTGTCCCAGTGCTGGGTGTGTGATGATTCCTCCCCCCGTGCTGGGTGTGTGATGATTCCTCCCCCAGTGCTGGGTGTGTGATGATTCCTGTCCCAGTGCTGGGTGTGTGATGATTCCTGTCCCAGTGCTGGGTGTGTGATGATTCCTGTCCCAGTGCTGGGTGTGTGATGATTCCTCCCCCAGTGCTGGGTGTGTGATGATTCCTGTCCCAGTGCTGGGTGTGTGATGATTCCTGTCCCAGTGCTGGGTGTGTGATGATTCCTGTCCCAGTGCTGGGTGTGTGATGATTCCTGTCCCAGTGCTGTGTGTGTGATGATTCCTCCCCCAGTGCTGTGTGTGTGATGATTCCTGTCCCAGTGCTGGGTGTGTGATGATTCCTGTCCCAGTGCTGTGTGTGCAATGATTCCTCCCCCAGTGCTGGGTGTGTGATGATTCCTGTCCCAGTGCTGGGAGTGTGATGATTCCTCCCCCAGTGCCGGGTGTGTGATGATTCCTGTTCCAGTGCTGGGTGTGTGATGATTCCTCCCCCAGTGCTGGGTGTGTGATGATTCCTCCCCCAGTGCTGTGTGTGTGATGATTCCTCTCCCAGTGCTGGGTGTTTGATGATTCCTCCCCCAGTGCTGGGTGTGTGATGATCCCTCCCCCAGTGCTTGGTGTGTGATGATTCCTCTCCCAGTGCTGGGTGTGTGATGATTCCTGTCCCAGTGCTGGGTGTGTGATGATTCCTCCCCCAGTGCTGGGTGTGTGATGATTCCGCCCCCAATGCTGGGTCTGTGATGATTCCTGTCCCAGAGCTGGGTGTGTGATGAGTCCTGTCCCAGTGCTGAGTGTGTGATGATTCCTCCCCCAGTGCTGGGTGTGTAATGATTCCTCCCCAATGCTATGTGTGGAATGATTCCTCCCCCAGTGCTGGGTGTGTGATGATTGCTCCCCCAGTGCTTGGTGTGTGATGATTCCTGTCCCAGTGCTGGGTGTGTGATGATTCCTCCCCCAGTGCTGGGTGTGTGATGATTCCTGTCCCAGTGCTGGGTGTGTGATGATTCCTGTCCCAGTGCTGGGTGTGTGATGATTCCTGTCCCAGTGCTGGGTGTGTGATGATTCCTCCCCCAGTGCTGGGTGTGTGCTGATTCCTGTCCCAGTGCTGGGTGTGTGATGATTCCTGTCCCAGTGCTGGGTGTGTGATGATTCCTGTCCCAGTGCTGGGTGTGTGATGATTCCTCGCCCAGTGCTGGGTGTGTGATGATTCCTGTCCCAGTGCTGGGTGTGTGATGATTCCTCCCCCTGTGTTGGGTGTGTGATGATTCCTCCCCCAGTGCTGGGTGTGTGATTATTCCTGTCCCAGTGCTGGGTGTGTGATGATTCCTCTCCCCGTGCTGGGTGTGTGATGATTCCTCCCCCAGTGCTGGGTGTGTGATGATTCCTCCCCCAGTGCTGGGTGTGTGATTATTCCTGTCCCAGTGCTGGGTGTGTGATGATTCCTCTCCCCGTGCTGGGTGTGTGATGATTCCTCCCCCAGTGCTGGGTGTGTGATGATTCCTGTCCCAGTGCTGGGTGTGTGATGATTCCTGTCCCAGTGCTGGGTGTGTGATGATTCCTCCCCCAGTGCTGGGTGTGTGATGATTCCTGTCCCAGTGCTGGGTGTGTGATGATTCCTGTCCCAGTGCTGGGTGTGTGATGTTTCCTGTCCCAGTGCTGGGTGTGTGATGATTCCTCCCCCAGTGCTGGGTGTGTGATGATTCCTGTCCCAGTGCTGGGTGTGTGATGATTCCTCCCTCAGTGCTGGGTGTGTGATGATTCTTCCCCCAGTGCTGGGTGTGTGATGATTCCAGTCCCAGTGCTGGGTGTATGATGATTCCTCCCCCCGTGCTGGGTGTGTGATGATTCCTCCCCCAGTGCTGGGTGTGTGATGATTCCTGTCCCAGTGCTGGGTGTGTGATGATTCCTCCCCCAGTGCTGGGTGTGTGATGATTCCTGTCCCAGTGCTGGGTGTGTGATGATTCCTGTCCCAGTGCTGGGTGTGTGATGATTACTGTCCCAGTGCTGGGTGTGTGATGATTCCTGTCCCAGTGCTAGGTGTGCAATGATTCCTCCCCCAGTGCTGGGTGTGTGATGATTCCTGTCCCAGTGCTGGGTGTGTGATGATTCCTCCCCCAGTGCCGGGTGTGTGATGAATACTGTCCCAGTGCAGGGTGTGTGATGATTCCTCCCCCAGTGCTGGGTGTGTGATGATTCCTGTCCCAGTGCTGGGTGTGTGATGATTCCTCCCCCAGTGCTGGGTGTGTGATGATTCCTCCCCCAGTGCTGGGTCTGTGATGATTCCTGTCCCAGTGCTGGGTGTGTGATGATTCCTGTCCCAGTGCTGAGTGTGTGATGATTCCTCCCCCAGTGCTGGGTGTGTAATGATTCCTCCCCAATGCTGTGTGTGGAATGATTCCTCCCCCAGTGCTGGGTGTGTGATGATTCCTCCCCCAGTGCTTGGTGTGTGATGATTCCTGTCCCAGTGCTGGGTGTGTGATGATTCCTGTCCCAGTGCTGGGTGTGTGATGATTCCTCCCCCAGTGCTGGGTGTGTGATGATTCCTGTCCCAGTGCTGATGTGTGTGATGATTCCTGTCCCAGTGCTGGGTGTGTGATGTTTCCTGTCCCAGTGCTGGGTGTGTGATGATTCCTCCCCCAGTGCTGGGTGTGTGATGATTCCTGTCCCAGTGCTGGGTGTGTGACGATTCCTCCCTCAGTGCTGGGTGTGTGATGATTCTTCCCCCAGTGCTGGGTGTGTGATGATTCCAGTCCCAGTGCTGGGTGTATGATGATTCCTCCCCCCGTGCTGGGTGTGTGATGATTCCTCCCCCAGTGCTGGGTGTGTGATGATTCCTGTCCCAGTGCTGGGTGTGTGATGATTCCTGTCCCAGTGCTGGGTGTGTGATGATTCCTGTCCCAGTGCTGGGTGTGTGATGATTCCTCCCCCAGTGCTGGGTGTGTGATGATTCCTGTCCCAGTGCTGGGTGTGTGATGATTCCTGTCCCAGTGCTGGGTGTGTGATGATTCCTGTCCCAGTTCTGGGTGTGTGATGATTCCTGTCCCAGTGCTGTGTGTGCAATGATTCCTCCCCCAGTGCTGGGTGTGTGATGATTCCTTTCCCAGTGCTGGGTGTGTGATGATTCCTCCCCCAGTGCCGGGTGTGTGATGATTCCTGTCCCAGTGCTGGGTGTGTGATGATTCCTCCCCCAGTGCTGGGTGTGTGATGATTCCTGTCCCAGTGCTGGGTGTGTGATGATTCCTCCCCCAGTGCTGGGTGTGTGATGATTCCTCCCCCAGTGCTGGGTCTGTGATGATTCCTGTCCCAGTGCTGGGTGTGTGATGATTCCTGTCCCAGTGCTGAGTGTGTGATGATTCCTCCCCCAGTGCTGGGTGTGTAATGATTCCTCCCCAATGCTGTGTGTGGAATGATTCCTCCCCCAGTGCTGGGTGTGTGATGATTCCTCCCCCAGTGCTTGGTGTGTGATGATTCCTGTCCCAGTGCTGGGTGTGTGATGATTCCTGTCCCAGTGCTGGGTGTGTGATGATTCCTGTCCCAGTGCTGGGTGTGTGATGCTTCCTGTCCCAGTGCTGGGTGTGTGATGATTCCTGTCCCAGTGCTGGGTGTGTGATGATTCCTCCCCCAGTGCTGGGTGTGTGATGATTCCTGTCCCAGTGCTGGGTGTGTGATGATTCCTGTCCCAGTGCTGGGTGTGTGATGATTCCTGTCCCAGTCCTGGGTGTGTGATGTTTCCTCGCCCAGAGCTGGGTGTGTGATGATTCCTGTCCCAGTGCTGGGTGTGTGATGATTCCTCCCCCTGTGCTGGGTGTGTGATGATTCCTCCTCCAGTGCTGGGTGTGTGATTATTCCTGTCCCAGTGCTGGGTGTGTGATGTTTCCTGTCCCAGTGCTGGGTGTGTGATGATTCCTCCCCCTGTGCTGGGTGTGTGATGATTCCTGTCCCAGTGCTGGGTGTGTGATGATTCCTCCCCAATGCTGGGTGTGTGATGATTCCTGTCCCAGTGCTGGGTGTGTGATGATTCCTGTCCCAGTGCTGGGTGTGTGATGATTCCTCCCCCCGTGCTGGGTGTGTGATGATTCCTCCCCCAGTGCTGGGTGTGTGATGATTCCTGTCCCAGTGCTGGGTGTGTGATGATTCCTCCCCCAGTGCTGGGTGTGTGATGATTCCTGTCCCAGTGCTGGGTGTGTGATGATTCCTCCCCCAGTGCTGGGTGTGTGATGATTCCTGTCCCAGTGCTGGGTGTGTGATGATTCCTCTCCCAGTGCTGGGTGTGTGATGATTCCTGTCCCAGTGCTGGGTGTGTGCCGATTCCTCCCCCAGTGCTGGGTGTGTGATGATTCCGCCCCCAGTGCTGGGTCTGTGATGATTCCTGTCCCAGTGCTGGGTGTGTGATGAGTCCTGTCCCAGTGCTGAGTGTGTGATGATTCCTCCCCAATGCTATGTGTGGAATGATTCCTCCCCCAGTGCTGGGTGTGTGATGATTGCTCCCCCAGTGCTTGGTGTGTGATGATTCCTGTCCCAGTGCTGGGTGTGTGATGATTCCTCCCCCAGTGCTCGGTGTGTGATGATTCCTGTCCCAGTGCTGGGTGTGTGATGATTCCTGTCCCAGTGCTGGGTGTGTGATGATTCCTGTCCCAGTGCTGGGTGTGTGATGATTCCTCCCCCAGTGCTGGGTGTGTGCTGATTCCTGTCCCAGTGCTGGGTGTGTGATGATTCCTGTCCCAGTGCTGGGTGTGTGATGATTCCTGTCCCAGTGCTGGGTGTGTGATGATTCCTCGCCCAGTGCTGGGTGTGTGATGATTCCTGTCCCAGTGCTGGGTGTGTGATGATTCCTCCCCCTGTGTTGGGTGTGTGATGATTCCTCCCCCGGTGCTGGGTGTGTGATGATTCCTCCCCCAGTGCTGGGTGTGTGATGTTTCCTGTCCCAGTGCTGGGTGTGTGATGATTCCTCCCCCAGTGCTGGGTGTGTGATGATTCCTGTTCCAGTGCTGGGTGTGTGATGATTCCTGTCCCAGTGCTGGGTGTGTGATGATTCCTGTTCCAGTGCTGGGTGTGTGATGATTCCTCCCCCAGTGCTGGGTGTGTGATGATTCCTCTCCCCGTGCTGGGTGTGTGATGATTCCTCCCCCAGTGCTGGGTGTGTGATGATTCCTCTCCCAGTGCTGGGTGTGTGATGATTCCTGTCCCAGTGCTGGGTGTGTGATGATTCCTCTCCCAGTGCTGGGTGTGTAATGATTCCTCCCCCAGTGCTGGGTGTGTGATGATTCCTGTCCCAGTGCTGGGTGTGTGATGATTCCTGTCCCAGTGCTGGGTGTGTGATGATTCCTCGCCCAGAGCTGGGTGTGTGATGATTCCTGTCCCAGTGCTGGGTGTGTGATGATTCCTCCCCCTGTGCTGGGTGTGTGATGATTCCTCCCCCAGTGCTGGGTGTGTGATTATTCCTGTCCCAGTGCTGGGTGTGTGATGTTTCCTGTCCCAGTGCTGGGTGTGTGATGATTCCTCCCCCTGTGCTGGGTGTGTGATGATTCCTGTCCCAGTGCTGGGTGTGTGATGATTCCTCCCCCAGTGCTGGGTGTGTGATGATTCCTGTCCCAGTGCTGGGTGTGTGATGATTCCTGTCCCAGTGCTGGGTGTGTGATGATTCCTCCCCCCGTGCTGGGTGTGTGATGATTCCTCCCCCAGTGCTGGGTGTGTGATGATTCCTGTCCCAGTGCTGGGTGTGTGATGATTCCTGTCCCAGTGCTGGGTGTGTGATGATTCCTGTCCCAGTGCTGGGTGTGTGATGATTCCTCCCCCAGTGCTGGGTGTGTGATGATTCCTGTCCCAGTGCTGGGTGTGTGATGATTCCTGTCCCAGTGCTGGGTGTGTGATGATTCCTGCCCCAGTGCTGGGTGTGTGATGATTCCTGTCCCAGTGCTGTGTGTGTGATGATTCCTGTCCCAGTGCTGGGTGTGTGATGATTCCTCCCCCAGTGCTGGGTGTGTGATGATTCCTGTCCCAGTGCTGTGTGTGCAATGATTCCTCCCCCAGTGCTGGGTGTGTGATGATTCCTGTCCCAGTGCTGGGTGTGTGATGATTCCTCCCCCAGTGCCGGGTGTGTGATGATTCCTGTCCCAGTGCTGGGTGTGTGATGATTCCTCCCCCAGTGCTGGGTGTGTGATGATTCCTCGCCCAGTGCTCGGTGTGTGATGATTCCTGTCCCAGTGCTGGGTGTGTGATGATTCCTCCCCCAGTGCTGGGTGTGTGATGATTCCTGTCCCAGTGCTGGGTGTGTGATGATTCCTGTCCCAGTGCTGGGTGTGTGATGATTCCTCCCCCCGTGCTGGGTGTGTGATGATTCCTCCCCCAGTGCTGGGTGTGTGATGATTCCTGTCCCAGTGCTGGGTGTGTGATGATTCCTGTCCCAGTGCTGGGTGTGTGATGATTCCTGTCCCAGTGCCGGGTGTGTGATGATTCCTGTCCCAGTGCTGGGTGTGTGATGATTCCTCCCCCAGTGCTGGGTGTGTGATGATTCCTCCCCCAGTGCTGGGTGTGTGATGATTCCTGTCCCAGTGCTGGGTGTGTGATGATTCCTCTCCCAGTGCTGGGTGTGTGATGATTCCTGTCCCAGTGCTGGGTGTGTGATGATTCCTCTCCCAGTGCTGGGTGTGTGATGATTCCTGTCCCAGTGCTGGGTGTGTGATGATTCCTCCCCCAGTGCTGGGTGTCTGATGATTCCGCCCCCAGTGCTGGGTCTGTGATGATTCCTGTCCCAGTGCTGGGTGTGTGATGAGTCCTGTCCCAGTGCTGAGTGTGTGATGATTCCTCCCCCAGTGCTGGGTGTGTAATGATTCCTCCCCAATGCTATGTGTGGAATGATTCCTCCCCCAGTGCTGGGTGTGTGATGATTCCTGTCCCAGTGCTGGGTGTGTGATGATTCCTCCCCCAGTGCTGGGTGTGTGATGATTCTTCCCGCAGTGCTGGGTGTGTGATGATTCCTGTCCCAGTGCTGGGTGTGTGATGATTCCTGTCCCAGTGCTGGGTGTGTGATGATTCCTCCCCCAGTGCTGGGTGTGTGCTGATTCCTGTCCCAGTGCTGGGTGTGTGATGATTCCTGTCCCAGTGCTGGGTGTGTGATGATTCCTGTCCCAGTGCTGGGTGTGTGATGATTCCTCGTCCAGTGCTGGGTGTGTGATGATTCCTGTCCCAGTGCTGGGTGTGTGATGATTCCTCCCCCTGTGCTGGGTTTGTGATGATTCCTCCCCCAGTACTTGGTGTGTGATTATTCCTGTCCCAGTGCTGGGTGTGTGATGTTTCCTGTCCCAGTGCCGGGTGTGTGATGATTCCTCCCCCAGTGCTGGGTGTGTGATGATTCCTGTCCCAGTGCTGGGTGTGTGATGATTCCTCCCCCAGTGCTGGGTGTGTGATGATTCTTCCCCCAGTGCTGGGTGTGTGATGATTCCTGTCCCAGTGCTGGGTGTGTGATGATTCCTCTCCCCGTGCTGGGTATGTGATGATTCCTCCCCCAGTGCTGGGTGTGTGATGATTCCTCTCCCAGTGCTGGGTGTGTGATGATTCCTGTCCCAGTGCTGGGTGTGTGATGATTCCTGTCCCAGTGCTGGGTGTGTGATGATTCCTCCCCCAGTGCTGGGTGTGTGCTGATTCCTGTCCCAGTGCTGGGTGTGTGATGATTCCTGTCCCAGTGCTGGGTGTGTGATGATTCCTCGCCCAGAGCTGGGTGTGTGATGATTCCTGTCCCAGTGCTGGGTGTGTGATGATTCCTCCCCCCGTACTGGGTGTGTGATGATTCCTCCCCCAGTGCTGGGTGTGTGATGATTCCTGTCCCAGTGCTGGGTGTGTGATGATTCCTGTCCCAGTGCTGGGTGTGTGATGATTCCTGTCCCAGTGCTGGGTGTGTGATGATTCCTCCCCCAGTGCTGTGTGTGTGATGATTCCGGTCCCAGTGCTGGGTGTGTGATGATTCCTGTCCCAGTGCTGGGTGTGTGATGATTCCTGTCCCAGTGCTGGGTGTGTGATGATTCCTGTCCCAGTGCTGTGTGTGTGATGATTCCTCCCCCAGTGCTGTGTGTGTGATGATTCCTGTCCCAGTGCTGGGTGTGTGATGATTCCTGTCCCAGTGCTGTGTGTGCAATGATTCCTCCCCCAGTGCTGGGTGTGTGATGATTCCTGTCATAGTGTTGAGTGTGTGATGATTCCTCCCCCAGTGCCGGGTGTGTGATGATTCCTGTCCCAGTGCTGGGTGTGTGATGATTCCTGTCCCAGTGCTGGGTGTGTGATGATTCCTCCCCCAGTGCTGGGTGTGTGATGATTCCTGTCCCAGTGCTGGGTGTGTGATGATTCCTCTCCCAGTGCTGGGTGTGTGATGATTCCTGTCCCAGTGCTGGGTGTGTGATGATTCCTCCCCCAGTGCTGGGTGTGTGATGATTCCGCCCCCAGTGCTGGGTCTGTGATGATTCCTGTCCCAGTGCTGGGTGTGTGATGAGTCCTGTCCCAGTGCTGGGTGTGTGATGATTCCTGTCCCAGTGCTGGGTGTGTGATGATTCCTGTCCCAGTGCTGTGTGTGTGATGATTCCTCCCCCCGTGCTGGGTGTGTGATGATTCCTCCCCCAGTGCTGGGTGTGTGATGATTCCTGTCCCAGTGCTGGGTGTGTGATGATTCCTGTCCCAGTGCTGGGTGTGTGATGATTCCTGTCCCAGTGCCGGGTGTGTGATGATTCCTGTCCCAGTGCTGGGTGTGTGATGATTCCTCCCCCAGTGCTGGGTGTGTGATGATTCCTCCCCCAGTGCTGGGTGTGTGATGATTCCTGTCCCAGTGCTGGGTGTGTGATGATTCCTCTCCCAGTGCTGGGTGTGTGATGATTCCTGTCCCAGTGCTGGGTGTGTGATGATTCCTCTCCCAGTGCTGGGTGTGTGATGATTCCTGTCCCAGTGCTGGGTGTGTGATGATTCCTCCCCCAGTGCTGGGTGTCTGATGATTCCGCCCCCAGTGCTGGGTCTGTGATGATTCCTGTCCCAGTGCTGGGTGTGTGATGAGTCCTGTCCCAGTGCTGAGTGTGTGATGATTCCTCCCCCAGTGCTGGGTGTGTAATGATTCCTCCCCAATGCTATGTGTGGAATGATTCCTCCCCCAGTGCTGGGTGTGTGATGATTCCTGTCCCAGTGCTGGGTGTGTGATGATTCCTCCCCCAGTGCTGGGTGTGTGATGATTCTTCCCGCAGTGCTGGGTGTGTGATGATTCCTGTCCCAGTGCTGGGTGTGTGATGATTCCTGTCCCAGTGCTGGGTGTGTGATGATTCCTCCCCCAGTGCTGGGTGTGTGCTGATTCCTGTCCCAGTGCTGGGTGTGTGATGATTCCTGTCCCAGTGCTGGGTGTGTGATGATTCCTGTCCCAGTGCTGGGTGTGTGATGATTCCTCGTCCAGTGCTGGGTGTGTGATGATTCCTGTCCCAGTGCTGGGTGTGTGATGATTCCTCCCCCTGTGCTGGGTTTGTGATGATTCCTCCCCCAGTACTTGGTGTGTGATTATTCCTGTCCCAGTGCTGGGTGTGTGATGTTTCCTGTCCCAGTGCCGGGTGTGTGATGATTCCTCCCCCAGTGCTGGGTGTGTGATGATTCCTGTCCCAGTGCTGGGTGTGTGATGATTCCTCCCCCAGTGCTGGGTGTGTGATGATTCTTCCCCCAATGCTGGGTGTGTGATGATTCCTGTCCCAGTGCTGGGTGTGTGATGATTCCTCTCCCCGTGCTGGGTATGTGATGATTCCTCCCCCAGTGCTGGGTGTGTGATGATTCCTCTCCCAGTGCTGGGTGTGTGATGATTCCTGTCCCAGTGCTGGGTGTGTGATGATTCCTGTCCCAGTGCTGGGTGTGTGATGATTCCTCCCCCAGTGCTGGGTGTGTGCTGATTCCTGTCCCAGTGCTGGGTGTGTGATGATTCCTGTCCCAGTGCTGGGTGTGTGATGATTCCTCCCCCAGTGCTGGGTGTGTGCTGATTCCTGTCCCAGTGCTGGGTGTGTGATGATTCCTCCCCCAGTGCTGGGTGTGTGATGATTCCTCGCCCAGAGCTGGGTGTGTGATGATTCCTGTCCCAGTGCTGGGTGTGTGATGATTCCTCCCCCCGTGCTGGGTGTGTGATGATTCCTCCCCCAGTGCTGGGTGTGTGATGATTCCTGTCCCAGTGCTGGGTGTGTGATGATTCCTGTCCCAGTGCTGGGTGTGTGATGATTCCTGTCCCAGTGCTGGGTGTGTGATGATTCCTCCCCCAGTGCTGTGTGTGTGATGATTCCTGTCCCAGTGCTGGGTGTGTGATGATTCCTGTCCCAGTGCTGGGTGTGTGATGATTCCTGTCCCAGTGCTGGGTGTGTGATGATTCCTGTCCCAGTGCTGTGTGTGTGATGATTCCTCCCCCAGTGCTGTGTGTGTGATGATTCCTGTCCCAGTGCTGGGTGTGTGATGATTCCTGTCCCAGTGCTGTGTGTGCAATGATTCCTCCCCCAGTGCTGGGTGTGTGATGATTCCTGTCATAGTGTTGAGTGTGTGATGATTCCTCCCCCAGTGCCGGGTGTGTGATGATTCCTGTCCCAGTGCTGGGTGTGTGATGATTCCTGTCCCAGTGCTGGGTGTGTGATGATTCCTCCCCCAGTGCTGGGTGTGTGATGATTCCTGTCCCAGTGCTGGGTGTGTGATGATTCCTCTCCCAGTGCTGGGTGTGTGATGATTCCTGTCCCAGTGCTGGGTGTGTGATGATTCCTCCCCCAGTGCTGGGTGTGTGATGGTTCCGCCCCCAGTGCTGGGTCTGTGATGATTCCTGTCCCAGTGCTGGGTGTGTGATGAGTCCTGTCCCAGTGCTGAGTGTGTGATGATTCCTCCCCCAGTGCTGGGTGTGTAATTATTCGTCCCCAATGCTATGTGTGGAATGATTCCTCCCACAGTGCTGGGTGTGTGATGATTCCTCCCCCAGTGCTTGGTGTGTGATGATTCCTGTCCCAGTGCTGGGTGTGTGATGATTCCTCCCCCAGTGCTGGGTGTGTGATGATTCCTGTCCCAGTGCTAGGTGTGTGATGATTCCTCCCCCAGTGCTGGGTGTGTGATGATTCCTGTCCCAGTGCTGGGTGTGTGATGATTCCTCCCCCAGTGCTGGGTGTGTGATGATTCTTCCCCAGTGCTGGGTGTGTGATGATTCCTGTCCCAGTGCTGGGTGTGTGATGATTCCTCTCCCCGTGCTGGGTGTGTGATGATTCCTCCCCCAGTGCTGGGTGTATGATGATTCCTCTCCCAGTGCTGGGTGTGTGATGATTCCTGTCCCAGTGCTGGGTGTGTGATGATTCCTGTCCCAGTGCTGGGTGTGTGATGATTCCTCCACCAGTGCTGGGTGTGTGATGATTCCTGTCCCAGTGCTGGGTGTGTGATGATTCCTGTCCCAGTGCTGGGTGTGTGATGATTCCTGTCCCAGTGCCGGGAGTATGATGATTCCTCCCCCAGTGCTGGGTGTGTGATGATTCCTGTCCCAGTGCTGAGTGTGTGATGATTCCTGTCCCAGTGCTGGGTGTGTGATGATTCCTGTCCCAGTGCTGGGTGTGTAATGATTCCTCCCCAATGCTGTGTGTGTAATGATTCCTCCCCCAGTGCTGGGTGTGTGATGATTCCTCCCCCAGTACTGGGTGTGTGATGATTCCTGTCCCAGTGCTGGGTGTGTGATGATTCCTGTCCCAGTGCTGGGTTTGTGATGATTCCTCTCCCAGTGCTGGGTGTGTGATGATTCCTCCCCCAGTGCTGGGTGTGTGATGATTCCTGTCTCAGTGCTGGGTATGTGATGATTCCTCTCCCAGTGCCGGGTGTGTGATGATTCCTCCCCCAGTGCTGGGTGTGTGATGATTCCTGTCCCAGTGCTGGGTGTGTGATGATTCCTCTCCCAGTGCTGGGTGTGTGATGATTCCTGTCCCAGTGCTGGGTGTGTGATGATTCCTGTCCCAGCGCCGGGTGTGTGATGATTCCTCCCCCAGTGCTCGGTGTGTGATGATTCCTGTCCCAGTGCTGGGTTTGTAATGATTCCTCCCCAATGCTGTGTGTGTAATGATTCCTCCCCCAGTGCTGGGTTTGTGATGATTCATCCCCCAGTGCTGGGTGTGTGATGATTCCTCCCCCAGTGCTGGGTGTGTGATGATTCCTGTCCCAGTGCTGGGTGAGTGATGATTCCTGTCCCCGTGCTGTGTGTGTAATGATTCCTCCCCCAGTGCTGGTTGTGTGATGATTCCTGTCCCAGTGGTGGGTGTGTGATGATTCCTGTCCCAGTGCTGGGTGTTTGATGATTCCTGTCCCAGTGCTGGGTGTGTGATGATTCCTGTCCCAGTGCTGGGTGTGTGAAGATTTCTGTCCCAGATCTGAGTGTGTGATGATTCCTGTCCCAGTGCTGCATGTGTGATGATTCCTGTCCCAGTGCTGTGTGTGTAATGATTCCTCCCCCAGTGCTGGTTGTGAGATAATTCCTGTCCCAGTGCTGGGTGTGTGATGATTCCTGTCCCAGTGCTGGGTGTGTGATGATTCCTGTCCCAGTGCTGGGTGTATGATGATTCCTCCGCCAGTGCTGGGTGTGTGATGATTCCTGTCCCAGTGCTGGGTGTGTGATGATTCCTGTCCCAGTGCTGGGTGTGTGATGATTCCTCCCCCAGTGCTGGTTGTGTGATGATTCCTGTCCCAGTGCTGGGTGTGTGATGATTCCTGTCCCAGTGCTGGGTGTGTGATGATTCCTGTCCCAGTGCTGGGTGTGTGATGATTCCTGTCCCAGTGCTGGGTGTGTGATGATTCCTGTTCCAGTGCTGGGTGTGTGATGATTCCTCCCCCAGTGCTGTGTGTGTGATGATTTCTGTCCCAGTGCTGAGTGTGTGATGATTCCTGTCCCAGTGCTGGGTGTGTGATGATTCCTGTCCCAGTGCTGTGTGTGCAATGATTCCTCCCCCAGTGCTGGGAGTTTGATGATTCCTGTCCCAGTGCTGGGTGTGTGTTGATTCCTCCCCCAGTGCCGGGTGTGTGATGATTCCTGTCCCAGTACTGGGTGTGTGTTGGTTCCTCCCCCAGTGCTGGGTGTGTGATGATTCCTGTCCCAGTGCTGGGTGTTTGATGATTCCTGTCCCAGTGCTGGGTGTGTGATGGTTCCTGTCCCTGTGCTGGGTGTGTGATGATTCCTGTCCCAGTGCTGTGTGTATGATGATTCCTCCCCCAGTACTGGGTGTGTGATGATTCCTGTCCCAGTGCTGGGTGTGTGATGAATCCTCCCCCAGTGCAGGGTGTGTGATGATTTATGTCCGAGTGCTGGGTGTGTGATGATTCCTCCCCCAGTGCTGGGTGTGTGATGATTCCTGTCACAGTGCTGGGTGTGTAATGATTCCTGTCCCAGTGCTGGGTGTGTAATGATTCCTCCCCCAGTGCTGGGTGTGTGATGATTCCTGTCCCAGTGCTGGGTGTGTGATGATTCCTCCACCAGTGCTGGGTGTGTGATGATTCCTGTCCCAGTGCTGAGTGTGTGATGATTCTTGTCCCAGTGCTGGGTGTGTGATGTTTCCTGTCCCAGTGCTGGGTGTGTGATGATTCCTGTCCCAGTGCTGGGTGTGTGATGATTCCTCCCCCAGTGCTGGGTGTGTGATGATTCCTCCCCCAGTGCTGGGTGTGTGATGATTCCTGTCCCAGTGCTGGGTCTGTGATGATTCCTGTCCCAGTGCTGGGTGTGTGATGATTCCTGTCCCAGTGCTGGGTGTGTGATGATTCCTGTCCCAGTGCTGGGTGTGTGATGATTCCTCCCCCAGTGCTGGGTGTGTGATGATTCCTGTCCCAGTGCTGGGTGTGTGATGATTCCTGTCCCAGTGCTGGGTGTGTGATGATTCCTGTCCCAGTTTTGGGGTTGTGATGATTCCTCCCCCAGTGCTGGGTGTGTGATGATTCCTGTCCCTGTGCTGGGTGTGTGATGATTCCTGTCCCAGTGCTGGGTGTGTGATGATTCCTCCCCCAGTGCTGGGTGTGTGATGATTCCTGTCCCAGAGCTGGGTGTATGATGTTTCCTGTCCCAGTGCTGGGTGTGTGATGATTCCTGTCCCAGTGCTGGGTGTGTGATGATTCCTCCCCCAGTGCTGGGTGTATGATGATTCCTGTCCCAGTGCTGTGTGTGTGATGATTCCTGTCCCAGTGCTGGGTGTGTGATGTTTCCTGTCCCAGTGCTGGGTGTGTGATGATTCCTGTCCCAGTGCTGGGTGTGTGATGATTCCTGTCCCAGTGCTGGGTGTGTGATGATTCCTGTCCCAGTGCTGGGTGTATGATGATTTATGTCCGAGTGCTGGGTGTGTGATGATTCCTCCCCCAGTGCTGGGTGTGTGATGATTCCTGTCACAGTGCTGGGTGTGTGATGATTCCTGTCCCAGTGCTGGGTGTGTAATGATTCCTCCCCCAGTGTTGGGTGTGTGATGATTCCTGTCCCAGTGCTGGGTGTGTGATGATTCCTCCCCCAGTGCTGGGTGTGTGATGATTCCTCCCCCAGTGCTGGGTGTCTGATGATTCCTGTCCCAGTGCTGGGTGTGTGATGATTCCTGTCCCAGTGCTGGGTGTGTGATGATTCCTCCCCCAGTGCTGGGTGTGTGATGATTCCTGTCCCAGTGCTGGGTGTGTGATGATTCCTCTCCCAGTGCTGGGTGTGTGATGATTCCTGTCCCAGTGCTGGGTGTGTGATGATTCCTCCCCCACTGCTGGGTGTGTGAAGATTCCTCCCCCAGTGCTGGGTGTGTGATGATTCCTGTCCCAGTGCTGGGTGTGTGATGATTCCTGTCCCAGTGCCGGGAGTGTGATGATTCCTCCCCCAGTGCTGGGTGTGTGATGATTCCTGTCCCAGTGCTGAGTGTGTGATGATTCCTGTCCCAGTGCTGGGTGTGTGATGATTCCTGTCCCAGTGCTGGGTGTGTAATGATTCCTCCCCAATGCTGTGTGTGTAATGATTCCTCCCCCAGTGCTGGGTGTGTGATGATTCCTCCCCCAGTACTGGGTGTGTGATGATTCCTGTCCCAATGCTGGGTGTGTGATGATTCCTGTCCCAGTGCTGGGTGTGTGATGATTCCTCCCCCAGTGCTGGGTGTGTGATGATTCCTGTCCCAGTGCTGGGTGTGTGATGATTCCTGTCCCAGCGCCGGGTGTGTGATGATTCCTCCCCCAGTGCTCGGTGTGTGATGATTCCTGTCCCAGTGCTGGGTTTGTAATGATTCCTCCCCAATGCTGTGTGTGTAATGATTCCTCCCCCAGTGCTGGGTGTGTGATGATTCATCCCCCAGTGCTGGGTGTGTGATGATTCCTCCCCCAGTGCTGGGTGTGTGATGATTCCTGTCCCAGTGCTGGGTGAGTGATGATTCCTGTCCCCGTGCTGTGTGTGTAATGATTCCTCCCCCAGTGCTGGTTGTGTGATGATTCCTGTCCCAGTGGTGGGTGTGTGATGATTCCTGTCCCAGTGCTGGGTGTTTGATGATTCCTGTCCCAGTGCTGGGTGTGTGATGATTCCTGTCCCAGTGCTGGGTGTGTGAAGATTTCTGTCCCAGAGCTGAGTGTGTGATGATTCCTGTCCCAGTGCTGCATGTGTGATGATTCCTGTCCCAGTGCTGTGTGTGTAATGATTCCTCCCCCAGTGCTGGTTGTGAGATAATTCCTGTCCCAGTGCTGGGTGTGTGATGATTCCTGTCCCAGTGCTGGGTGTGTGATGATTCCTGTCCCAGTGCTGGGTGTATGATGATTCCTCCGCCAGTGCTGGGTGTGTGATGATTCCTGTCCCAGTGCTGGGTGTGTGATGATTCCTGTCCCAGTGCTGGGTGTGTGATGATTCCTCCCCCAGTGCTGGTTGTGTGATGATTCCTGTCCCAGTGCTGGGTGTGTGATGATTCCTGTCCCAGTGCTGGGTGTGTGATGATTCCTGTCCTAGTGCTGGATGTGTGATGATTCCTGTCCCAGTGCTGGGTGTGTGATGATTCCTGTTCCAGTGCTGGGTGTGTGATGATTCCTCCCCCAGTGCTGTGTGTGTGATGATTTCTGTCCCAGTGCTGAGTGTGTGATGATTCCTGTCCCAGTGCTGGGTGTGTGATGATTCCTGTCCCAGTGCTGTGTGTGCAATGATTCCTCCCCCAGTGCTGGGTGTTTGATGATTCCTGTCCCAGTGCTGGGTGTGTGTTGATTCCTCCCCCAGTGCCGGGTGTGTGATGATTCCTGTCCCAGTACTGGGTGTGTGTTGGTTCCTCCCCCAGTGCTGGGTGTGTGATGATTCCTGTCCCAGTGCTGGGTGTTTGATGATTCCTGTCCCAGTGCTGGGTGTGTGATGGTTCCTGTCCCTGTGCTGGGTGTGTGATGATTCCTGTCCCAGTGCTGTGTGTATGATGATTCCTCCCCCAGTACTGGGTGTGTGATGATTCCTGTCCCAGTGCTGGGTGTGTGATGAATCCTCCCCCAGTGCAGGGTGTGTGATGATTTATGTCCGAGTGCTGGGTGTGTGATGATTCCTCCCCCAGTGCTGGGTGTGTGATGATTCCTGTCACAGTGCTGGGTGTGTGATGATTCCTGTCCCAGTGCTGGGTGTGTAATGATTCCACCCCCAGTGCTGGGTGTGTGATGATTCCTGTCCCAGTGCTGGGTGTGTGATGATTCCTCCACCAGTGCTGGGTGTGTGATGATTCCTGTCCCAGTGCTGAGTGTGTGATGATTCTTGTCCCAGTGCTGGGTGTGTGATGTTTCCTGTCCCAGTGCTGGGTGTGTGATGATTCCTGTCCCAGTGCTGGGTGTGTGATGATTCCTCCCCCAGTGCTGGGTGTGTGATGATTCCTCCCCCAGTGCTGGGTGTGTGATGATTCCTGTCCCAGTGCTGGGTCTGTGATGATTCCTGTCCCAGTGCTGGGTGTGTGATGATTCCTGTCCCAGTGCTGGGTGTGTGATGATTCCTGTCCCAGTGCTGGGTGTGTGATGATTCCTCCCCCAGTGCTGGGTGTGTGATGATTCCTGTCCCAGTGCTGGGTGTGTGATGATTCCTGTCCCAGTTTTGGGGTTGTGATGATTCCTCCCCCAGTGCTGGGTGTGTGATGATTCCTGTCCCAGTGCTGGGTGTGTGATGATTCCTCCCCCAGTGCTGGGTGTGTGATGATTCCTGTCCCAGAGCTGGGTGTATGATGTTTCCTGTCCCAGTGCTGGGTGTGTGATGATTCCTGTCCCAGTGCTGGGTGTGTGATGATTCCTCCCCCAGTGCTGGGTGTATGATGATTCCTGTCCCAGTGCTGTGTGTGTGATGATTCCTGTCCCAGTGCTGGGTGTGTGATGTTTCCTGTCCCAGTGCTGGGTGTGTGATGATTCCTGTCCCAGTGCTGGGTGTGTGATGATTCCTGTCCCAGTGCTGGGTGTGTGATGATTCCTGTCCCAGTGCTGGGTGTATGATGATTTATGTCCGAGTGCTGGGTGTGTGATGATTCCTCCCCCAGTGCTGGGTGTGTGATGATTCCTGTCACAGTGCTGGGTGTGTGATGATTCCTGTCCCAGTGCTGGGTGTGTAATGATTCCTCCCCCAGTGTTGGGTGTGTGATGATTCCTGTCCCAGTGCTGGGTGTGTGATGATTCCTCCCCCAGTGCTGGGTGTGTGATGATTCCTCCCCCAGTGCTGGGTGTCTGATGATTCCTGTCCCAGTGCTGGGTGTGTGATGATTCCTGTCCCAGTGCTGGGTGTGTGATGATTCCTCCCCCAGTGCTGGGTGTGTGATGATTCCTGTCCCAGTGCTGGGTGTGTGATGATTCCTCTCCCAGTGCTGGGTGTGTGATGATTCCTGTCCCAGTGCTGGGTGTGTGATGATTCCTCCCCCACTGCTGGGTGTGTGAAGATTCCTCGCCCAGTGCTGGGTGTGTGATGATTCCTGTCCCAGTGCTGGGTGTGTGATGATTCCTGTCCCAGTGCCGGGAGTGTAATGATTCCTCCCCCAGTGCTGGGTGTGTGATGATTCCTGTCCCAGTGCTGAGTGTGTGATGATTCCTGTCCCAGTGCTGGGTGTGTGATGATTCCTGTCCCAGTGCTGGGTGTGTAATGATTCCTCCCCAATGCTGTGTGTGTAATGATTCCTCCCCCAGTGCTGGGTGTGTGATGATTCCTCCCCCAGTACTGGGTGTGTGATGATTCCTGTCCCAATGCTGGGTGTGTGATGATTCCTGTCCCAGTGCTGGGTTTGTGATGATTCCTCTCCCAGTGCTGGGTGTGTGATGATTCCTCCCCCAGTGCTGGGTGTGTGATGATTCCTGTCCCAGTGCTGGGTATGTGATGATTCCTCTCCCAGTGCCGGGTGTGTGATGATTCCTCCCCCAGTGCTGGGTGTGTGATGATTCCTGTCCCAGTGCTGGGTGTGTGATGATTCCTCTCCCAGTGCTGGGTGTGTGATGATTCCTGTCCCAGTGCTGGGTGTGTGATGATTCCTGTCCCAGCGCCGGGTGTGTGATGATTCCTCCCCCAGTGCTCGGTGTGTGATGATTCCTGTCCCATTGCTCGGTTTGTAATGATTCCTCCCCAATGCTGTGTGTGTAATGATTCCTCCCCCAGTGCTGGGTGTGTGATGATTCATCCCCCAGTGCTGGGTGTGTGATGATTCCTCCCCCAGTGCTGGGTGTGTGATGATTCCTGTCCCAGTGCTGGGTGAGTGATGATTCCTGTCCCCGTGCTGTGTGTGTAATGATTCCTCCCCCAGTGCTGGTTGTGTGATGATTCCTGTCCCAGTGGTGGGTGTGTGATGATTCCTGTCCCAGTGCTGGGTGTTTGATGATTCCTGTCCCAGTGCTGGGTGTGTGATGATTCCTGTCCCAGTGCTGGGTGTGTGAAGATTTCTGTCCCAGAGCTGAGTGTGTGATGATTCCTGTCCCAGTGCTGGATGTGTGCTGATTCCTGTCCCAGTGCTGTCTGTGTAATGATTCCTCCCCCAGTGCTGGTTGTGTGATAATTCCTGTCCCAGTGCTGGGTGTGTGATGATTCCTGTCCCAGTGCTGGGTGTGTGATGATTTCTGTCCCAGTGCTGGGTGTATGATGATTCCTCCGCCAGTGCTGGGTGTGTGATGATTCCTGTCCCAGTGCTGGGTGTGTGATGATTCCTGTCCCAGTGCTGGGTGTGTGATGATTCCTCCCCCAGTTCTGGTTGTGTGATGATTCCTGTCCCAGTGCTGGGTGTGTGATGATTCCTGTCCCAGTGCTGGGTGTGTGATGATTCCTGTCCCAGTGCTGGGTGTGTGATGATTCCTGTCCCAGTGCTGGGTGTGTGATGATTCCTGTTCCAGTGCTGGGTGTGTGATGATTCCTCCCCCAGTGCTGTGTGTGTGATGATTTCTGTCCCAGTGCTGAGTGTGTGATGATTCCTGTCCCAGTGCTGGGTGTGTGATGATTCCTGTCCCAGTGCTGTGTGTGCAATGATTCCTCCCCCAGTGCTGGGTGTTTGATGATTCCTGTCCCAGTGCTGGGTGTGTGATGATTCCTCCCCCAGTGCCGGGTGTGTGATGATTCCTGTCCCAGTGCTGGGTGTGTGTTGGTTCCTCCCCCAGTGCTGGGTGTGTGATGATTCCTGTCCCAGTGCTGGGTGTTTGATGAATCCTCCCCCAGTGCAGGGTGTGTGATGATTTATGTCCGAGTGCTGGGTGTGTGATGATTCCTCCCCCAGTGCTGGGTGTGTGATGATTCCTGTCACAGTGCTGGGTGTGTGATGATTCCTGTCCCAGTGCTGGGTGTGTAATGATTCCTCCCCCAGTGCTGGGTGTGTGATGATTCCTGTCCCAGTGCTGGGTGTGTGATGATTCCTCCACCAGTGCTGGGTGTGTGATGATTCCTGTCCCAGTGCTGAGTGTGTGATGATTCTTGTCCCAGTGCTGGGTGTGTGATGTTTCCTGTCACAGTGCTGGGTGTGTGATGATTCCTGTCCCAGTGCTGGGTGTGTGATGATTCCTCCCCCAGTGCTGGGTGTGTGATGATTCCTCCCCCAGTGCTGGGTGTGTGATGATTCCTGTCCCAGTGCTGGGTCTGTGATGATTCCTGTCCCAGTGCTGGGTGTGTGATGATTCCTCCCCCAGTGCTGGGTGTGTGATGATTCCTCCCCCAGTGCTGGGTGTGTGATGATTCCTGTCCCAGTGCTGGGTCAGTGATGATTCCTGTCCCAGTGCTGGGTGTGTGATGATTCCTGTCCCAGTGCTGGGTGTGTGATGATTCCTGTCCCAGTGCTGGGTGTGTGATGATTCCTCCCCCAGTGCTGGGTGTGTGATGATTCCTGTCCCAGTGCTGGGTGTGTGATGATTCCTGTCCCAGTGCTGGGTGTGTGATGATTCCTGTCCCAGTGCTGGGTGTGTGATGATTCCTCCCCCAGTGCTGGGTGTGTGATGATTCCTTCTCCCAGAGCTGGGTGTATGATGTTTCCTGTCCCAGTGCTGGGTGTGTGATGATTCCTGTCCCAGTGCTGGGTGTGTGATGATTCCTCCCCCAGTGCTGGGTGTATGATGATTCCTGTCCCAGTGCTGTGTGTGTGATGATTCCTGTCCCAGTGCTGGGTGTGTGATGTTTCCTGTCCCAGTGCTGGGTGTGTGATGATTCCTGTCCCAGTGCTGGGTGTGTGATGATTCCTGTCCCAGTGCTGGGTGTGTGATGATTCCTGTCCCAGTGCTGGGTGTATGATGATTTATGTCCGAGTGCTGGGTGTGTGATGATTCCTCCCCCAGTGCTGGGTGTGTGATGATTCCTGTCACAGTGCTGGGTGTGTGATGATTCCTGTCCCAGTGCTGGGTGTGTAATGATTCCTCCCCCAGTGTTGGGTGTGTGATGATTCCTGTCCCAGTGCTGGGTGTGTGATGATTCCTCCCCCAGTGCTGGGTGTGTGATGATTCCTCCCCCAGTGCTGGGTGTCTGATGATTCCTGTCCCAGTGCTGGGTGTGTGATGATTCCTGTCCCAGTGCTGGGTGTGTGATGATTCCTCCCCCAGTGCTGGGTGTGTGATGATTCCTGTCCCAGTGCTGGGTGTGTGATGATTCCTCTCCCAGTGCTGGGTGTGTGATGATTCCTGTCCCAGTGCTGGGTGTGTGATGATTCCTCCCCCACTGCTGGGTGTGTGAAGATTCCTCCCCCAGTGCTGGGTGTGTGATGATTCCTGTCCCAGTGCTGGGTGTGTGATGATTCCTGTCCCAGTGCCGGGAGTGTGATGATTCCTCCCCCAGTGCTGGGTGTGTGATGATTCCTGTCCCAGTGCTGAGTGTGTGATGATTCCTGTCCCAGTGCTGGGTGTGTGATGATTCCTGTCCCAGTTCTGGGTGTGTAATGATTCCTCCCCAATGCTGTGTGTGTAATGATTCCTCCCCCAGTGCTGGGTGTGTGATGATTCCTCCCCCAGTACTGGGTGTGTGATGATTCCTGTCCCAATGCTGGGTGTGTGATGATTCCTGTCCCAGTGCTGGGTTTGTGATGATTCCTCTCCCAGTGCTGGGTGTGTGATGATTCCTCCCCCAGTGCTGGGTGTGTGATGATTCCTGTCCCAGTGCTGGGTATGTGATGATTCCTCTCCCAGTGCCGGGTGTGTGATGATTCCTCCCCCAGTGCTGGGTGTGTGATGATTCCTGTCCCAGTGCTGGGTGTGTGATGATTCCTCTCCCAGTGCTGGGTGTGTGATGATTCCTGTCCCAGTGCTGGGTGTGTGATGATTCCTGTCCCAGCGCCGGGTGTGTGATGATTCCTCCCCCAGTGCTCGGTGTGTGATGATTCCTGTCCCATTGCTGGGTTTGTAATGATTCCTCCCCAATGCTGTGTGTGTAATGATTCCTCCCCCAGTGCTGGGTGTGTGATGATTCATCCCCCAGTGCTGGGTGTGTGATGATTCCTCCCCCAGTGCTGGGTGTGTGATGATTCCTGTCCCAGTGCTGGGTGAGTGATGATTCCTGTCCCCGTGCTGTGTGTGTAATGATTCCTCCCCCAGTGCTGGTTGTGTGATGATTCCTGTCCCAGTGGTGGGTGTGTGATGATTCCTGTCCCAGTGCTGGGTGTTTGATGATTCCTGTCCCAGTGCTGGGTGTGTGATGATTCCTGTCCCAGTGCTGGGTGTGTGAAGATTTCTGTCCCAGAGCTGAGTGTGTGATGATTCCTGTCCCAGTGCTGGATGTGTGCTGATTCCTGTCCCAGTGCTGTCTGTGTAATGATTCCTCCCCCAGTGCTGGTTGTGTGATAATTCCTGTCCCAGTGCTGGGTGTGTGATGATTCCTGTCCCAGTGCTGGGTGTGTGATGATTTCTGTCCCAGTGCTGGGTGTATGATGATTCCTCCGCCAGTGCTGGGTGTGTGATGATTCCTGTCCCAGTGCTGGGTGTGTGATGATTCCTGTCCCAGTGCTGTGTGTGCAATGATTCCTCCCCCAGTGCTGGGTGTTTGATGATTCCTGTCCCAGTGCTGGGTGTGTGATGATTCCTCCCCCAGTGCCGGGTGTGTGATGATTCCTGTCCCAGTGCTGGGTGTGTGTTGGTTCCTCCCCCAGTGCTGGGTGTGTGATGATTCCTGTCCCAGTGCTGGGTGTTTGATGATTCCTGTCCCAGTGCTGGGTGTGTGATGGTTCCTGTCCCTGTGCTGGGTGTGTGATGATTCCTGTCCCAGTGCTGTGTGTATGATGATTCCTCCCCCAGTGCCGGGTGTGTGATGATTCCTGTCCCAGTGCTGGGTGTGTGTTGGTTCCTCCCCCAGTGCTGGGTGTGTGATGATTCCTGTCCCAGTGCTGGGTGTTTGATGATTCCTGTCCCAGTGCTGGGTGTGTAATGATTCCTCCCCCAGTGCTGGGTGTGTGATGATTCCTGTCCCAGTGCTGGGTGTGTGATGATTCCTCCACCAGTGCTGGGTGTGTGATGATTCCTGTCCCAGTGCTGAGTGTGTGATGATTCTTGTCCCAGTGCTGGGTGTGTGATGTTTCCTGTCCCAGTGCTGGGTGTGTGATGATTCCTGTCCCAGTGCTGGGTGTGTGATGATTCCTCCCCCAGTGCTGGGTGTGTGATGATTCCTCCCCCAGTGCTGGGTGTGTGATGATTCCTGTCCCAGTGCTGGGTCTGTGATGATTCCTGTCCCAGTGCTGGGTGTGTGATGATTCCTGTCCCAGTGCTGGGTGTGTGATGATTCCTGTCCCAGTGCTGGGTGTGTGATGATTCCTCCCCCAGTGCTGGGTGTGTGATGATTCCTGTCCCAGTGCTGGGTGTGTGATGATTCCTGTCCCAGTGCTGGGTGTGTGATGATTCCTGTCCCAGTTTTGGGGTTGTGATGATTCCTCCCCCAGTGCTGGGTGTGTGATGATTCCTGTCCCAGTGCTGGGTGTGTGATGATTCCTGTCCCAGTGCTGGGTGTGTGATGATTCCTCCCCCAGTGCTGGGTGTGTGATGATTCCTGTCCCAGAGCTGGGTGTATGATGTTTCCTGTCCCAGTGCTGGGTGTGTGATGATTCCTGTCCCAGTGCTGGGTGTGTGATGATTCCTCCCCCAGTGCTGGGTGTATGATGATTCCTGTCCCAGTGCTGTGTGTGTGATGATTCCTGTCCCAGTGCTGGGTGTGTGATGTTTCCTGTCCCTGTGCTGGGTGTGTGATGATTCCTGTCCCAGTGCTGGGTGTGTGATGATTCCTGTCCCAGTGCTGGGTGTGTGATGATTCCTGTCCCAGTGCTGGGTGTATGATGATTTATGTCCGAGTGCTGGGTGTGTGATGATTCCTCCCCCAGTGCTGGGTGTGTGATGATTCCTGTCACAGTGCTAGGTGTGTGATGATTCCTGTCCCAGTGCTGGGTGTGTAATGATTCCTCCCCCAGTGTTGGGTGTGTGATGATTCCTGTCCCAGTGCTGGGTGTGTGATGATTCCTCCCCCAGTGCTGGGTGTGTGATGATTCCTGTCCCAGTGCTGAGTGTGTGATGATTCTTGTCCCAGTGCTGGGTGTGTGATGATTCCTGTCCCAATGCTGGGTGTGTGATGATTCCTGTCCCAGTGCTGGGTGTGTGATGATTCCTCCCCCAGTGCTGGGTGTGTGATGATTCCTCCCCCAGTGCTGGGTGTGTGATGATTCCTGTCCCAGTGCTGGGTCTGTGATGATTCCTGTCCCAGTGCTGGGTGTGTGATGATTCCTGTCCCAGTGCTGGGTGTGTGATGATTCCTGTCCCAGTGCTGGGTGTGTGATGATTCCTGTCCCAGTGCTGGGTGTGTGATGATTCCTGTCCCAGTGCTGGGTGTGTGATGATTCCTGTCCCAGTTTTGGGTGTGTGATGATTCCTGTCCCAGTGCTGGGTGTGTGATGATTCCTGTCCCAGTGCTGGGTGTGTGATGATTCCTGTCCCAGTGCTGGGTGTGTGATGATTCCTCCCCCAGTGCTGGGTGTGTGATGATTCCTGTCCCAGAGCTGGGTGTGTGATGTTTCCTGTCCCAGTGCTGGGTGTGTGATGATTCCTGTCCCAGTGCTGGGTGTGTGATGATTCCTGTCCCAGTGCTGGGTGTGTGATGATTCCTGTCCCAGTGCTGGGTGTGTGATGATTCTTCCCCCAGTGCTGGGTGTGTGATGATTCCTCCCCCAGTGCTGGGTGTGTGATGATTCCTCCCGCAGTTCTGGGTGTGTGATGATTCCTGTCCCAGTGCTGGGTGTGTGATGATTCCTCCCCCAGTGCTGGGTGTGTGATGATTCCTTTCCCAGTGCTGGGTGTGATGATTCCTGTCCCAGTGCTGGGTGTGTGATGATTCCTCCCCCAGTGCTGGGTGTGTGATGATTCCTGTCCCAGTGCTGGGTGTGTGATGATTCCTTTCCCAGTGCTGGGTGTGATGATTCCTGTCCCAGTGCTGGGTGTGTGATGATTCCTCCCCCAGTGCTGGGTGTGTGATGATTCCTCCCCCAGTGCTGGGTGTGTGATGTTTCCTCCCCCAGTGCTGGGTGGGTGTTGTATCCTCCCTCTGCGTGTTTGCAGCTCACTCGCTTTCAGTCAGTGTCTAGCTTGCCTGCGCTCTATCACTCTAACTTGCTCTTGGAGTGTCTGAGCAGCAGCATTTGCCTCGGCTCCCGGTTCGCCCAGCCCGAATCTTCCTCCCAAACTGTACAGCTCACTGAATACATCCAGCAGTTGGGCGAAGTGCAGTGTTCGTGGGACAGCACATGTGGGTCCCTGTCGAAACTGGTGCTGGTGTTTCGCGCAGAACCGATTTATTTGGCGCCTGTCACTTTTCAGGACCAGGCAGCGAACTCCGCTGAAGCAAAAGGTGCTTTCACTGAAAGGGCATCAATTTCCATTTCACCTCTTACTGCCAAAAGCGCAATCCTGGGACCGGTGAGGTTTTAATCGGGCAGGTGCAGCAGGATATAGGCTCGAAATTCGACAGCAGACGAGGACAGAGTAAGTATTGTAATCTCCCCGTGTGACACTGTTTTGTAGTGGGGGAGACTGTTGGATGAATAATCTCTGTATTGAGGTTTGTTTAGATCTGTTTGAAGTGAAACCAGCGGGAGCCAAATGCAATTTGATGTGTTTCAGCTCAGTTTCAGGTGAATTCGTTTGGGTTTTTTTCTTTCTGTAGCTGACGGTCGGGGTTAGTTTCCGTCTCTCGGTGAAACTGACGAGCAATGCTGCCCAGCTCCAAGCCCAGTGCTCCGGTTCTGCTTTTTTCTGGTGTGTATGGGATTAGGGAAATCTCGATTCTGGATTCTCATTTGGACTGTTTTTGTTAAAAGCAAAGTTGCGATTTACAACAAAAAAAAGATTTGCAACTGCCATTCTTTTCTGAAAAGGTGTGTGAGTCAGAGGAAGCTTGGCCGGAAAAATCTTGGTTTCTTGAAGACCTGATCGCAAGATTAAATTATTGCTTGTCTATGGGATTTTTTATGGATTGAGAAATAAGGCAAAAAATGTCAATTCGATTTTTCTTTTTACAATAACACGACACGTGAAGAAGGTTATACTAATGGCAATCCAGTTTTTTTGAAACAGTGCTGTTGAAAGCCGTGTTCGGCTTTAAATCTGTACTTTTCACGGGTCCAGCCACACATGTAGATATGAAACTTGATTGTACAGCACCCCCGTCTGCCTGAAGCAGCGACTGACAGTGTCTATTCGTCGGGGTGTAAATGCGTTAGCGTTCGGTCAGTTTGTGTGTGTGTGTGTGTGAAGCTGGCTTTGGGAAACAGTTTTGCTTTTTCCCCCTGGAGTGCACTGTCACATTGTTTTAAAAATCTGGTCTCTCGTCACCCCGCCCTCCCCACAATCATTTAATTTGAGAAAACAATATGTGGCTCGCGTTAGAACGGAACTTATTATTTTCCACTATTGCATAATACTGCGGAGATCTGGATGTGGGGCCAGAAACCGTCCCCCATCTCCCTAAGTCTGGGCAGACCTGAAAACACAAGAGACAGTGAATTCCTCTTTTATTGCCCCTTTAGTTAGTTCCGAGGGTAAAGGGGATGAGGGTATTGTCAATAATTGTTATATTTTTGCAGAGTTTGCAACGACTTAAAGGGTTTCTGCTGTTGGGCATGCATTTTTATAAACCGCAATCTATTTACAGTGTAGGTTCCGCGGCGTCTGCACAACTTGAATGTCCAGCGAGACTTTGCTGGCAGTTTGTCACTGACATGAACGCTCAGTGTTACAGATACAAGACTCTTAATATAGTATTCATTCACTCAGAATGACCCGTTCCAGTCCACATTACCCTTTGTATTTAGTTTAAAAACAATTACATCCTGATTAAAGATGCCCTTGTCCCATCATATGCCCGGCCGACCGATTCGCTTGTGCCACAGATTTCTGTCAAATTTTGATACTTAAAATATCTCCTTTCCGTTTCGACGTCCCACTGATGGTAGCTTCTCATTGATTACAAAATGTGAGACATAACTCGACCGCTGATTATTTCACATTAAAGTCACACTGAGCACAGAAAATAATGAAAGGTAAATCGTTTAACTTCATCCACCCTTAAACGCACAGGGACTGTTTTTGGAGAATGTTTCGAATTTCTGTTTAAAAAAAAACTTTTAAAAAAAGATTAATTTTACATATGTTTCACATCTCATATAATAAATTCTATCCCGGTCGTGAAATCCATTTGGTTTTGATTCCCCCCCATCCCCAAAAAAAAAATATTTATCAACATAAGTGATTGAACATAAGTATTGACATAAGTGCAGAAAATACACTGAAGTTAAAATCTATTTTCTTAGGCAGTCCCTCGGAGTCGAAGTCAAAATATTTTGTCTGCGGCTATTCTGTTATGCTGGTCTGAGAAGCAATTTGTAGGAGACGTATTATGGGATGAGCAGGTGCTCCCCCCCCCCTCCCCTCCCCTCCCTCAAATCTCTAGCAGAGATCGTTCAAGAACCGTGCCTGTGTGGGGAGAAGTTTATCGCGGTCTTGATTGGGACGTTTTCCTCGACCTCTGTGTAGCTTTATTTCCCCTCCACATAAACGATCAATCATGGAATAAATCTCCCTTGGGCATTGTAAATCTCTCCAGTGCACTTGCTGGCAGCCCTTAAATGTTTTAATTACAGTGGTGGCTGGAACTGTTGTGCTTGCTTTGTAAAACTCTGATGTGAATCCACACCTCGAGGTTTAAAACTGGATCTTCCATCTTATTTGTTTTTTTAACCAATGCAAAGTATCGCTTCGAAAGATTCTTCAGTATTTATCTACTTGCCAGTTGTGTAAAAGCCCAGCTCTTTTTTGCTTCAGGCATGGAATAGAGTGCAGAAAGATGCCCTGGTGCTGACTGGAAGGTGCTGGTGATCCCCTACGGTGCCAAGGTCCTATTCTGAGTGACCAGCAGTAGAAGTGCTGGATCTGAATGTGAATGTTAATTCATTCTCTCACTCTCGGGACTCGATCACCCTTCTATGCGGTTCCCTCAGCTTTGATGTGATCTACTTGTGTGATCGCGGGAAATTTAGCTGACCCTGGTTATTTTTAACAATTATTTTTCTTAAAGCTTCAGGCAGTGACTTTCATTCTTCATCTTGTTTGGCAGCGGCAGCAAGATTCGTGAACCACAACACATACTGAAATATAATTACTCATCATGTTACCTCACATAGACTTTGTCAGGCTTCAACTATACTGTACAAGTTTAAATATGTATTTTTATTTGTGTTTTTGTAAGTTCCTTTCTTCCTTCTCTTGGTGACCTCTTTCGAGACCCAGACTTCTCCCAATACTATTTAAGAGGAGCGTATTGACAGGTGCTACAATCCAGCAGAACCTCAGTTTGGGTCCGCACACTGTTAGAATAGGCAACAAATCTTCTCTCCAATGTCTTTACACTCAAAACCGGGAACGGTAGCACTGTGGTTATGTTACTGGAGTAGTAATCCATAGACCTGGATTAATGATCGTGAGTTGAAATCCCACCACAGCAGCTGGGGAATTTAATTCCAGTTAAATGAATCTGGAATTAAAAAGCTAGTATCAGTAATGGTGATCATAAAACTACCGTATTGTCATAAAAACCCACCTGGTTCACTAAGCCCTTAAGGGAAGGAAATCTGTTGTCCTCATCCGGTCTGGCCTATATGTGACTCTAGAGCCACAGCAATGTGATTGACTCTTAACTGCCCTCTGAAATGGCTGAGCGAGCTCACCTTCTCAAGGGCGATTCAGGATCAGCAATAAATGCTGGTCTTGCCGGCGCCATCCACATCCCGTGAATGAATTTTTAAAAATGTAAATTTTGAAAAATGCTGCAATACATGTACTACGTGTATTTAGTTGGCTTCCATTCGCAGTAGCAGGTTAGGAGAGCATTATTTCACATGGCCTACATAGCAGCCAGGGCTACTGAGACTGGGTGGCCAATTTAACTGAACAATTAGCAATTTCAGAAATAAGTAAAAGGTCAGTAATTTGATCTTTAAGTGCGCATTGTGGGCATGAAGTGCAACTCGACACATTTGTGAAAATTAACCTTCACTACGTGGCACTAAACCCTTCAGTTGAAACAATGTTGCAGCCCATAAACATGTCTTAATTGACTGATTTTAAAGAATGCATTGCATAATAATGAACTCCAGGGCTGGACGAGGTAATGAGGGTAAAAAGGGTCAGGTCCTCGATTCAACTCAGTGGTAAGTAGGGAGGGATGCAAGGATCAGCACTAAAGCAAGATGAGCAGAGAAACCACCTGTATCTCTAAACGAACAAACAGCTGGGTATTTCAAAAGTACTTCAAGCGTTCACTAACCTAACTTCCAGGGACACAATTAAGAAATATTGTGGGTCTCAAGTGTGTGTGATTTTTAAGGGGATGGAGAAATGTATTTTGAACGATATTGGTTTAGTTGGGGAAAATTGCATTCAACATCGTTCTGTATGCAGGCAGCCCATTCCTGTTGTCTTCTGCAAATGGCCAGCTCTAGAGAGGAGAAAGGGAGTGGTAATATAACAATAAGCAATAAATTGCAGTGAGAATTTCCAGCCCATCTAATGGTGTTTTGTTTCCTCAGAGGAGAGAAATAAATGTTTTAAGAGGAACAATGTGTAGAAAAAAACAAGGCTGGCATTTCTTTGCAGAGGAGTGTAGAGATTTTCAACGACATTTTCGATGACAGTGATGTTGATAAGAGAGTTGGTCATACTTGGTCCCGATTATGCTGAAAGATGCATGTGGCACTAAGAATAGGAATAATGAATGATGCCGATAAATATTCGGTGTTTATGTTAAGAACCACAACCAAGCTACGGCTGTACATTATACCCAGCATCATCCCACCATCATCACATCTTCCCCTCCCCTCCCCTCTCAGCATTCCGAAGGGGCAGCTCCCTCTGCGAACACCCTGGTCCGTTCCGCAGTCACTCCCAGCACATCCTCCCCTTCCCACGGCACCTTCCCGTGCAAGCGCAGGAGATGCAACACCTGCCCTTTTACCTCCTCCCTTCCCACGGGCCCCAAATACTCCTTCCAGATGAAACAGCGATTTACTTGTACTTCTTTCAATCTAGTATACTGTATTCGCTGCTCACGATGAGGTCCCCTCTACACTGGGGAGACCAAGCGTAGATTGGGTGATTGCTTTGCGGAGCACCTCCGTTCAGTCCGTAAGGGTGACCCCGTGATTCCGGTCGCTTGTCACTTTAATTCCCTGCTCCACTCCCACTCTGACCTCTCCATCCTTGGTCTCCCACACTGTTCCAGTGAAGCTCAATGCAAGCTTGAGGAACAGCACCTCATATTTTGTTTAGGCACTTTACAGCCTTCTAGACTAAACATCACATTCAACAATTTCAGAGCATAGCCACTGCCAATCTTTGGCTCCCTTCCCCCACCCCCCACCCCCTCCCCAGAGCCTGTTTCTTTCTTTTCTTCTCCTTGCCTCTAATGGCAGTTGGTCATTATCCCGCCATTCACACCTTATCTTCAGTGATGTTTTTCTTACTCCTGGTATTACCATTAGAATTTGGGCCATCATCTCTTTTGTCTCTCTAATCTCTCCTGTCTTCCAACCTATCACAGACCTTCTTTTTTGTTCTTTCTTCCCCTCCCCCTTTCAGTGCTTGTTAAGAGTGTTCTTTCCGAACACTCTCCAGTTCTGACGAAGGGTCATTGACCCGAAACGTTTTTCTCTCCACAGATGCTGCCTGACCCATTGAGGATTCCAGCATTTTGTGTTTTTATTCCGAATTCCAGCATCCGCAGTATTTTGCTTTTGTATTACATGAAGGTTTATTAGTGGAAAAGTCAACGAGGAGCTTGTGAATTAATTTGGAAATTAGAACGGAGTTTACAGCACCATAAGTGGAATCCAATATAATAATTCCAATGACTTTTGGGTGGGGGCGTCCTATTTTTTAGATGCTTCTACCCCATGCAGCAGATTGAACTGTGTAAGAATGATGCCAGACCTTGGTTAATGTGAGAGATTTGGGACAACAGTCCTACCTTTTCCACTGCTCCCTACTGGGCAACACTGAGGGAGGTGCCTGGCCTCTTTTCAACACTTTTCACAACATCATACCCAGTTGGAATCTGGAACTCACTGTGTAGGTGACTGAAGGCACAAACATCCATCTCATAAATAATTGTCTCTGTGATACATTTTAATAGAAAACTATTAACCAAATTTTATGGAATGCATTTTGACCCAACATCCTGTGCCAAGGTGCGAGAGCGTCAATGAGTTTGTGCTCAAAGCTCTGTACACTGATTTCTGATTTCCTTTCCGATTATTGGGAAGAGCTGGCCAGACCTGTTTACTGCGGTAGGGCAGCAACATCAGAGAGGCAGTGCCAGGGAAACGGTATCATTGCAGAGGGCTACGAATGGGTTAACTTGCCGAAGTTGAGATCGGGTGATGGAGGAGAAGATCTAAACATAGAAATCTACAGCGCAGAAGGAGGCCATTTTGGCCCATCGTGTCCGCGCCAGCCACACAGTCCTCGGTCAGCAACCACGAAGGTTACATATAAACCTATGAACAATGGCGGAAAGGTAAAGAGCATTCGGCCCAACTAGTCCACCCCACACAACTAAAGAGAGCAAAGAAAATGTAGAATGTATTGGAGGAGGAATTGAAATTGCTTTCTTGTGATTCAAAAATAACCGTGTTACAATAGGTGCAGGAGCCCTGCAATTTTATATACTTTTTTATAATATTAGAATTGTGCATTCAATTGTTTTTCCAGATGTTGTGCAGAGCTGAAAAGCTGCAAACTCCGTTTCTTGCTGTTTATTCTATTGTCAACACTGTACTGATCAAAAGGAAAATTCAAGGAGGGCTGTATTATTTTTATTCCACCAGAACATTAATAAAAGGAAAGACTTGTACTTGTATAGCACATTATTATATCGCCCAGAAGTTTAAAAATGCTTCATACACAATTAATTACTTTGAAGTGTACGGACTTTCGTATGTAGGCAAACACAGCAGTCATTTTGCGGTATATTCCCACAAATTGAAATGAGTAGAATGACTAGTTCATCTGTTTTTGGTGATATTGCTGAAAGACTTGCATTTATACAGTGCCTTTTATGACCATTGGACGTCTCAAAGTGCTTTACAGTCAATGAAATACTTTTTGGAGTGTCGTCACTGTTGTAATGTAGGACACATAGCAGCGAATTTGTGCACAAGCAAACTCCCACAAACAGCAATGTGATAATGACCAGTTAATCTGTTTTTGATAAGTTGATTGAGGGATAAATATTGGCCAGGACACCGGGGATAACTCCCCTGTTCTTCTTCGAAATAGAGCCATGGGATCTTTTACGTCCATTTGAGAGAGCAGACGGGGCCTCAGGTTTTACCTCTCATCCGAAGGACGGCAACTCCAGCAATGCAGTGCACTGGAGTGTCAGCCTAAATTTTCTTCGTGCTCAAGTTCCTGGAGTGGGATTTGAACCTGTAATCTTCTGACTCAGAGGCAAATGTGCTACCCACTGAGCCACAGTTGACACTAAAGAGGAATGTGGATTGTCAGCCTAGATAATATGCTCAGGTCCTGGAGTGGGACTTGATCCACAATCTTCTGATGCAGGAGTACAAGTTCTACCTAGTGAGCCACGCAGACACTGCTAATGAATAACAGGGCTAGTAGATCTGGAGGTTTCTCTAATTCTCCGCTGTAATTTTTAGCACAATAAATTGAAATAGGGTTTCTCTGCATCCCGCTGATTTTTCACAAATCAAACTATTGCAAAGAATTGTGATTCATTTTATTGTGCATTGGTTTTACTATTTTGAAATATTTTTGTTTAAATGATGGATAGAATTATAGAATGGTTACTGATCAGAGGATGGCCATTCGGCCCATCAAGCCTGTGCTGGCTCTCTGCAAGAGCACTTCAGATAGTCCCACTCACCCGCCCTTTCCCCGTCACGCTGCAATTATTTTCCCTTCAGGTACTAATCCAATTCCCTTTTGAAAGCCATGATTGAATCTGCCACCACCACCCATTCAGGCAGTGCATTCCAGATCCTGACCACTCGCTGCCTAAAAAAGGTTTTCCTCATGTCGCCTTTGGTTCTTCTGCCAAACATTTTAAATCTGTGTCCTCTGGTTCGCGACCCTACCGCCAATAGGAACAGTTTATCTCTGTCTAGACCCCTCATGATTTTGAAATGGATGCAGATGAAATGATCACAAAAGCTATCTTGGAAGAGCTACTGAGCCCAATGATGGGAGTGAGTTGGATGAATGCACAGTTAAAATTACAAGATGGCTGAAGTCTGAATGACTCCACCTCCTTCTTGTTGTCAGGCTCAGTGCGTCTTCCTAACCGGTTCCCTGTTGCAGTCAACAGAACTTTCTGCCAAAATGCAAATAATGATGCAATAAAAAGTATGTTGTTCATAATTCCTTCCAATGTTAAGGGTCTTAAAACAGAGCCCTTTTGGTGAATGTTGCTCTTGAATATAATACAATATAATATGTAGAGCCCGACAAAAATTTAAGTACCTTCATAATTTCTATGTTTCTATAATGGGGAACTCAGGAAGCACATTTTCACACAAAGGGTTGCAGTAATCTGGAAAACTTTTCCCCAAAAGGCTGTGGATGCTAGGACAATTGGAGCTTTCAAGACTGAGAGCGATAACATTTTTGTTAGGTAAGGGTATCAAGGAATATGGAGCAAAGGTGGGTAAATGGAGATGAGGTGCAGATGAACCATGATCTAACTGAATGACAGAGCACGATCAAATTGTAGAAATTTGCGGCACAGAAGGAGCTCATTAGGCCCACCATGTCTGCGCCGGCCGAAAAAGAGCAATCCAGCCAATCCCACTTTCCAGCTCTTGATCCATAGCCCTGTAAGTTACAACACTTCAAGTGCACATCCAAGTACTTTTCGAGAGGCGCCTTATATTCCTAACTGAATGATATAATGGGTTAGAACACTACTTTTTCATCTCTGTCTTAGATTCCACTCCAACCAATCTGATGGGATGAAAATCCTCTCTCTTTGTCACTTAAAAGGTTCTACGTGAATCAGCATGGGCAGTCTCGATGGAGTTCTCAGTGAATGAAAGTCCCTAACACAAAACGGTCTAAAATTCAGCACTGATTAATAGTAAATTGTTGTGTTTGCCGAGGCAAGTGACAATTGGTCAGGAAATTGAAGTTTCATACAGGTGCTCTTCAAAAGCCAGTGTTAAAGCATGTGCTTGACATAGTTAGAGGGAGTTTTTTCTTGTATCTAGCCTGTGAGATTATACACCAAGTGCTGGAAGCTGGGTGGAGAAGTGTTCCATTGACTAGCATTGGGAGCTTTTATTTGACGATCCAGTCACTAGTACTGACAACCCTTGCATGATGCGCACAAAATTGATAAATATATTTTTTAAAGAACATAAAATGCATCCATTGCTCTGTCAGGATTTCAGACGCTGTCCATCTGGGGATTCTTGCTTGGAGTAGAAGTGTGAGGGATGTTTGTTGAATAAAATTTAACCCACGATACCAGTAGCAGAGAGCGTCTGTACCCTGCATAATATGGCTGCCATGTTTAGTGACGTAGCAAAAGTCATTACATTTCAACGTCATTCATTGTGTGTGAAAATTGAAATATTTTGATAAGCTTCTATGTAAATGCAAGTTTTTTTCATTGTATGTAATGAGATTTTATTGCTATTTTTTTTTAAGTCTTTCACTTCTAAATACATCGAATCCAGAAAACATTGAACTCCACTCCCTCCCCTTCGCTGCATACCAGAATGTAGCTGTTGATGTAAACCCCGTTAAAAGTCATGGCATCTCCATGGCAACCTCAACTGTTTTCTCAGGTAGTGAGAGGACGTTGAAGCTTTGATTTGAGAGTCAAACCCTTTCACTCTTTCCAGGCCAAGAAGGTTTAAGGTTCAGTCAGAAGTCCAGCCTTATTTAGCTGATCTTAGCAAGGGGCACAATAATGGTTGCTAAAGTTGGCTTCAGTACCCTTTGGCTAAGATGGGATGTGAGCCAGGTTTCCCACTCCTAATTGCTGTCCAGTTGGAAAATGTGCTTGTCTGCGAGTATCGGGAGAGGACATGGTTGGGCTCAGTGGTGTTGGCCTCTGTGGTAGAATAGTCTCTCAACCAAAGTTCCCTCTAAACTGTGCATGGTCCCTTTAAATTTCTGCGCATGTGCGGTATTTCCAGTGGAAAATCTTGTGAGCAGCCTGCGTGGGACTTTGTAGATTACTGTACGGCTGCACACACTGCAGCTTGGAGGGAACATTGCTCTCAACACTCGCTATCTTGGTTCACACCTGAAGAATGACCACTTGGGAGAAACGCCTTTGAACTGAGCTCAGCGAGAGCTAGCACCTTTGGGAAAGAGGAGAGGAAAATTCAATTAGTGTCAGCTGTGGCTCAGAGGGGAACACCCTCACCTCTGAATCAGAAGGTTGTAGGTTCAAGTCTCACCAGAGAGACTTGAGCACGTAAATCTAGGCTGGCACTCCAGTGCAGTACTGAGGGAGTACTGCACTGTCAGAAGTGCCGTCTTTCGGATGAGATGTTAAACCGAGGCCCCGTCTGCCCACTCAGGTGGACATTAAAGATCCCATGGCATTATTTCGAAGAAGAGCAGGGGAGTTATCCCCAGTGTCCTGGCCAATATTTATCTCTTATTCAACATAACAAAAAACAGATTATCTGGTCATTATCACATTGCTGTTTGTGGAAGTTTGCTGTGCGCAAGTTGGCTGCCGCGTTTCCCACATTACAGCAGTGACTACACTCCAAAACTTCTTCATTGCCTGTAAAGCGCTTTGAGATGTCTGGTGGTTGTGAAAGGTGCCATATAAATATAAGTCTTTCTTTCTTTACTACATGAGAAGCCAACGGTGTTTTCTTGTGGATATTAAATCTCTCGTGAAAGAAGAAAGACTTGTTGTTACAGAGTGCCTTACCACATCTCAGAATCAAAGCACTTCACATACAAGGAGCTACTTTTATGGATGGTGATTGTCGTTATTTAAGATAATGTAGCAGCAATTTAGCAAACAGCACAAGTCCAAAAACAGCAGTGAGATGAGTGAGAGTGAATCTGCTGTTGGTGGTGTTAGTTGATGAGACAATGTTGGACAGAACACACAAGAATAATGGTTTTGTAGAGCTATCTGTCATATGTAATATTATGAAGTGAAATCAGGGATCTTTGTCAGAAGTATTCTTTAAAAATTGTAATCTTGTTTTCATATTATGTCCTGGCCAATATTTATCCCTCAGTCAACATCACAAAAAATTATCTGGTCATTATTACAATGCTGTTTGTGGGAGCTTTCTGTGCACAAAATTGGCTGCCGCATTTCCTACATTACAACAGTGACTAGACGTCAAGAAGTACTTAATTGGCTGTAAAGCGCTTTGGGACGTTTTGAGGTCATGAAAGGCACGGTAGAAATGTTAGTCTTTCTTTATATATACCTGGGATATATTGAGATTACAAAGTGGGACAGAGTTAGTACATTATTTTCAATAAACACACAGCTGAACTGGTGCTAAACAAAATAGAGTATATATTCCTCCATTCTCTATTGTTAAAATTGACCTCAATATACAATGAGAGCGATAGATTTTTGGACTCTAGGGGAATCAAGGGATCAGGCGGGAAAGTGGAGTTGAGGCAAGATCAGATCAGCCGTGATCTTACTGAATGGTGGAGCAGGCTCGAGAGGCCAAATGGCCTACTCCTGCATTAATTCTTATGTTCTTATTTTCCTTGTTTTACACTTATGAAGGAAGAAAACGTATCCAAATTATGTTATCTTGTTCTTCTATTCCTTTATTTCAGCAAAATAACAATCTAATATTCAGCTTGTGAAACTGCAGTTGTCAAACATGCAGTGCCTAAACAGAACTTAAAACATGTCATTCGTTTTAATAGCAATAGTGAATACTTCTGCATATAGTGGGACTTCCAGTTATCACTTGAACCTGCCTGTGTTCACTCCTTGGTACACAGCATTAGGACAGCAACATATCCTGGTACCACGTCAAACCCAGCTGAATTACGAGAGTCTGAATCACATTTACTTTTTACTTCACATTTTACAAACTGCGCACCTCTTTATAGCTTACTGCCTCTATGGGATAGGCTGTGATGTTCTAACAATCAGATCAAAGGCTAAAATGCAAAGAAGACTTCAACTTCATTGCACAGATTGTGTTAAAAGTTAACCTACAGTCCCTGCGAGAATGCTGATCTATTCTGATGCTGCAACATTAATGGGTATCATGAAGACACTTGAAGAGAAGTATTGATTTCACTGGGCCATCAATGCGATGAACTGCAATTCCATTTTAGTGTTTTGTTGGCTGTTTGCTTATGTCTTATGCTGTTACACAATAGATTGTGCTTTCTCTTGAACACGGATGCCATTCCAGTTTCTATCTTAAATGCTGATGCTGTATAAAATGGTCCATAAATGACTGGGGAGAGTATTGGAGCCTACCTGCAGCAGAACTGAATGGCTTGTGTGATGAAATAATCCAATGTTTCAACTCGCAGCACAACCTGAGCATTAGAGTCTTGCCTCCGAGGGCACTGTACCTGAAAACAAGCAATGCTGCTCAAAATGATGATGGCATCCTTTGGGCTATTCTTCACCAGGAACATATGAATTGCTAGACCAAAGTTCATCTAGTTCACCTTCTACTCTCGAGAGTTTGGAAGAATGAGAGGTGATCTTATTGAAATATATAAGATTCTGAAGGGGGTTGACAGGGTAGATGTTGAGAGGTTGTTTCCCCTGGCTGGAGTGTCTAGAACTAGGGGGCACAGTCGCAGGATAAGGGGTCGGCCATTTAAGATAGAGGTGAGGAGGAATTTCCTCACTGAGGTTTGTGAATCTTTGGAATTCTCTGCCCCAGAGGGCTGTGGATGCTGAGTTTCTGAGTATATTCAAGGCTGAGGTAGATAGATTTTTGGAGTCTAGGGGAACTAAGAGATATGGAGATCGGGCAGGAAAGTGAAGTTGAGGTCGACGATTAGCCATGATCTTATTGAATGGCGGAGCAGGCTCTGAATGGCCTACTCCTGCTCCTATTGCTCATGCTCTTATGTTCTACCATCCTGGTCGTCGCATGATACAACGACAATGGAGTTGATGATTAATCACAGCAATCAATCTCTGTCAATTAGTCTAGAACAGAGCCAGAAATTCCATGAGGTAGACCCCCAGTGGCAGAGAGCCTTGGGAACCATAGGTCCAAAGTCATATTTTTCTTCCCAAGCTCGCTACACTTACATTATTTTCTGAAAGGCGGCTTATAGCCAATGTTCCCTTAAGCCGCCCACCGCACAGCGCTCCAGAGATCCTGGGCAGCCGGCTTGCTGTCATATCCAGTATATATGATTACATAGAATATACAGCACAGAAACAGGCAATTTGGCCCAACCTAGTCCATGCCGGCGATATGATGATCCATTTGGACATTTTCCACTTCTTCCTGTACTGTCTGTGACTAGGTGGTTGGCTTGCGGCAAAAACCATGCACCCGCTATATTTTGAATGGGCTGTGCGTGCCAAAAAAAAATGCAGTGAACATTGCTTATAGCAAGAGTCTATCCCCCTGCTGTAAAATATGAACCAGACAAATTTCAGTGCATTACTTACTGAATGTTAATCCTCTGACCTCCTCCCATCGCTACATAGTCCAGAGGAGATCATCTTCTAATTACTTACCATAAGGGAATTGGAATTTCTTCCTCTATCTTGTGTGAGAGGAAAAGGTCGTCAGTGATGAATAGTACCGGATAATTGAGTTTCAAACAACTGCTCTGACAAGTAAATCATATAACATGTTCCACCAAGTGCTGTCATCACTGAAAAATGTGATCACTTAGTCACAGACACTACAGGACGAGGACTGCGTTGGGTTGAATGGCCTGTTTCTATACTGTATATTCTATGTGATCACATACACTGGATATGCATTTCCCTATCATCCATTACAGACTTGTTAGACCTTTTAACCTTTTTCAGTGCTGTTCTATATTTATTAGAGTCCCACGAGGGACTGGAGCTTCAGCACTTCAAACAGGTGAAAACAAAGCCTCCATTTCTGTCATTCCTAGTTTTACTCCCGAGGATGAGAATCAAGATTTTTGCCCTGCAGCACAAGAACCACAGCTGTCAAGGTGCAGAAAAAGTTGGGGGTTGCTGAAGTGAAGCACATCCACAGTATCCACATTTCGCACAGCATCTCGATACAGGACCACATCTGAAACCAGTAAGGTTGGGTGGCATAAAAGAGAAATTTCTAGCACATAAAGGGAGTTGGATAAGTACCTGAAGGAAAACAAAATTGCAGGGCTTCGGGGAAAGGGCGGTGGGAGTGGGACTAGCTGAAGTGCTCTTGCAGAGAGCCAGCATGGGCTTGACAGGCCGAATGGCCTTTTCCATGCTGTAACCATTCTATAAAATAAAGAAAGTAAGAAACTTGCATTTCTATAGCACGTTTCTCTACCTCAGGATGTCCCGAAGCTTTACAGCCAATTAAGTACTTTTTAAAGTGTAGTCACTCTTGTAGTGTAGGGAAACATGGCAAACAATTATGCACAGCAAGCTCCCACAAACAAATATGTGATAATGACCAGATAATCCATTTTTGGTGTTAGTTGAGGGTTAAATATTGGCCATGACATCGGAGAGAACTCCCCTGATCATCTTCCCATAGTACAATAGGATATTTTACATCCACCCGAGAGAGCAGACTGGGTCTCGGTTTAACGTGTCATCCGAAAGACAATACCTCCGACAGTGCAGTGCTCCCTCAGTATTGTACTGGAGTGTCAGCCTGCATTATGTGTGCAAGTCTATGGAGTGTGACTTGAGTCCACAATCTTCAGACTCGGAGCACTAAGGCTGATGTCGTCCAAATAGTAATGCTGCAATCAAATCTCGGAGCAAAATAGTGGGGATAGGCCACTCGAATTGGGTTTGCCATTCTCTGATGATCTGATTAGAGGAAGCATTTAAATGCTTAATCATTTTTGCATAGGAAAATATTGGTTGGATCTGTATATCCTTTACACAAAAACATTTCAACTTTACATCATTTAAAATAACGTTCAGGGACCTAGGTGACGCAATTGGTTGAATAAAGTGCTTTCAGTCCTGAATCTATCCTTCAATCCAGTTGAATTGTGAGGATGGGATTCTCTTCTCTCTACGTGAGATTATTTTACGTAGTTTCGACCTGGTTTCCATGAGCCACAAAGCGGCCTATGATTTAGGACTAAATTGGCTGACCAAGTGTAGAATTATCTGATGCGGTAAAATTAAAGGAAAGAAAGTGATGCTTTGTTGAGGTAGTAGGTTCGGCACATTATTAGATGTGTTCATGGACTTTTACTTTGCATCTAAACTATGCTATACCTGGATTACTAGTCCAGTAACATAACTACTATGCTACTGTACGGGGATTTACACAAGAGCTGTGAGGGATCAAAAAAGATTTAGGCGATATATATGTATGTGAAAGGGCTCAAATTTGATATTCACTATACGATACAGACAAAACTTTAGCCAAAGAAAACACTAATCTGGTTACAATTAGTTACAATTGTGATTTGCAAAAATATGGGGAAATGTTTTCTTTCCTGAGTGCTGATATCTATCCCTACCTTCCAGCACTGGGTACTTCCTCAGTGTCGCCCAACTATTGGCTCGCTAACCTTTTCAAGTGCCACTGATGTAGATCGAGATTCTTATTGAAGTAATGTTGCTCGTCATATCAGTACTTAACTGACTTACTGTCAGCTATGGAACCAGACAAGAATGATAATAATGCATATGAATTATTCTTGGAGATCTGTGACAGATCTCTGAGGGGAACCTATTGACTACAGATCTATTTCTTTTAAACGATTGCAGCAAGCTGTCATTATTAAGTCTCATAAAAAGTCAGCAGGTGGTGTAATATTGTGATAAGCAATAAGTCTGTTCCATTAATCTTCAAGACTTTGAACTGAATAGGATCTGAAATTGAAATATAAACCCTGTCTTAACTATTTAATTGACAAATTGTAGGCTGATTTTTTTACATTTGTTCACGGATATGGGCGTCACTGGCATCTCCGGCATTTATTGCCCACCCCTAATCGCCCTTGAGGTGGTGGTGATGACCCGCCTTCTTCGTAGATGGCAGTTAAGAGTCAACCACATTGCTGTGGGTCTGGAGTCACAATATAGGCCAGACTAGGTAAGAGCGGCAGATTTCCTTCCCCAAAGGACATTAGTGAACCAAATGGGTTTTTACGACAATCCAGTAGTTTCATGGTCACCATTACTGATGCGAGCTTTTTATTCCAGATTTATTTAATTGACTGAATTTAAATTCCCCAGCTACCGTGGTGGGATTTGAACTCAAGTCCCTGGATCATTATTCCAGGCGTCTGGATTACTCGTCCAGTAACATAACTACTATGCTACTGTATGGGGAGTTACATAAGAGCTGTGAGGGATCAACAAAGATTTAGGCAATATATATGTATGTGAAAGGGCTCAAATTTGATATTCACCATACGATACAGACAAAATTTTAGCCAGAGAAAACAATAATCTAGTTACAATAAGTTACAATTGTGATACTCAGCTTTGCTCAGTGGTCACACTTGAGCCTCTGTGTGAGAAGGCTTTGATTCAAGCCCCATTCCAAGACCTGTGCACATAATCTAGCCTGACACTTTAGTGCAGTAGAGGGAGTGCTGTCAGATGTTCTCTCTTTCAGATTGTAAGATTAGGATCACAGGTCACACACAGATACCCAAATGGTAAGTGGAGTTATAAGGCTTTTTATTGCGGGAGCGATAGTCCAAATATAGTCCAAACACAACACACAATCAGGATAGACACAGTAGACATACGACCGTGGCAAGTGGCTGTTACTAGTCCCGATCAGACAGACGGCTGGTGGTACGAACTGTTCTTATCTTCACCGTCTGCCCTGAAATGCCTTCTGGGTCTTTCTTTTATTCCATTTTTAGGAGTGGGTCTGGTGGAACGTGATGGACAGGACCATTTAACCTATAAGGGCTCTTACCGATCGGGATGCCCAATGGCCTTTTGAGTTCTTTATCTCCACTCTGAGGTGAAACACTCCCCTTCACATGTCTTTCCTGTTTATACTGTCTGAAAATCCATCCTCCCAAGGTTGGAGTCAGACAGGCCATTCTTGGCCTTCAGATGTTTGGAGCTGCCTGTTATCAGTTATTTATGTTCACGCTGTTCAAGTCGCTTTAGCTATTGTACCATGGAATGAATCTTTTAATTCTAATACCAGTCTGAAGAGACTTTTTGGTCTCAAGTTATTTCTTGCAATTCACAATTTCTTACAAGATGAGATATTAAACCGAGGCTCTGTTTGCCTGTTCAGGTGGACATAAAAGATCTCAATGTTCTGCGAAGAAGAGCAAAGGAATTCTCATGGTGCCCTGGCACCGTCTAACAGGCATCCCATCTCTTAAGACCCCTTCCATCCTATTTGGAGGATGTGTGGTATCCCCCCATTAATAGCTTGTTATTGCCCTAGACTCTCCATTACAATGGCCCTTTATGCTACCTGTTATAACAAAGAAAATCCGAAATGAAAGCAGAAAATGCTGGAAATACACAACAGGTTAGTTAGCACCTGTGGAAAGAAAAGACAGATTCTGAAGTTCAGATAAGATAAGGAAAGTAGACAACTGAAATGTCATAACCTGCCTTTTTTTCTCTTGACAGGTACCGCAAATAATAATAATTCCTGCTATCCAAGTTTCTTTGCATTCCTCGGGATACATTGGAATGCTCAGCCATCTTATTAAACATTATATCTAGCTAACTATTCTCAAGGTATATTGTCCAGTGCACAATGACTGTGAGGTGTTTCCAGTTATTAAACTGTGTTGAGTTACCGGGGTTGAAATTCAGTATCGCGCCATCTGGGGGTGGTAACCGAGGCAGTAACGGAGGTGATAACCATCGCCCCGGCAGCAAAATTGGGGCGCGACATTACATTCCCCTTCCTTTCGGGGCAGTACTGGAATGGTAAGCCTGCGAATGTTGCAGCACTTCACGGCCTCTCCGCATAGCGCTGACGTGAGCACAGAGCACTCCCCTACCATTAAAGGGGAGGGCACGCTGCCCGCTCTGCGGTGGGGCAAGGGGCCTCCACTAGGCCGCCGGGGATGTGGGGTGCCATGGTCGCAGCCCGGCACAGAAGCAGCGTGCCAGACTGCACCGTCATGGCACGGACCCCACAAAATGAAGAATGGAAGGCCGGACGGTAAGTCGGCCGCAAGAAAAAGATGGCACCGCACACCTTCCCTTTAATTTTAGCCCCGCGAGTGGGGTGTGGCTGGTTAGCGACCTGCGAGGCTGGCACGGGTATCGCCCATGGCGGCCTCACAGGGCGCTGCCTAATTTCTTCTGCGGGGCAAAAACAGGGTGGGGCACTGCACACCACAATGACATAATCATCGCCGGCGCAGCTGTCTGGGGTACTACTGGCAGGAGTGGGATGCTGTCGGTTTTGTACCTCTGCTAATTTCACGGGAGCCGGTAACCTCGCCCACGTGAAAACGCATTTGCATCTTGTTTGCACCCCCTGGAGGCACGAACGGCAGGCGCACAGGAGCCCAATTTCACCCCCACGATGGACGCTCATTTAATCTTGTGGGTCTGTCTATACTGAACATCCAGTTTGAAATCCAGTGGGTTACTCGCAGTGGTATTATTTGCAATCTAGAAGAAACTTGGTCAGTGTCAATTTCCAGCCATGGCAGTTACCAGTATATCTGTCAATATTTCCATTTTAATCATGACAACCCAATGTTAAACAGTTACTGGGGAAAGCGTCATGCCACATGAGAACTTCAAACTAGTAAAATAATCTATAATACAAACAAAAAATGCTGGAAATACTCAGCAGGTCAGGCAGCATCTGTGGAGGGAGAAACCGAGTTAACCTTTCAGGTCGATGACCTTTCATCAGAACTGAAGAAAGTTAGAGGTATAACAGGTTTTAAACAAATACAGAGGCAGGGAAATGGAGAAGGGAAGAATAAGGGAAGGTCTGTGAGACAGTGGAAGGCAGGAGAGATGAAATGACAAAAGGGATGATGGTGCAAGGGCAAAAGGAGATGTTAATGGGACAAGTAAAGAAACAAAAGATGGGTCAAGAGGAGCTGGAAATGAGAATAGCAGAATCATCAGCAACAGCTGCCATCCGAAATAATAGAATCAGTTGGGATCCAGGAGGAATAAGTGGGAGCCGGAGAGAGTTGCTGAGGAATATAAGCTGGTTTGTTTCTATAGAAGTCCTGACTTCCACCCTTTTAACATAATGTGGCTTGAAAGATACAGTTACCATCAGTGTTCCCTCTAAGATGCATCAATCGGGAGTTCCATGTACAGGCTGGTGTTGGTGGAAGATTGTGTGGATCACTGGCAGATTGTGTGGATCGCTGGAAGATTGTGTGGATCACTGGAAGATTGTGTGGATCGATGGAAGATTGTGTGGATCACTGACAGATTGTGTGGATCGCTGGAAGATGCGCAGTCGCAAATTTAAAGGGACCACAGAAGAAAAAGAAATTACAGGGAGCAATGGTTACTGTAATGTATTTGCTTCTTGGGTTCTTTGCTTAAGAATTCATCGCAACACATTGCTATTCAGAACTAGTTGGTTTATTAACAAAGGTTTAACAATCACACTACACATTACCAGTTCATCCACTAGGCTCATGACTGCCTACCTCATCATGGATGACCTAGACACAACTGACTAGGGTTTTATTGAGTCTTGTGACCATCACGTGACTGGCTAAACCACTCATAATGCAACATCTCCACAAGTGCATACATTACAGTTACCACCATATTTAATTGTAAAATTACTTATGATCATTACCCCACCCCATTTGGCACTCATACATGGAGAATTACTAGCTTTAAATGGGAGGTTAGGTTACTTGAAAATAACATTCTGCCTGTTGCTAAGCACGTAACTCGCTATTCACATCTTCATAACATCAATTGGTGCAATATAACCTGTACCTTGCCACTCACTCTCAGTACTGGGCACAAACATTTCCAGAGTGGAAGAACCAGAGGGGAGATGAGAATTTTTTTTCACGTAGCGAGTTTTGATCTGGAATGCACTGCCTGAAAGGGTTGTGGAAGCAGATTCGATAGCAACTTTCAAAAGGTGAATTGGACATATACCTGAAAAGGAAAATTTTGCAGGGCTTCAGGGAAAGATTGAATAGCTCTTACATAGAACCTACACAGGCATGATGGACCGAATGGCTGCCTTCTGTGCCGTAACATTCTATGGGTGAAAAATTGGGTGCGTACTGGGCGGCCGGCCGCTACCGGGGTAAAAATGTAATGGGGAAGTGGCTGGCTGCTGCTGAAAAAAATCTGTCGTTTTCCTTTCCACTTCGGTGGTGCTTTGGTCGCGGGGTCGGTGTCACGATCGCTCAGCTGATCGTACGGCACCTCTGCTTCCCCCGGTGGGCCAGGTAGGTGGGTTCCTCGTATGCAGCTTGAGCCCTTCCCTTTAATTCAGGGAAGAGCCCCTCGGACGCTGCAGCGCTGCGCGGTCTAGTGCGGAGTGCTGCTGAGCCGTGCGTCCCACTTCTGCCCCAGGAAGGATGTGGAGATTTAGCGCTCCACTTTCTGGGGCAGTAAACCAAATTTATTACCGGGGTGAGACTTCTGCGCCTGGGCGCATAGTCTCGTGCCTCGCGCGTGTTCCTGCCCTCAAATGGACAGTTTCTTTAAAATGGTGCAACAGACCACACAAGCAGTTGGTGAACCCGGACTAATGTAACAACTGCCTCAGGAAATGTTAGAATAATTTTAAGATTGCTTTTGGTTTAGTCTATGGTTGGCAGCGACTTACAAGGCAGTAACTCAGTCAAGTGGTTCTAACATACTAATGTTCTGATAGGTCTTCCTTTTTCCTCAACCAAGAATTCCCCTCTACTATGGTTGGCATGGCTCTCAATCGTGTCCGGTCCATCTCTCGTACTTCTTTCCCTCCCTCCCAGAAACATGATAGGGTTCCCCTTGTCCCCACCTTCCACCCCACCAGCCTCCACGTTCAACGGATCAACCTACGCCATTTCCGTCACCTCCAGAGTGATCCCACCACCAAACACATCTTCCCCCTCCCCTCCCCTTTCAGCATTGCGAAGAGACTGCTCCCTCCGCGACATCCTGGTCCCCTCCTCAATCACCCCCTCCCCTTCCCACGGCACCTTCCCTTGCAAGCGCAGGAGATGCAACACCTGCCATTTTACCTCTTCCCTTCCCACTATCCAGGGCCCCAAACACTCCTTCCAGGTGAAACAGCGGTTTGCTTGTACGTCTTTCAATTGAGTATACTGTATTCGCTGCTCACGATGTGGTCTCCTCTACATTGGGGAAACCAAACGCAGATTGGGTAACTGCTTTGAGGAACAACTCCGTTCAGCCCATAAGTGTGACCCCAAGCTTTCAGTCGCCTGTCACTTTAATTCTTCACTCCACTCCCACTCTGACCTCTCCGTCCTCAGCCTTTTACACTGTTCTAATGAAGCTCAACGTAAGCTCGAGGAACAGCACCTCATCTTTCGATTAGGCACTTTACAGCCTTCTGGACTCAACATCAAGTTCAACAATTTCAGACCACAACCTCTGCCCCTGTTTTCTCAGATGGCAGCTGTTGCTGATGATTCTTTTGTTTCTTTACGTGTCCCATTCCCACCTCCGTTTGCTTTGTGCAATCAGACCTTTTGTCATTTAATCGCTCCTGACTTCCACCCTATCACAGATCTTTCCTTTTGTTCTTTCCTCCCCTCCCACCTTTCCCTGCCCCTATACTTGCTTAAAACCTGTTACATCTCTTAACCTTTTCTAGTTCTGACAAGAGGTCATTGACCTGAGACGTTAACTCTGTTTCTCTCTCCACAGATGCTGCCTGATCTGCTGAGTGTTTCCAGCATTTTCTGTTTTTATTTAAGTGGTTCGAAGGTTGTAAATGACGTGAGCGGTTTGAGCACTGGAGCTGAATTACTGGTATAAAAGGGAATGTTGCTATAGGGACAGGAATGTACTCCACACCTAAAAGAAAGACTTCCAGTTATATAGCACCTTTCACGATTGCAATATATTCCACCGCACTTTACAACCAATGAAGTATTTTTGAAGTGTAGGGCCCGAGTTTGGTGAAACCTAAGTTCCGCCCAAGTACCTTCGAAAGGACCGCTGAGATCCTGACGGTACTTTGGGCGGAAGTTTGGTGGAAAAATGTGGGAAAAACCGCCTTACACGTCTGGGCAGCAGCAAGCGGTAAGTCACATTCTGGGCGGCAAATGCGATCCTCGGCAAAGTAACGCCGAGGAAAGAGTCAGGCCCAGGGAGGGGGAACGCGGAAAAAAACATTTCTCAAAACATTTTTTTAAAAATACTACAAATCCTTCAAAATACCCCATCTATCAAAATCCCTGCAAAAGAAATAAAGAAAACAAGTGCACTAATCTTTTCTTGCAGGTACTTACCATTCAGGTAAGACCTGCCTCCACGCGGCAATCTCTTCTGCTGCTGGAGCGGAGGACCGCCCGGACAAAACTGGGGACTCAGTGGGTGGGAGGCCTTTTGTCGGCATTGCACGCTGGTGCGGTCTTCTCTCCCCGCCGGCATGAGGGCCTCACCAAACTCGCTCGGAGGGGAGAGCACCCAGAAAACATCGAGACTGCTGAGAAAACTCGGCAGCAGCCGGCGGTAAGTCAACCAAACTCGGGCCCATAGTCACTGTGGTAATGTAAGAAACATTGAAAGAAGATTCCAGGGATGGCTGGGCTGTCATATGAGGAGAGATTGGATCAACTGGGCCGTTATTCAATGGAGTTTAGAAAGATGAGAGGGGATCTCATAGAAACGTATAAGATTCTGATGGGACTAGACAGGTCAGATGCGGGAAGAATGTTCCCGATGTTGGGGAAGTCCAGAACCAGGGGACATAGTCTTAGGATAAGGGGTAGGCCATTTAGGACTGAGATGAGGAGAAACTTCTTCACTGAGAGAGTTGTTAACCTGTGGAATTCCCTGCCGCAGAGAGTTGTTGATGCCGGTTCATTGGATATATTCAAGAGGGAGTTAGATATGGCTCTTACGGCTAAGGGGATCAAGGGGTATGGAGAGAAAGCAGGAAAGGGGTACTGAGGGAATGATCAGCCGTGAACTTATTGAATGGCGGTGCAGGCTCGAAGGGCCGAATGGCCTACTCCTGCACCTATTTTCTATGTTTCTATGTTTCTATTAGATAGGCTGGGATTGTTTTCTTTGGAACTGAAGTGGCTGAGGGGAGACCTTATTGAGGTGTACAGAATTATGAGGGGCCTAGATAGAATGCATAGGAAGGATGTATTTCTCTTACAGATGGGTCAACAACTAGAGGGCATACATTTAAAGTAATTGGTAGGAGGTTTAAAGGGAATTTGAGGAGAATTTATTTTCACCCGGAGGGCAGTGGGGTCTGGAACTCACTGCCTGAAAGAATGGTAGAGGCAGAAACCCTCACCACATTTAAAAAGTACTTGGATTTGCACTTAAAGTGCCGTAACCTACAGGGCTACAGACCAAGAGCTGGAAAGTGGGATTAGGCTGGATAGCTCTTTGTCGGATGATATGGACACGATGAGCTGAAATGACCTCCTTCCGTGCTGTAAATTTCTATTATTCTATGAAAAGAAAATGATTTTCAACCAGTCCTACCACGTACGAGGCTATGAGGACAATTTTCCTCTCGTACATTTACACCAATGAGATGAAAATTGGGAGGAAACAAAATACCGACTTACTTCTGATGGTCTGCCCATTTAAATTTTCCCACAAAGCTCGAATTAGGTGGTCAGTGCTCCCACCAGAAATAGGTAGGGCCTGATTAAAGCATTCAACGGCATTACCATTTCCGAATCCCCCACCATCAACATCCTGGGGGTCACCATTGACCAGAAATTTAACTGGACTAACCACATAAACACTGTGGTAACAAGAGCAGGTCAGAGGCTGGGTATTCTGCGGCGAGTGTCTCACCTCCTGACTCCCCAAAGTCTTTCCACCATCTACAAGGTACAAGTCAGGACTGTGATGGAATACTCTCCACTTGCCTGGATGAGTGCAGCTCCAACAAGACTCAAGAAGCTCGACACCATTCAAGACCAATCAGCAGTTCAAGAAGGCGGCTCACCACCACCTTCTCCAGGGCAATTAGGGATGGGTAATAAATGCTGGGCTTGCCAGCGACGCCCACATCCCAAGAATTAATTCAAAAAAAATAGGAACAGGAGTGGGCTCTCGAGCCTGTTCCGCCATTCAAAGAGATCACAGCTGATCTGTATCTTAACTCCATCTACCCACCTTGGTGCCACATCCTTTCATACCTTTGGCTAGCAAAAATCTATCGATCACAGATTTAAACTGATTAAATGAGCTATCATCTGCTGCTTTTTGCGGGAGGGAGTTCTACACTTCTACCACCCACTGCATGTAGAAGTTCTCTCCTGAATGGCCTGGCTCTGATTTTAAGGTTATGTCCCCTTGTCCTAGACACACCCACCAACGGAAAAAGTTTCTCTCTATCTACACTATCAATTCCTTTCAAAATCTGAAAATCCTCAATCAAATCAGCGCTTAACCCTTTCTATATTGCTAAGTGGAGTCAACTCATGTTTTCAGGGCCCCCACTGCAATTTCCATTGTCAATTGGCGCTGCCGTCGCTACTTCCATAACCCGCCCACAAGCCATGGATGGTATAGGCTGGGAGGTGACCATGTACAGTGCTACGTAAAGGGATTATTAGCTGTAGGAAAGGAGAGATGGACGCTGGTCTGCCACTCATATATTTTGTTCATTCTTATTGGAATTTTGAGCCTGAAAGGCTTACGATCATCTCCTTGCTACTCATTAAATTTCACTGATGCTGAAATATGATGCTCTGTTTCACCACCTTTCCCCTTTAAGGTGCTGCTGCATTCCATGAATTTCCCGCACGCCCAAATGGCGAGCTGCCTGCATGCAAACAAGGCCTCTCACCAACGTCAGTAGGCACGTGGAGCAGTTGCCATGCCCAAAGCACACCCCATGTGCATTCAACACGAAAATCATGTATCCTTTCTTCGCAGTGTCTCAGAATCCTGATACTTTCAGTCTGGGCCTCAGTGAAGAAAGCACCCAGCAGCAGTAACAATAACTTGCATTTATATAGCGTCTTTAACATAGCAAAACATCCCAAGGTGCTTCACAGGAGCGTTATCAAACAAAATTTGACATTCAACCCCGTAAAGAGATATTAGGACAGGTGAGCAAAAGCTTGGTCAAAGAGTTAGGTTTTAAGGAGTGTTGTAAAGGAGGAGAGTGAGTTAGCGAGGCAGAGAGGTTTAGAGGGGGGAATTCCGGAGCTCAGGGCCTAGGCAGCTGAAGGCACGGCCACCAATGGTGGAGCGATTGAAATCAAGGTTGTGCAAGAGAATAGAATTGGAGGAGCACAGAGATCTCACAGCGTTGGTGGTGGTTACAGAGATGGGGAGCGGCGAGGTCATGGAGGGATTTAGAAGCACGGGTGAGAATTTTAAAATTGAGGCGTTGCTGGACCAGGTATCAATGTAGGTTAGTGAGAACAGGGGTGATGGGTGAACGGGACTTGATGCGAGTTAGGATACAGGTAGCAGAGTTTTGGATGAGCTGAAGTTTATGGAGAGTGCAAGATGGGTGGTTCAAGCATCAGATGGGTCAGCCAGCAAGCACGTCTTATACAGTCACCATCAACCGCCATCTCTTGATGGTGGCATTCATTGGGAGGCATCAAGGAGGTTATAATTGAACACCAAGTCATCTTCATAGGCGGTCCCTCAAACGAGGATGACTTGCTTCCACAAGAGTTCACAGATGTTTCAATGAAGGACCCGATGTTCCAGTCCTGAATTCCAATTGAGATGATAGAAGATACCTATGCGTGGATTGTTTTAACGTGTGGTGACCATTGCACATCAGCCACCACACGGGCTCGACAGAGCAAGGCCTTTATCCAGTGGCAAGGGTTAACCAGGACGACTGGAGACCTGCTCTGCTCTCCGGGCCAAGTACGCACACATATCACAGTGTGGGCTGACCCGTGCTGTCTCTGGGCCCTCGACCCTTCTGGGTCCCGTATCCTCATTCACCACATCTTTGCCCACGATGTTCCAGGGCCAGGCGCTCCAGCTCTATTTATAGCCCCGACCTGCACCAAGTGAGTGCACACCAACAGCTGACAGGTACTGAATCTTAAAGGGGTAGAATCGTCAGACAAAATAACCAGAACATCATTTTCACTCTCACAATGTCACATGCGAGAGACTCAGTAATGTTTTTGAGGCAAATTTCAATGCAAATTGCTTGAGTATTTGGGAATGGTGTTTTTTTATTATATAGAGGTTTTTCGAATATCTCTTTAAAAATGGCACACAGAATGGCAAAGGATGCTGACTGACATTGACCATGTCAACATTTAAGAATAGATTGGATAGATGGTTCAAAGAAAAGGAATGAAGAGATATGGGAAGAGGGCAGGCACATGAGATTAGGATAGCTGAAGTCTCCCAATATAACTGCTCTAAAGTTCATAAGAACATAAGAAATAGGAACAGGAATAGGCCATACAGCCCCTCAAGCCTGCTCCGTCATTCAATAAGATCATGGCTGATCTGATCATGGACTCAGCTTCACTTCCCTGCCCGCTCCCCATAACCCTTTATCCCATTATCGATTAAGAAACCGTCTATTTCTGTCTTAAATTTATTCAATGTCCCAGCTTCCACAGCTCTCTGAGGCAGCAAATTCCACAGATTCACAACCATCTGAGAGAAGATATTTCTCCTCATCTCTGTTTTAAATGGGCAGCCCCTTATTCTAAGATCGTGCCCTCTAGTTCGAGTCTCCCCATCAGTGGAAACATCCTCTCTGCATCCATCCTGTCAAGCCCCCTCATAATCTTATACATCTCGATAAGATCACCTCTCGTTCTTCTGAATTCCAATGAGTAGAGGCCCAACCTACTCAACCTTTCCTCATAAGTCAACCCCCTCATCCCCGGAATCAACCGTGTGAACTGCCTCCAAAGCAAGTATATCCTTTTGTAAATATGGAAACCAAAACTGCACACAGTATTCCAGGTGTGGCCTCACCAATACCTTATATAGCTGTAGTAAGACTTCCCTGCTTTTATACTCCATCCTCTTTGCAATAAAGGCCAAGATTCCATTGGCCTTCCTGATCACTTGCTGTACCTGCATACTATCCTTTTGTGTTTCATGCACAAGTACCCCCAGCTCCAGCTGTACTGCAGCACTTTGCAATCTTTCTTCATTTAAATAATAACTTGCTCTTTTATTTTTTTCTGCCAAAGTGCATGACCTCATACTTTACAACATTATACACCATCTGGCAAATTTTTGCCCACTCACTTAGCCTGTCTATGTCCTTTTGCAGATTTTTTGTGTCCACCTCACTCATTGCATTTCCACCCATCTTTGTATTGACAGCAAACTTAACTATGTTACACTCAGTCCCTTCTTCCAAGTCATTAATATAGATTGTAAATAGTAAAACTGATCCCTGCGGCACCCCACTAGTTACTGGTTGCCAACCAGAGAATGAACCATTTATCCAGAATCTCCTTTCTCTGTTAGTTAGCCAATCCTCTATCCATTCTAATATATTACCCCCAACCCCGTGAAATTTTATCTTGTGCAGTACCTTTTATGTGGCAGCTTGTTAAATGCCTTCTGGAAGTCCAAATACACCACATCCACTGGTTCCCCTTTATCCACCCTGTTCGTTACATCCTCAAAGAACTCCAGCAAATTTGTCAAACATGACTTCCCCTTCATAAATCCATGCTGACTCTACCTGACCGAATTTTGTTTTTCCAAATGTCCTGCTACTGCTTCTTTAATAATGGACTCCAGCATTTTCCCAACCACAGATGTTAGGCTAACTGGTCTATAGTTTCCTGCTTTTTGTCTGCCTCCTTTTTTAAATAGGGGCATTACATTTTCAGTTTTCCAATCTGCTGGGACCTCCCCAGAATCCAGGAAATTTTGGTAAATTACAACCAATGCATCCACAATCCCTGCCGCTACTTCTCTTAAGACCCGAGGATGCAAGCCATCAGGTCCAGGGGATTTATCTGCCTTTAGTCCCATTATCTTACTGAGTACACCTCCTTTGTGATTGTGATTGTGTTAAGTTCCTCCGCACCCCCCCGCCCCCGCCCCCCCATAGCCCCTTGACTATCCGCTGTCAGAATAATGTTAGTGTCCTCTACCGTAAAGACTGATACAAAATATTTGTTCAGAGTTTCTGCCATCTCCATGTTCCCCATTACTAGCTCCCCGGTCTCGTCCTCTATGGGACCAACATTTACTTTAGCCACCCTTTTCTTTTTTATATACCTATAGAAACTCTTGCTATCTGTTTTTATATTTTGCGCTAGTTTACTTTCATAGTCTATCTTCCCTTTCTTAATCATTTTTTTAGTCATTCTTTGCTGGCTTTTAAAAGCGTCCCAGTTTTCTGTCCTCCCACTAGTTTTGGCCACTTTGTATGCCCTTGTTTTTAATTGGATACCGTCCATTATTTCTTTAGTTAGCCACGGATGGCTATCTTTTCTCACACCCTTTCCTCCTCACTTGAATATATTTTTCCTGAGAGTTGTGAAATATCTCCTTAAATGTACACCACTGTTCATCAACCGTCCTACCTTTTAATCTATTTTCCTAGTCCACTTGACCCAACTCTGCCCTCTTACTTTCATAGTCTCCTTTATTTAAGCTTGGTACGCTGGTTAGAGATCCAACTTTCTCACCCTCCATCTGAATTTGAAATTCAATCATGCTATGATCACATATTCCGAGGGGATCCTTTACTAGGAGATTGTTTATTAATTCTGTCTCATTACACAGGACCAGATCTAAGATAGCCTGCCCCCTGGTTGGTTCCGTTACATACTGCCCCTTTACAAGCTGCCCCCAGAATGAACATAAGAAACAGGAGCAGGAATAGGCCATTCAAGCCTGCTCCGGCATTCAGTACCATCATGACTGATCTACTCCAACTTCACCTTCCCACACTTTCATTGGTTCCTAATATCCAAAAATCTATCGATCTCTGTCTTGAATATACTCAATGAGTGAGCATCCACAGCCCTCTGATTCCAACGATTCACAATCCTTTGAGTGAAGAAATTTTGCCTCATCTCCATTCTAAATGGCTGACCCCTTATTCTGAGACTATAACCCCTAGTTTTAGACTCCGTACCCAGGGGAAACTTTATCCCTCCATCTGCCCTGTAAGAATTTTAATGTTTCAATGAGATCTACCCCTCATTCTTCTAAACTCTAGGGAATAGAGGGCTAGTCTATTTAATCTCTCCTCATAAGATCATAAGAAATAGAAGCAGGAGTAGGCCATTTGGCCCCTCGAGCCTGCTCCGTCATTCAATAAGATCGTGGCTGATCTGATCTTGGCAACACCACTTCCCATAACCCTCGACTCCCTTAACATTCAAGAATCTGTCCATCTCCATCTTAAATATATTTAATGACCCAGCCTCCACAGCTCCCTGGGGTAGAGAATTCCAAAGATTCACAACCCTCTGAGAAGAAATTCTGTTTTAAATGGGTGCCCCCTTATACTGAAACTATGCCCTCTAGTTCTAGATTTCCCAATGAGGGAAAGCATCCTCTCTGCATCTACTCTGTCAAGCCTCCTCAGAATCTTATACATTTCAATAAGATCACCTCTCATTCTTCTAAACTTAAATAATTTTAGGCCCAATCTGCTCAACGTTTCTTTATAAGACAACCCCTTAATCTTAGGAATCAACCTCGTGAACCTGGAGGAACTGAAGGATATCCTTATTAGGCGGGAAATTGTGTTAGGGAAATTGATGGGATTGAAGGCCAATGAATCCCCGGGACCTGATGGTCTGCATCCCAGAGTACTTAGGGAGGTGTCCATAGGAATAGTGGATGCATTGGTGATCATTTTCCAACAGTCTATCGATTCTGGATCAGTTCCTATGGACTGGAGGGTAGCTAATGTAACACCATTTTTATTTAAAAAAGGGAGAGAAAGCGGGGAATTGTGGACCGGTTGGCCTGACGTCAATAGTGGGGAAAATGTTGGAATCAATTATTGAGGATGGAATAGCAGCGCATTTGGAAAGCAGTGACAGGATCGGTCCAAGTCAGCATGGATTTATGAGGGGGAAATCATGCTTGACAAGTCTTCTGGAGTTTTTTGAGGATGTGCCTGGTAGGGTGGACGGGGGAGAACCAGTGGAAGTGATGTATTTGGACTTTCAAAAGGCTTTTGACAAGGTCCCACACAAGAGATTGGTGTGAAAAATCAAAGCACATGGTATTGGGGATAGTGTACTGGCGTGGATGGAGAACTGGTTGGCAGACAGGAAGCAGAGAGGTGGGATAAACAGGTCCTTTTCAGAGTGGCGGGCAGTGACTGGTGGGTTGCTGCAGGGCTCAGTGCTGGGACCCCAGCTCGTTACAATATACATTGATGATTTGCATGAGGGAATTGAGTGTAATGTCTCCAAGTTTGCAGATGACACTAAACTGGGTGGCAATGTGAGCTGTGAGGAGGATGCTGAGAGGCTGCAGGGTGACTTGGATGGGTTAGGTGAGTGGGCAAATGCATGGCAGATGCAGTGTGGTGTGGATAAATGTGAGGTTATCCACTTTGGGGGCAAAAACACGAAGGCAGAATATTATCTGAATGGTGGCAGATTAGGAAAAGGGAAGGCGCAACGAGACCTGGATGTCATGGTTCATCAGTCTTAGAAAGTTGGCATGCAGTTACAGCAGGTGGTGAGGGGGGCGGGTGGTGTGTTGGCCTTCATGGCTGGGGGATTTGAGTGTGGGAGCGGGGAGGTCTTGCTGCAGTTGTACAGAGCCTTGGTGAGGCCTCACCTGGAGTATTGTGTTCAGTTTTGGTCTCCTAATCTTGCTGTTGAGGGAATGCAGCGAAGGTTCACCAGACTGATTCCCGGGATGGCTGGACTGACATATGAGGAGAGACTGGATCAACTGGGCCTTCATACATGAGTTTAGAAGGATGAGAGGAGATCTTATAGAAACATATAAGATTCTGACGGGACTGGACAGGTCAGATGCGGGAAGAATGTTCCCGATGTTGTGGAAGTCCAGAGCCAGGGGACACAGTCTTAGGATAAGGGGTAGGCCATTTAGGACTGATGAGGAGAAACTTCTTCACTCAGAGAGTTGTTAACCTGTGGAATTCCCTACAGAAGAGAGTTGTTGATGCCAGTTCATTGGATATATTCAAGAGGGAGTTAGATATGGCCTTTACGGCTAAAGGGATCAAGTGGTATGGAGAGAAAGCAGGAAAGGGATACTGAGGGAATGATCAGCCATGATCTTATTGAATGGTGCTGCTGGCTCGAAGGGCTGAATGGCCTACTCCTGCACGTATTTTCTATGTTTCTATACTGTTCAAGGAACCTGTCCCTATGAACTCCTCCACAAGGCTACCCTGACCATTTGATTTGTCCAATCAATATGGAGATTAAAATCACCCATGATTATTACTGTTCCCTTTTTCAAGCCCCCACTATTTCCTGGTTTATACTCCGACCAACAGAGTTGCTACTGTTAGGGGGCCTATAGACTACACCCATCAGTGACTTTTTCCCCTCATTGTTCATGCACCTCTCTGTAATTTTCCTGCAAATTTGCTCCTCTATACCTTTCCCACTCGTTGGTGACCTATAGAATTCGTCTCGTAGTGCAATGGCTCCTCTATTATTTCTTAACTCTAACCAAATAAATTCTTTCCTTGGCCCATCCAGGACATCATCTCTCTCCAGCACTGTAATATTCTCATCAACCAATACTGCCACACCATCTTCTATCTTTCCTGAACACCTTATATCCAGGAATATTTAAAACCCAATCCTGCCCTTTTTTGAGCCAGGTCTCAATTATAACCACAACATCATATTCCCATGTGGTTATCTGGGCCTGCAGCTCACCAACCTCATTTACCACACTTTGTGCATTTACACACATGCACTTTGACCTTCTTGTATTCCCTCTTAGTCTGTTTCTTACTCTAGTACTATCTGTCTCTCCCCATCCACTGTGCACTTTGTTTCCCCTTTCTAATGCTACTTCTTGGTGCCCATTCCCCTGCCAAATTAGTTTAAACCCTCTCCAACAGCACTAGCAAGGGTAAATTGGGGACATCTTGTGAGGACATTGGTTCCAGCTCTGTTGAGTTGCAACCCGTCCAGTCTGTACAGGTCCCACCTCCCCCAGAACTGGTCCCAATGTCCCAGAAAACTGAAGCCCTCCCTCCTGCAACCTCTCTCCAGCCAAGCATTCATCTGCTCTATCCTCCTATTTCTGTACTCACTCACACATAGCACCGGAAGTAATCCAGGGATTACTACCTTTGAGGTCCTGCTTTTTAATCTCTTTCCTAGCTCCCTAAAATCTGACTGCAGGACCTCATCCCTTTTTCTATCTATGGCGTTGGTACCCATATGAACCATGACCTCTGGCTGTTAACCTTCCACTCTCAGCATGTTCTGCAGCCCCTCAGTGCTGGTGTGGGGGATAAACGCCAACGCGGGCTGGTTGACCTGAAGGCCTGTTTTCATGTTGTAATTTTGTTGATTAAAAGTAATTTGCTGTGAGGACCCATTGATGGCATCAGCGGTTGGTGCAATTAAGGGGGATCAAGGGGTATGGCGAGAAAGCAGGAATGGGGTACTGAAGTTGAATGTTCAGCCATGAACTCATTGAATGGCGGTGCAGGCTAGAAGGGCCGAATGGCCTACTCCTGCACCTATTTTCTATGTTTCTATGTTTACTCAAATTTGTATGCCACCTGGTAACGTACACAAAGCCAGCAATTTACAAAGTAAACCGATCTCCTGTGGAATTGCTGGTGGTGTCTGCGGTATGGCTGCACTGCTCAGCAGCTATATTACAACCATCTTTTACCTTGTCTGTCCTTTTTTAAAGCCGGTGCTGAGGTCCTCCCTTTGAGTTAGTGGTCTCAGTAGGCCCAGTGAAGTCCATTAGGAGGCTAATTATTGACAGAAGCTTCTTGTTAATCCCATCACTTGACAATAAGCCAGTTCATGGAGTTCGGAAAACCAGCAGGCCTGTTTTTATTTTTAAACATTGTTTTGACACTCTTGAAGTGTGACGGATGTTCGTTGGACTCAAGACTGTTATTTATGTATATATTGAAGACAGACAAAAAGGATTTAATGATTGTGTTTGATTTCTTGGTCTAAGCTTGAATTGTCTGTCACAGTATTGTAGTTTTATCTTCCATTTGCTAGGAAGAGGAACTTGCTCGTGACATTGTAATAACAGACTAAAGGCACTGTGGAATCAGCTGACAGAGCAGGGGGCTTTATCTGTGTGTCTAATACCACCTCACAGAACAAAAAAACAGACCATCCTCAAGGCAGAGATTTTCAATGGGTGCTGGGAGCAGAGATGGAGGGCTGGAAATTCGGTTGAAGGTTTTTTAAGGTGCTGATGTTGGGCGGGAACTAAATTTAGCGCCGGGAAATGGTTTGCGACGGCAGCCACAAAATTCAGTGGTTGCACCCTGAGTGTGGAGTGGAGCGCTAAGGGAGGCGTTCCACACTTCTCTTGGGTCGCTCGGCCGAGTGAGCAACCGAATATCCTGTTGCTAAAGAGCTGGCTTCGGAGCGCCCTAAGAGAGGCCTCCTTAAAAAAAAAAATTGGAACAAAAAAACACAAAAAACATTCCCCCTATATTCCCCCAAATAAAGTTAAATCGCAAAAAAAATTACCGCTCACACTTACCTCATGCAGTTACTCCTTCCCTTAGTGCCCCAGCACAGCTCAGCACACCAGCTTTCTCTGGCAGTGTCACTACAGGGCACTACGGGTTCAGTGCAAATCAAATGTTGTATCCGTGCTGATATCGGGGGCGTTGCACACCGCGCGACACTCCCGGGTGATCCTCCTCAGCGCCGCGGTACCGGCACACTGAATTTGCTGAGCGGCGCGAATACCGACGCTCGCAGCTGCAAACTCTTTAATGCCCCTGTTCCAACATGCGCGAGGGGTGCTATCCAAATGCATTTCTAGCCCGGAGTACCTTCTCGGACGCACAGGGTCATAATTGGTTATGGCCGTTTTTGAAGCGGTGTCACCGCCTGAGTGCTGATTTTAGTGCCAGGCGTTAGGTACAGGCTCAAACTGCCAAGTTCAGTTTTTATGCCCAAAGATGAGAGAGCAGCGCTAAAAGTGGCATTGCACACTCATCCTCGGGAGCTCAGGAGGCCGACTGAATTTCCCGATGGAAGGCTGCTGGTATGCGAGCTACAAAAACGGGAAGCAAAAAGAACTAAAACTTCTCCGATTCACACACATACTGCCGCACGGGTACAACTAGTAAATAAAGAAAAAATCTTACCTTGATCTCTGGCCGATTCCGCCCGAGATCCGCTAAGTTCACACCACTTTTCTGCAGGCTGTATGAACTCCTGCTAGTAAGGCCACTATAGAAACGCAATATCGCGACAGCGGCTCCAAGGGGGCGTTGCACGCTGGAAGACGTCACCACATGGGTGGTGTTAGAGGGCGCAGCATTACCTCTTGGCACCTCCACCAAAGACCAACTCAATTTCGACGGAAGCGTGGACGCCACTTACCGCCAATGGTAGGCCTTTGCCACCCGTTTGCCACCCATCGCTGTCTTTAACGGGCAGTGATAACAAGGGAATTTCGGCCCCACAGAATGGAGGGGTGAGTTCCTGGCTGTTGCAATCTGCGGAGAAAACTCTTCCAGGCACACTCTCTCAAGAGCAATTGTCCTGGAAAATTATTACATTTTCAGGCAGCAAAATTAATAATCCTTTGATGCAAAATGGGCAAGGGGTGTGAAACGACTGATCTTAAATAGGACTAAGCACAGCCTGTCCCTACCTAATGGCTGAAGTTCAACATTCTGTGTTCGATCTGTCTTGTTAAGCGCTGGGGCCAAATTTATTTATACAGCCCTTGGTGCATGTGCAATGGGGAAGATTAGCAAGTGATGACGAGAAAGTGAGCTTGTTTTCCTCGACATCGTTCATGTCTAGTACAACATACATTTTACATCAGTACCTTTGCAATACTATCAGGAGGCAATCGGACAATTTAAAAGTTTCTGTATTCTGATTATAAACTTTTTTCTCGGGTGATTTATTCTCTGACTGAACTCACTCAATATGATCCTTATATACACCAGTAAATTGGGGGGAAAAATACTTCAACCAGACATCAGTATCTTGTGAGATCCTTTACATATATAAAAGTAGAGCATGATGAGTCATCACAAAGCATGGCTGATGCTTATCTCTATCCTTAGTGAAGAATAATGAGATTGTATCCGAATGAAAAAATAATAGTCCCCTTTTTGTACCTGTGCAGAATGTGTTCTGAACTACAGCATGGGCCACAGATATACTTGGGTAATGTGCCCCAATACTATGGAAATGTTCTCTCACTCTCGCTGCACTCTTGAAGTTGCTGGCCACTGGTCTCCACATTAACCTCATGAAAGTTCTAATTGGCAAGGCTGAAACATCCTTCTGTGCCACATCTTACTTCATGCCATTATTGGGCCCATTTTGTGTCCCCCAGACGCTTTGCTGTTGCAACTTTGCTGCCATTGACCAACCGGAAGGATTTATCTGCCAACTCCCCGATTCGTGCACCTGAAAAGAGATATTCCTCTGCACCAAGAGCACATCCGGTTGGACAACATTTCCTGGCCTAGCCCACCAGCCAAAGTGCTTCCTTGAGGTTCAATCAATGTGATGCATCAACAGATCGCAGGAGCCAGAGGTGACGGCTGAGCTCCCTCCGGCAGCTCAATGTCCTAGGCCACCCCAGGTTCTACCATAGTGTCAGATGAACTACTGCTGAAGAAATACCCCAAATCAGGCTGGGTTATGACATAGATTAGGCTTGCTCTGTGTGATATATCCTTACAACCTCACTAACAAACACACTCTACAAGGTGGCTTTTAACACAGAAACCATCATCATGTTACTCTGTCACATGATCCTTTTATTGCATTTACATCAGGAGCTGCATTACCACAGTAGTCCACTAGGAGGAGCTCTATTACACTCTGCTTATGCTCATTGACGATGTCAACCAACAGAAACCGGAGAGTAAAACAATAAGCAGGACATTGAGGTTAACGAAGAGTTGGATTTAAATATTTTAATGAAGACAGAGGAACCAAATTTCATTCCCTTTTTCAAGCAGGAAAGGAGCAGTAATGCGATTAAAATAGCAGCACCGCACTTACCGATCTATTACCGCCAGTATCCAGATCGCCGCAATTTTGGTCGGGGGTCTTGAAATGGGTGGCCAAGGCACCCACCGTAAACAGGCCGGAGCCTCATTAGCCCATGAAAAGCAGGGTCCCATGAAGGCAATAGGACCGCAATGTAATTTTGAATTACCAATAACGGAGCAAGTGCGCGTTGGTACTTGGCGTTGAGAGGTCTAACCAGCGGTCCTTAAAGGAGCGATTGCAGGCCCCCTCTAAAAACAGTTTAAAAAAAAACAGGTTTGTAAATTATGTTTGCGGAACCAGGGTGGCACCACAATAATCGCCCCCGCCTCTTAACTTACCTGGAATGCTAGGGCTTCGCAATGGAGCCACCAGATTTTCGGGCCCCTCCAATCGACGAAATGCTCCAAATGCGCGACAGAATGATAATAAAAACTTGTAGGGCCTCGGACCACTTTGATCAGGGGCGCAATGAGCGTGCTGCGCTTGCCTCCCGAACACGGCCAGATGACAATCAACCCCATAGTCTGCGACAAGACGTCTCTAACATTTTCCTGATTCTCCATGATCCTCAGACTATATAAGCCAGATACTAATGTACTTAAACATGTTCAGTTTGAAGTTGCTATTTCAGTGTTTAAAATATATGCGTTAACAGCTCTACCAGAATAGCGGAGACAGGAATTTCAGAGAAACATTTTAAGCAATCATATGCTCGTATCCCACGAAATAAGTTCAAAGCACATTTTCAATAGGCATGGATTTGAGCCGATGTGTGTTTCTGTAGCTCTGCTCCTCTGATTTTGCAGGAATTAATGCAAGATGCTTTCTTACTCTTAATTATTATCCGGAGCACAACACATACTTTGATATGCATCGTTATTGCTCTTACATCTGAGGGCTCAGTGTGTGAGGTTTTTTCGATCAGTTTCTAGATGCACCTTCTCTTTTTAAAAGAGAGTTACTTGATGGCGCCTGGCACATCTCAGTTCATCACTTTTATACAAGGAACAGGATGCAATATCGTCATTGGTGGCATGATAAGGTCAGAAGTGGGGTTGTTCCTTGATGATTGCACAGTGTTCAATGTCATTCACAACGCCTCAGATAATGAAGCAGTCCATGCCCGCCTGCAGCAAGACCTGGGCAACATTCAGGCTTGGGCTGATAAGTGGCAAGTAACATTCGCGTCACACAAGTGCCAGGCAATGACTATTTCCAACAAGAGAGAGACTAACCATCTCCCCATGACATTACCATCACCGAATTCCCCACCACCAACATCCTAGGGGTCACCATTGACTAGAAACATAACTGGGCCAGCCACATAAATACTGTGGTTACAAGAGCAGGTCAGAGGCTGGGTATTCTGCGGTGAGTGTCTCACCTCCTCATTCCCCAAAGCTTTTCCACCATCTACAAGGCACAAATCAGGAGTGTGATGGAACACTCTCCACTTGTCTGGATGAGTGCAGCTCCAACAACACTTAAGAAGCTCAACACCATCCAGGGCAAAGCAGCCCGCTTGATCGGCACCCCATCCACCACCTTAAACATTCACTCCCTCCACCACCGGCGCACCGTGTCTGCAGTATGTACCATCTACAGATGCACTGCAGCAACTCACCAAAGCTTCTTCAACAGCATTTCCCAAACCCGCGACCTCTACCACCTAGAAGGACAAGGGCAACAGACGCATGGCAACACCATCAGCTGCAAGTTCCCCTCCAAGTTACACACCATCCTGACTTGGAAATATATCGTCGCTGGGTCAAAATCCTGGAACTCCCTCCCTAACAGCACTGTGGGGAGTACCTTCACCACATGGACTGCAGCGGTTCAACAAGGCAGCTCACCGTTACCTTCTCAAGGGCAATTAGGGATGGGCAATAAATGCTGGCCTTGCCGGCGACGCCCACATCCCAGGAACAAATAAATTTTTTTTAAAGTGTCCGACAAAATAAATCGGTTAGCATCACCTTGGTATTGGGAAACTTGCTAGAGACCATAATCAGTGATAACATTAGTTAGCACTTGACCTAACCAATTCTGATGTGGAATTTAATATTAAAGCCGAAACGTGATTGGTTATGCCACAGTTTTGGGCACCCCATTATAAAAAGGATAAAGAAGCCATGGAAAAGGTGCGAAATAGATTCGCCTGGATGAGTGCATGAGGGTATAGTTAAACTGAGTGACTTGAAAAATCAGGACTGTACAGGTACAACATCTCAAATCCGGCTGTCCGAAAATTGGACATTTTTGAGGCAGCCAAGATGGCGACATTGGGCGGCGAGGGACGAGGGACGAGGAAACCGGTAAAAAAAACGGTTAAAAAATGCTACGCTGGGGGGCCTGAAAATCAGAGGGAATTGGCGGGCGGCCAGGAGCACCAACAGCGACGTCCGAAATCTGGCACGGTTTCGGTCCCAATTTTGCCGGATTTCAAACGTATTGATTTTGTTGTCCGAAATCCGGCCGAAAGCCTCGGTCCCGAGATTGCCGCGTTGTACCTATACTAACTAAAGCAGAGGCTAAGGGGTATCTAGTAAGTTTGAGCCGATATGCAATGAAAACATTTTTCTATGGCCAGTGAATTGGAAGCTAGGTGACATAAATTTAGGATCAGTACTAAAAGCAAAAATGTGAGGTTAGAAGAATTTTTTAATGCAAAGAGCCTTTACTGTGTGGAATGCATTACAGTAAGTGGCTGTTGAAGCGAAGTGCATTACAGCATTGAGATAAACACAGAAGCAAAATATTAAAGGGTACTGGAAAAGAGCAGGGAAGGATTGGAGTAGACCACACTGTTTTGCAGCTTGCCCTTGCAGTCACGGTCCCCTTCTATGTTGAAATTTATGTGATTTTAGTGCAACAGTTTTCCACCGGTGCAGTCCCGGCACTGAGCCCTGCCTACCTGCTGCACATAACAGGAAATTACATGAGCCACTGCACACATCGGAAAATCACAGTCGCACTGCATATATCGGTAATTACATCTACCTTACACAGGAATTCGTGGCGGTATTGCACAGGATTTTCCACCCATTAGGGTGAATGGATGTAAAATCGTGGACAGCACACCCATGCTTTCCCAATTTGCAGGTCCCACAACCAAGGCTGATAGCAGGCTTCCAAAAAAAAAGCCCATCCAAATCTATTTAGGAGCTATGGGATTTATATTTCTTCGTTCGCTTATTTGAGCATAAACATAGATCCGAGTATAACGCCGGGAGCATTACTTTGTATTCAAGTGTATCTTTTCACTAATATTGATCAATGGTGGAGCTTCTGTTGTGTAGTAATTGAGGTAGCGATTGTGTAGCGATTGGAAGCGCTGACTTTGCCTGATTAATGTTTTCACATTAACAATAGCAAGGGAAAATGATTCTTTTTAAGCACCTCCCTGGCGTTGCCATGGCTCTCTGTTGGAATCAGCGTAGCTACCCTGCTGTGTATTCATTTCTGAACTGCAATAGTCAGTATGCTCTGGTATATTTTTCAAAAATCGTCATAGCGCAAAAAGAAACATTTGTTGTGGCTGCGCATTTTACCGAGCCCCTCCCGTTTACTGCATAGGCCTCCCTTTTGATAGCAGATTGTGCTACAGCAGGGAGCTGGTCTGGCAGCCAACATACCTTTAAATAGCATTTCCGAGAATGTTAGTCTGCCAGGCAGCCCCCCAGTATTATCATAAGAACATACAAATTAAGAGGAGGAGGCCATATGGCCCCTCGAGCCTGCTCGCCATTCAATAAGATCATGGCTGATCATCAATCTCACCTCCACTTTCCCGCCAGATCTCCATATCCTTTCATTCCCCGAGAGTCCAAACTTCCATCTATCTATGCCTTGAACATACTCAACGACTGAGCCTCCACAGCCCTTTGGGATAGAGAATTCTAAAGATTCACAACCCTCTGAGTGAAGAAATTCTGCCTCATCTCAGTCTTAAATGGCCTTTCCCTTATCCTGAGTCTGTGCCCCCTCGTTCCAGACACACCAGCCCAGGGAAACAGTCTCTCAGCATCTACCTTGTCAATTCCCCTCAGAAGCTTATATGTTTCAATGAGATCACCTCTCAGTCTTCTAAACTCCAGAGAGTATAGGCCCAATCTATTCAATATAGGTCCAATTTTTTCAATATAGGCCATGGGGCTGAAATTCAGATGCACCAGAAAGGTGGGGCACATATGAGTTTTTAACTGGTACTCACTGCTGGAACTCTTGGTGTGGTGAGAAGAGCCAATTTTAGGACTTCGAATTTTTTTCAAAGTCCTACAGGAAATGGATCATAATGGGGTGGGCCTTAGACTCAAAGCCAGGTTGACTGGCTGAAAATGGGTCATTTGAGCCGTCTACCGCTGTCACCACACTCTCTCCCCTTCGTTAAAGGACAGAGATTTGATCATTTTTAACTTTCGACACTGGGCCATCAAGAAAGGTTTCAGCCGGGCCAACGGCCTGGCACCCAAGAGGGGGTGCCATGCTGAACTCAGGGGAAGTATTTTGCCAACTGATTGGCAAGTCGGCCGGTAAAAATGTTTCCGTTTGTGGCCATGGCAGTGGGCCCTCCCCTTTAAGGGCTGCACTCAGTGTGGAGATGGTGCACCAGCAGAAAGACCTGCAGGGAGCACCACGTGGCGGGGGATCAACCGATCGACCTGAAAATGGATAGGTAAGTATTTATTTCATTTTAAATTGGTGGTGCAACCACTCGGGCAGGATGGGGTCCCGGCCAAAAAATCCCCGACCTAAATTTAGGTCGGGTTGGCCTGTTGACCCCAAAGCGGTGGCCATTCGATTTTTAGGAATAGCCGCTGCAAACGGGCATTAACAGGTCTCTATGAGACTCTGAATTTTGATCTCCCAAACTTTTCAATGAAGACCCAATCTACTTGGATTTACTGTTTTGCTAAAATAAGCGAACGAAGGAAAACATATCCCATTGCTTTTACGGAGATTTGTGATTTCCTGGTGCTGGCTCAATACGCTTATCAATTTATTCCTGTTCTTCAACTTAAAAATGAAAAATCCCCATCACTCAGTACGGCTAAGTTGGTAAAGTGAGTGGTTAATCTGAGCAATGCAGACCAGAAGGTCCCAAATCCAACTCCTGATCCATGCTCAATTAGCTGATCTTCGATCCTGCAGTGGTTGCTGTGATTGAACACAAGGTTCCCAGTCTTGATTCTTATCCAGTAATCTTTGCTGGAAAGGAAGCACATGTGGATGATTGGGGGAAAAACGAGATCGGGTTTGGCTTGTATGTACAGGTACAACGTCTCAAATCCAGCTGTTCAAAAATTGGAATTGTCCGAAAACTGGACATTTTTGAGAAAATTCTATTTGATATTCAGTAAAATAAAATCTGGAATTATTGTTCAAAAACTGGTGGGCCGGACTAGTTATCGGCTTTGGCGCTATGTTTTAAATGGCATGCAATTAGTCTGAGCCTTGCTGAATGACCCTCGACCAGGCCTGACCCGACCTAACCCATGCCACCATTAGTACTTTGTCTGTCTTGGTAGCGTACATACATGTTGTTCTTGTCCGAAATCCGGAAAAATCTAAAAATCGGCACAGTCTCGGTCCTGAGGTTGCTGAATTTGAGATAATGTAAAAGAATCTGGTGTCGCTCAAATCCAGCTGTTCATCTTACAAATGAAGGGAATAATTTGGCCACTTTGGACAAGGCAACTGGTGCCCACGTGTCAGCACCCCGCAGAAAAGGGGAGGGAAGAAAAACCTTCCTTTTTTCTTTACAGTAACTTACTTCCCTTCAAACAGACAGAGAACAGATCCATAAATGAGTAGGTAATATATTGATGCAGTGCATTAATGTTATAAGATTCTGCAGCTCACATACTGGTAGAATCCACTTCGATGTATGAAGAATAACTGATCCAAGATTTCAGAACCGAGCTGCTGTGTTGTCCAGCATTTGCTGATTTTATTTCAGTATTTCACACAAAGAAAGAAAGACTTAGCAACTTCCACCACCACCTGACGTCTCAAAGCACTTTACAACCAATGAAGTGCTTTTAGAGTGTAGTCACTGTTGTAATGTGGGAAAGGTGGCAGCCAATTTGTGCACAGCAAGCTCCCACACACAGCAATGTGACAATGACCAAATAAACTATTTTTGTTCTATTGATTGAGGGATAGATATTGACCAGCACATCCGGGATAACTTCTCTGCTCTTCGAAACAGTGCCATAGGATTTGTTACGTCCACTTGAGAGAGCAGACGTGGCCTCGGTTTAACGTCTCATCCAAAAGATGGTAATTCCAACAGTGCAGCACTCCCTTAGCACTGCACTGGAGTGTCAGCCTAGACTAATGTGCTCATGTCCCTAGAGTGGGATTTTAACCCACAAACATCTGAATCAGAGGTTCGTGTGCTACCCACAGTCACAGTCTGCTACCATTTTTTCTACAGGAGAAACATTTGAAAGTTTTTCCAAACACGTTTTGCGCCGAACTTGTTTTTTAAAAAAAAATGCTTTGGGGGTTCTCTTTTAATCTTTCTATGATGGTCCTTATCCACAATAACTTTCAGGTTTCAAATCGTACTTCCTTTTAAAGAGAGGACTGTCAATCAATCGAGATCACAACAGCAGTGCTATTTGAGATATTCCAAAAGCGTTGACTCTTACTATTTCTTTAAAATTAAAATACATTGGGCAAGAATTTGCAGTGGGTGTGACAGCATACTCTGAGAGTACTCTAATAACTTAGTGGATGTTGTTAAATTTGTGTTTCTTTGAAAGAAATGGGACTGTAGCAGATATTCATTTATAGTGTCAGCTGTGGCTCAGTAGGTAGCCCACTTGCCTTTGAGTCAGAAGGTTGTGGGTTCAGGTCCCACTCCAGGGACTTGAGCACAGAAATCTAGGCTGATACTCCAATGTAGTGCTGTGGGAGCGCTGCAGTGTCAGAGGTGCTGTCTTTCAGATGAGATGTTAAACCAAAGCCCCATCTGCTCTCTCAGGTATATGTAAAAGATCCCATGGTACTATTTTGAAGACGAGCAGGGGATTTGTCCCTAGTGTCCTGGCCAATATTTATCCCTCAATCAACATAACAAAAAAAACATTATCTGGTCGTTATCACACTGCTGTTTGTGGGATCTTGCTGTGCATAAATTGGATGCCGCGTTTTCCACATTACAACAGTAACTACTCTAAAAGTACTTCATTGGCTGTAAAGAAGTCTGGTGGTCATGAAAGGCGCTATATAAATCCAAGTCTTTTTAACTGAATTTCACCCTGTTTCTCCTGAGTGCCATTAAACCACCGGAATCTGCCTCCTATTTTCCTTGGATTTATTTTTTTCTTTTCCTGTTTTTATTTCCTTTATTTCTTTCACTGAGAAAGCTTCAAAGATCAATTCTCCAAATACAAGTTGCTTCTGTTTCCTGATTGGATGCACCGGCCCACGTGGCCCCAGATAAACTTCCGCACACGCCGCGCTCCTGGCATCTGTGGGCCATTACGCTGCCCTCCAGTACGCAGCGTCAGACAGCAAGTTCACGAATGAGGATCCCTATCAGGTAAGTGCGCACACTAGTCGGATGCCAGTGGCATACTCCGTAGATGCCTACTCCGCAGGTCGACCGCCAACCGCAAAAATGCAGGAATACAAAAATAAAAGCATACGGTGCTGAGGTGTAATTTGCCAAAGAATTATCAAAGTATTTGACCCATTGCAATTCTTATCTCCAGTTCCATCCCAGATCAAAGCAAGCCTTCATCGTAATTTATACGCGCTGACAAGAATCATTCTATACAATTGTAGATGGATTAACTCTGGTGCACCATTTTCATCATCATAGGCAGTCCCTCGGGGTCCAGGATGACTTGCTTCCACATTTGATGAACTAATTTTAAACGGTGGAAGATGCCTGTGCGTGAGTTCTTTTAATGTGGTGTGGCCGTTGCACTCCAGCCACCGCAGGGGCTTGATGGAGCAAGGTCTTGGTCCAGTGGCAAGGAGATCCAAGACGACTGGAGACCAGGCTCTGCCGCATGTGCCAATACACAAACTCAAACATACCCTTACTGTCCTCCTTCCCCTTCCTCCTTCCCACAGGACCTCCCTCCACGTGGAATTCATAGAACACAATGTGAGCCTTTTACAGCATTCATTTTAATCTTAACTACTGTCCGTCTGTGAAATCTATGTCTGCACACAATTCCTGTCAACATTTTCTATTATAAATTCCTCTCTCCACAATTAAAATGGACACTGGTTACGTAAACTTCTCACACTGTATACGTAAACTTCTCACACTGTAGTTGCACCCTCTCCCAGTGGGGGTACTGTTCTCGATCTGGCCAACATCCCCAACATTGAAGCACTGACCACACTCGACCAGCTCCGTTGGGCGGGCCACATCGTCCACATGCCAGACACGAGACTCCCAAAGCAAGCGCTCTACTCGGAACTCCTACACGGCAGGCCAACCCCAGGTGGGCAGAGGAAACATTTCAAGGACACCCTCAAAGCATCTTTGATAAAATGCAACATCCCCACCAGCACCTGGAATCCCTGGCCCAAGACCTCGCCAAGTGAAGGAAGAGCATCCAGGAGGTCGCTGAGCATCTCGAGTCTCGTCACTGAGAGCATGTAAAAACCAAGCGCGGACAGTGGAAAGAGCGGGCAGCAAACCAGACTCCCCACCCACCCTTTCAACAAATATCTGTCCCACCTGTGACAGAGAGTGTAATTCCTGTATTGGACTGTACAGTCACCTGAGAACTCACTTTTAGAGCAGAAGCAAGTCTTCCTCAATTTCGAGGGACTGCCTATGATGATGATAATGTTAAACCAGCACTGGCAGGAGGCCTTCATTTCAGTCTGACGAGTTGACATAGTCAGTTTCCAATATAAATATGGACATAGAAATTTAGGAATGAAAATATAAAATAAGGACCAAATGTATGAATCATGCCTACATGCTCTGGTCCAATTATCCACCGCCCTTCTCCCCTTTCTCTCTAGATATTATCCAGTCAGGAGAAATGATTATTCAGAATTTCCTGTACACAATTGGAGCTACCTTTGAAATTTGCTAATGTCAAACTGCAGACGCTCAAGACCAGTTCAGGCATTAAATGTCTTTAAATGATCAACTCTCCAAGGCCACTGATTTGAACGTCTGAACACTTGGAAGGTTAGGCAAGGAAGATCAACTTCAACCAAAGGTCCAGTTTCACCTCTGCCCACAGTGAAGACAAAACAATTCCCTCTAATGTTGCCATCTCTGGCTGTGACCATCAACTCGTGCCAAGGTAATGGTCGTTCTGTACAGTGGAGCTGCTCCCCCTGGAATGTGAGTTGATCATGGTCAGACCTAGATAATTGGACCAGGGCATGTAGACGTGATTCATACATTCGGTCCTTATTTTCTACTTTCATTAATTTCAACCAAAAAACAAAAAGTTTACCACACAGAAGACAATGCCCCCCACCTCCCTCCCCGCCCCACCCCCATTAGCTTGGGCTAAATTCATACACAAGTGAAACGGCAGTGTTATCACCCAGTCCCTCTTATTCCTGCACCTATATATTTAATGCCTCTGGAACAGGCTGCCATCTAGTGCGGTGGATGCTGATTCGCTGAATTCCTCCAAGCGAGAGCTGGACCTGTTTCTAGCTGGGGTGGACATCACATCGTATAGAAGGTAAATACGGCCGGGAATTCGGGACCAGAATGATCTCAGAACTAGTCTCGATGGGTTTGAGAGGAATTTCCCAGAATTTTCTTCCCCAAATTGCCCTGGGATTTTATATTTTTTCACCTCTCCCAGGAGATCACATGGTTTTGGGTGGGGTGGAGTGTATATACTGTGATACACAAAGTGTCACAATTGTGTGGGACAGGCTGGATGGACCAGGGGGTCTTTATCTTGTCCGTCATTGTTCGTGTGATAGTGGTTTAGATGTCTCTCTAGGTAGCAGAAATACCAGCAATTGAGAACATGCCTGTTAAGTGTGTAACAGAATTTCTACCATTTGAGCCATTTCAAATAAGATTTTAAAAAATGCTATAGTACAATGCTGAGTTTATTTGAAGAAATCCTGCTTCTTGCTGTCAGCCATGACTCAGTGGATAGCACACTTGCCTCTGAGTCAGGAAGTTGTGGGTGCAAGTCGCACTCTAGGAACCTGAGCACAAAAAAATCTAGGCTGACACTCCAGTGCAGTGCTGAGGGAGTGCTGCACTGTCGGAGGTGCCGTCTTTCGGATGAGACGTAAAAGATCCCACGGCTACTGTGTTGAAGAAGAACGGGAGTTATTCCCGGTGTCCTGGCCAATATTTATCCCTCAATCAACATAACAAAAAAAAATGATTTTCTGTTCATTATCACATTGCTGTGCGCAAATTTGCTGCTGCGTTTCCTACATTACGACAGTGACTACACTCCAATAAGTACATCATTGGCTATAAAGTGCTTTGAGACATCTAGTGGTTATGAAAGGTGCTATATTAAAAAAAAAGTATTTCTGCTTTCTGTCTGTAATATTAAGATGATGCTAAAGAGCCTAGAGTCAAATATTTAGACTGGCTAATCTCGTGCATTGAGAGATGAACCATTGATAGGTTGGCATTTGTAATAAGAAATAGGTGTGGGACTGAGAACTATGAACGCAAGTGGGAAGCGAGGGGTAGGAAGCGAATGTTGGCTTATGAAACAAAATGATACATCTAATGGGTGAGATTCCAGAGCATATTTTCGACTATGGAATTGAACCATCAGCAAAAGAGACACTGGAATGAGCACAGGTGGGAATAGACTAGCTAATTGGTGAGGCAGAGGCATTCCCTCAGGTTAAACGTACATCTGCTCGGAACATAGAAACATAGAAACATAGAAAATAGGTGCAGGAGCAAGCCATTCGGCTCTTCAAGCATGCACCGCCATTCAATATGATCATGGCTGATCATGCAACTTCAGTACCACGTTCCCGCCTTCTCTCCATATCTCCTGATCCCCTTAGCCGTAAGGGCCACATCTAACTCCCTCTTGAATATATCCAACGAACTGGACTCAACAACTTTCTGTGATAAGAATTCCACAGGTTCACCACTCTCTGGGTGAAAATGTTTCTCCTCATCTCGGTCCTAAATGGCTTACCCCTTATCCTTAGACTGTGACCCCTGGTTCTGGACTTCCCCAACATCGGGAACATTCTTCCTGCATCTAACCTGTCCAGTCCCATCATAATTTTATATGTTTCTATGAGATCCCATCTGATTCTTCTAAATTCCAGTGAGTATAAGCCTAGCCGATCCAGTCTTTCTTGATATGTCAGTCCTGCCATTCCAGGACTTAGTCTGGTGAACCTTCGCTGCACTCCCTCAATAGCAAGAATGTCCTTCCTCAGATTAGGACACCAAAACTTACACAATGCTCAAGGTGGTCTCACCACGGCCCTGTACAACTGCAGTAAGCCCTCCCTGCTCCTATACTCAAATCCTCTCGCTATAAAGGCCAGCATGCCATCTGCTTTCTTTACTGCGTGCTGTACCTGCAAGCCTACCTTCAGTTACTGATGTACCATGACACCCAGGTCTCATTGCACCTCCCCTTTTACTAATCTGTCACCATTCAGATAATAATTTGCCTTCCTGTTTTTGCCACCAAAATGGATAACCTCACATTTATCCACAGTATACTGCATCTACCATGCATTTGCCCATTCACCTAACCTGTCCTAGTCAGCCTTGTCTCTTGACATCCTCCTCACAGCTCACACCCCCCACCCAGCTTAGTGTCATTTGCAAACTTGCGTGACATATCAATGTGGCAGGCATGCGAGGACTTTGCAGATTTCATTTGCAGGACACATGTTCGTAGATTGCCATTCATAATTTATAATTATTTCTGTTTATCATTAGATACCGATGGATTGAGTTGTTGGATACACTTGTTTTTTGTTTGGATTTGGTGATAGTGTTTCCATTATTCCTAGTGAAGTGAGGGTAAAACACCTTTATAAGCATGTGCCTTATTTAAATATTTTAATGAATGTTTAAAGTGCATCTGGTGTGTGGCCTGGGCACCTGCGGAGGAGCCTGATCCAATATGGGAGGCAGCGCACTTCCGCACGCGTGGCATCATATTGGAGGCTTAGGCGCCCGTTGTACGATAGATAAGGGAATTAGATAAGTACCTGAAGGAAAAGAAATCGAAGGCTACAGAGAAAGGGCAGGGAATTGGGACTAGCTGAAGTGCTCTTACAGAGAGTCGGCACGGGATCGATGGGCTGAATGGCCTCCTGCTGTGCTGTAACCACCCTATGATTCTTTTCTATGATTGCGCCGATAACGGATGCAGCACCAACAAATTTCTAGGCCATGAAGGCCTTGGTTTAACATCGTACCTGAAAGACAGCACCTCCAAAAATGCAGCATGTCCTCAGTACACGAAAGTGTTGGCCTAGATTATAGATAGGTTCAAGGGTGCGTTCGGCTGAGCCAAGCAAGGAGTAACTTGCTACATTGCCCCAATCCTCCAGATACCAGTAAATTTATCTAGAAAATGCCTTTGAAAGAAATGACAGGAGTTTAGACTTTAAAAAAATACATCATTTCATGTATTTCAGTGACATTTCATATACTTTAGAGAGGACTGTATGAAAACTAATGGTAGAGGTAGGCAAGTGAATCATAGAATGGTTACAGCACAGAAGGAGGCCATTCGACCCGTCGAGCCCATGCCGGCTCTCTGCAAGAGCACTTCAGCCAGTCCCACTCCCCCGTCCTATCCCCGTAGCCCTGCAAATATTTTTCCTTCGGGTACTTATCCAATTCCCTTTTAAAATCCACGATCGAGTCTGCCTCCTCCACCCTCTCAGGCAGTGCATTCCAGATCCTAACCATTCGCTGCATAAAAAAGTTTTTCCTCATGTCGGCTTTGGTTCTTTTGCCAATCACCTTAAATCTGTGTCCTCTGGTTCTCGACCCTTCCACCAATGGGAACAGTTTCACTCCATCTGCTCTATCTAGACCCCTCATGATTTTGAACATCTCAATCAAATCTCCTCTCAACCTTCGCTGCGCTAAGGAGAACAGCAAGAAACAGACCACTCTCCTGGCACATTTTTAAAGTTTAGAATATCAAAAAAAATAATTTCTGACATTTCCGTATCATTATTTTACTTCAGGATAAGTAATGGCCTGGCCTGTGGTATAAATCACTGTCAGTGTAGCCGGGAATGTGCTTCCTGTGCTTGCGCTGAATACTGACTGACGAGAAAATTAGGCCGTCTGGATTTCTGCCAGTGCTTCAGATATGAACTGGGTGAACCAACTTTAAAGAAGTTATCATGAAAAGAAGAGATTGCCATCGTGAGCCCCTGCTTGGCTAGAACAAAATAATCATCAGTATCCTATAATGTGCTTTTAGGCTGGTACTGCTGCGCAGTACTGAGACAATGCTGGTCTGCCAGAAGTGCAGGTCTTTCGAATGTTAAACCAATGCCCCATCTGCCTTCTCAGGTAGATGTAAAAGATCCCACCGCCCTATCCAAAGAAGAGTAGGTGAGTTCTCTCTGTGTCCTGGCCAATATATATCCCTCAATCAACAACAACAACAACTTGTACCTATATTGCACTTTTAACGTAGTAAAACGTCCCAAGGCGCTTCAGAGGGGTATTATAATTTGACACCGAGCCACCGAAGGAGAAATTAGGGCAGGTAACCAAAAGCTTGGTCAAAGAAGTAAGTTTTAAGGAGCGTCTTGAAGGATGAAAGCGAGGTAGAGAGGCAGAGAAGTTGAGGGAGAGAGTTCCAGAGCTTGGGGCTGAGGCAGCTGAAGGCACAGCCATCAATGGTTGAGTGATTATAATCAGGGCTGTTCAAGAGGGCAGGATTAGAGGAGTGCAGATATGTCTGGGGGTTGTGGGGCTGAAGGAGATTACAGAGATAGGGAGGGGCGAGGCCATGGAGGGATTTGAAATTGAGGCGTTGCTTAACCGGGAGCCAATGTAGGTCAGTGGTCACAGAGGTGATGGGTGAACAAGACTTGGTGCGAGTTAGTACATGGAAAGCCGTGTTTTGGATCATTTCAAGTTTACATAGGGTACAATGTGGAAGGCCAGCCAGGAGTGTATTGGAATAGTCAAGCCTAGAGGCAACAAAGGCATGGATGAGGGTTTCGGCAGCAGATGAGCTGAGGCAAGGGCAGAGACAGGTGATGTTATGCAACGGATATGTGGTCAAAAGCTCATTTCAGGGTCAAATATGACACCAAGGTTGCGAACAATCTGGTTCAGTCCCAGACACAAGTTGGGGATAGTGATGGAGTCAGTGGCTAAAGAATGAAGTTTGTGACGGGACCGAAAACAATGGCTTCGGTTTTCCAAATATTTAATTGGAGAAAATTTCTGCTCTTACAGAACTGGATGTCGGACAAACAGTCTGACAATTTAGAGAATGTGGAGGAGTCGAGAGAGATGGTGGTGAGGTAGAGCTGGGTGTCATTAGCGTACATGTGGAAACCGATGCTGTGTTTCCAGATCTTGTTGCCAAGGGGCAGCATGTAGAACTAGGAGGGGGCCAAAATCCTTGAAATAACAGATTAGCTGGTCATTTCTTTCATTGCTGTTTGTGGAAGCTTGCTGTGCGCAACTTGGCTGCCACGTTTCCTACATTACAACAGTCAGTACACTTGAAAAAGTATTTGAAAAAGTGCCTTGGGGTAGCCTGAGGTTGTGAAAGGCGCTATATAAATGTAAGGTCTTACTTTATTTTTTCACTCTTTGTGACTGTTTCCGTAACGCAGTGGTGGATTTTACTTTTAAATGATAGTAATGCAGGAGTACCCACTGCACTTGGCGGATGGGGAGTAGGGGTGGTGGGGGGCAGAGGGCGGAAATGTAGTGATCCACTGAGACTTTGAAAGTGAGATGCAAGCCAAACTCCTACGTGATCCACGGTCCAAAACCCAGTAGCATGAAGATATCCGTCTGCTTTAACTTATTAATATGTAATACAAACTGTGACATTGTGATTCATCATGTATAATTTATCATGTTACACAGTTCCCGTTGTAGAGCTCTTCATGAAAATGCAAAGAGGATGCACAGCGAGGAGCAGCCAGGATATGTCATTTATCCAGGAGTTTAAAAAAAGGGCAATGTAATCTTTCAGTTTACACCCACTCTGTTTGCCTACTGGATATTCAGCATATCTTTGTGCTGTTACAGAATGTACCAAACTAATATTTGGACACAAAATCCCAACATTGTTTATACAATGTAGCAGAATAATATTTAGGCACAAAATCTGACATTAAATTTATTACAGTGCATTTTTAATTATAAAGAAGCACATTGAAAAAAAGACCTGTATTTCTCAAGACCACCGATGTTCCAAAGCACTTTACAGCCAATGAAGTACTTTTTGAAGTGTAGTCACTGTTGTAATGTAGGAAACGTGACAGCCAATTTGCGCACAGCAAGCTCCCACAAACAGCAATGTGGTAATGACCAAATGATCTGTTTTTAACGATGTTGATTGAGGGATAAATATTGCCCAGGTCACCGGGGATAACAACTCCCCTGCTCTTCTTTGAAATAGTGCCATGGGATCTTTCATATCCTCCTGAGAAGGCAGACGTCTCATCCAAGACGTTTTGGTTTAACGTCTTATTCAAAAGACAGCACCTCTGACAGTGCAACACTCCCTCAGCACTGCACTGGAGCGTTAGCCTAGCCTAGAGTTGGACTTGAACCCACAACCTTCGTGACTCAGAGTGCAACGGCACTATCAACTGAGCCATGGAGACATTGATCACCCAATATCAGTTGTGGTGGTCTGTTTGGTGACTTGGTTTAATCCAATCAGTGCGCAGAAGAAAGAGGGTGCTGAAGTTCATCAACACTCTGCCCTTTGACCTTTGACATACCGGTATGTTCAGCAAGGGTGATAGAATGAATGTCTGTTGGCTATAGGAATCTGACATGAAATAACCATCTCAAACCAGCCCCTACTGATTGTGAACCCACAACAATAAATTGACCATCTCTCTCAAAGAATCATGGAATCATATAGCACAGAAGGAGGCCATTCAGCCCACCGTGCCTGTGTCGGCTCTCTGAAAGAGCTACCAAGCAGACCCACTCCTCTGCACTTTCCTCATAGTCCTGTAAATTTTTCCTTAAGTGGAGAGCCAATTCCCTTTTCAAAGTGAATATTGAATTTGCTTCCACCACCTTTTCATCCAGCACATTCCAGATCATAACAACTGGCTGCTTAAAAAAAGTCTCCTCACCTCCCCACCGCCCGCCCCCCCCCCCCCCCCCGCCCCAGCATTGTTGCCAATTATCTTAAATCTGTGTCCTTTGGTTACCGACCCTCCTGCCAGTGGAGACAGTTCCTTCAAGGAAGCCGGGGGGGAGAGGGTTGGCTGATAGGGGCATGGAAAATGTCACATTGCAGTAGGGGTGTGCTTTTCTGAGGCTGGGACAGACCTAACTCACTGGAGCAGTGCAGAGTGAGCTTTATCTTTTATCAACTCATGCTATACCTGATCTGGAAGACCTTTATGCTGAACATGCATGCCTGAAATTGGAAAATGGTCCATTCACCAGCCCTATCATCCCTCACTTTTCAAGCACCAGTTTTGAAAGTAGTCAATCTCGAGTTGACTTGTTTCAGGGTATCAAAAAGAAATTGGCGTGTCCTGGAACCAGAAATATATGGACAGCTTTCTGCCACAAACATAATTTATATTTCCTTTATTAATTTAATGTATTTGTTTCATGGGTTCCTTGCTTAAGCATTCATAGCAACAAATTGTTACTAAGAACTAGTTTGTTTATTATCAAAGGTTTAACAATCACATTACACATTACCAGTTCATCCATTAGGCTCACAACCGCATGCCTCATCATGGATGACCTAGACCCAAGACTTTGTTGAGTCTTGTGAACATCATGCCACTCATAATGCAACAGCTCTACAAACCTGTGAGCATACTCTCTACATCCACCTTGTCAAGCCCCCTCATAATCTTATATGTTTCGATAAGATCACCTCTCATTCTTCTGAAATCCAATGAGCAGAGGCCCAACCTACTCAACCTTTCCTCATGAGTCAACCCCCTCATCTCCGGAATCAACCTAGTGAATCTTCGCTGAACTGCCTCCAAAGCAAGTATATCACAGGTGCATACATTACATCAAGGACTTCAGTTACCTGGATAGACTGGAGAAGTAGGGGTTGTTCTTCTTAGAGCAGAAAAGAATATAAGAAATAGGAGCAGGAGTAGGCCATACAGCCCCTCAAGCCTGCTCCGCCATTTAATACAATCATGGCTGATCCGATTATGGACTTAGGTCCACTTCCCTACCCGCTCTTCATAATCCCTTATTCCCTTATCGTTTAAGAAACTGTCTATTTCTGTCTTAAATTTATTCAATGTTCGTGCTCTGAGGCAGCGAATTCCACAGATCCACAACCCTCTGAGAGAAGAAATTTCTCCTCATCTCAGTTTTAAATGGGCGGCCCCTTATTCTAAGATTATGCCCTCTAGTTCGAGTCTCCCCTATCAGTGGAAACATCCTCTCTACATCCACCTTGTCAAGCCCCCTCATAATCTTATATGTTTCGATAAGATCACCTCTCATTCTTCTGAATTCCAATGAGTAGAGGCCCAACCTACTCAACCTTTCCTCATAAGTCAACCCTCTCATCTCTGGAATCAACCTTGTAAACCTTCTCTGAACTGCCTCCAAAGCAAGTATATCCTTTCGTAAATATGGAAACCAAAACTGCACACAGTATTCCAGGTGTGGCCTCACCAATACCCTGTACAACTGTAGCAAGACTTCCCTGCTTTTATACTCCATCTCCTTTGCAATAAAGGCCAAGATTCCATTGGCCTTTCTGATCACTTGCTGTACCTGCATACTAACCTTTAGTGTATCATGCACAAGATCCCCAGGTCCCGCTGTCCTGCAGCATTTGGCAATCTTTCACCATTTAAATAATAACTTGCTCTTTGATTTTTTTTCTGACAAAGTGCATGACCTCACACTTTCCAACATTATACTCCATCTGCCAAATTTTTGCCCACTCACTTAGTCTGTCTATGTCCTTTTGCAGATTTTTTGTGTGTCCTCCTCACACATTGCTTTTCCTCCCATCTTTATATTATCAGCAAACTTGGCTACATTAACTCTGTCCCTTCCTCCAAGTCGTTAATATAGATTGAAAATAGTTGGGGCCGCAGCACTGATCCCTGCGGCACCCCACTGGTTACTGATTGATAACCAGAGAATGAACCATTTATCCTGATTCTCTGTTTTCTGCTCATTAGCCAATTCTCTATCCATGCTAATATATTACCCCCAACCTCGTGAACTTTTATCTTGTGCAGTAACCATTTATGTGGCACCTTGTCAAATGTCTTCTGGAAATCCCAATACACCACATCCACTGGTTCCCCTTTATCCACCTTTTCGTTACATCCTCAAAGAATTCTAGCAAATTTGTCAAACATGACTTCCCCTTCATAAATCCATGCTGACTCTGCCTGACCGAATTTTGCTTTTCCAAATGTCCTGCTACTGCTTTTTTAATCATGGACTCCAACATCTTCCCAACCACAGATGTTAGCCTGCGAGATGATTTGATAGAGGTGTTTAAAATCATGAGGGGTCTAGACAGAGTAGATAGAGAGATGTTTCCATTGGCGGAAGGATCAAAAACCAGAGGACACAGATTTAAGGTGATTGGCAGAAGAACCAAAGGCAACATGAGGAAAAAAGATTTTACGCAGCAAGTGGTTATAATCTAGAATGCACTGCCTGAGAGGGTGGTAAAGGCAGATTCAATCGTGGCTTTCAAAAGGGAACTGGAGGAATAAAATTTGCAGGCCTATGCGGAAAGGGCAGGGGAGTGGGACTAACTGAGGTGCTCATGAAGAGAGCTGGCATTGGCATGACGGGCCGAATGGCCACCTTCTGTGCTGTAACCATTCTATGATTCTATGAAGGTGCGGCATTGGTGACAGCGAGTAAGCCTAGATATGCCTTCCTATTTTTAATAAGAACATAAGAACATCAGAAATAGGAACAGGAGTAGGCCATAAGGCCCCTCGAGCCTCTCCGCCATTCATTAAGATCATGGCTGATCTGATCATGGACTCAGCTCCATTTCCCCGCCTGCTCCCCATATCCCCTTATCGTTTAAGAAACTGTCTATTTCTGTCTTAAATTTATTCAATGTCCCAGCTTCCACAGCTCTCTGAGGCAGCGAATTCCACAGATTTGCAACCCTCAGAGAATAAATTTTTCCTCATCTCTGTTTTAAATGGGTGGCCCCTTATTCTAAGATCATGCCCTCGACTTCTAGTCTCCCCATCAGTGGAAACATCCTCTCTGCATCCACCCTGTCAAGCCCCCTCATAATCTTATACTTTTCGATAAGATCACCTCTCATTCTTCTGAATTCCAATGAGTAGAGGTGATCTTATCGATAAGTCAACCCCAAAATCCCCAGAATCAACCTAGTGAACCTTCTCTGAACTGCCTCCAAAGCAAGTATATCCTTTCGTAAATATGGAAACCAAAACTGCACGCAGTATTCCAGGTGTGGCCTCACCAATACCTTATATAGCTGTAGCAAGACTTCCCTGCTTTTATACTCCATCTCCTTTGCAATAAAGGCGAAGATACCATTGGCCTTCCTGATCATTTGTTGTATCTGCATACTATCCTTTTGTGCTTCATGAACTACTGTTTCTTGTCTACTAAGTTCACTGACTGGGTTAAGGACGCAGATATTGATACAAGTGTTCGACACATTTCCTTGTGCTACATTTAAGATAGCAAGTTAGTCAAAGTTTGCTAACATGGTGATCAGTTCAGTGACCTCGCTGTAGAACACCATGATTTGTTGATGGTAAATTGTTCCCACATAATCATAAGCAGAGAGGCTGAAGGCAATTAAGGGTTGGTAGTGAAATTGCAGTTAAGTGAATAATTTATTTCGACATACAGGATATTTCCAATCACATCTTTTGTCACAATTTTATTTTAAGTTTCATTAAAATCATAAATAAAATCATGTGCAACAATATAGCCTGCAGCAGATCATGAATACGCAGAAATTTTGCAAACTGCTTCTATTTGAGCTACATTTTTATTCAACAAGTTAAAAGCTTAGTTGAAAGAAAGACTTGCATTTATATAGCGCCTTTCACAACCACCGGACATCCCAAAGCACTTTACAGCCAATGAAGTATTTTTTGAAGTGTAGTCACTGTTGTAATGTAGGAAATGCCACAGCCAATTTACGCACAGCAAGCTCCCACAAACAGCAATGTGATAATGACCAGATAATCTGTTTTTTAGTAATGTTGACTGAGGGACAAATGTTGGCCCAGGACACTGGGGATAACTCCCCTGTTCTTCTTCGAAATAGAGCCATGGGATCTTTTACATCCATCTGAGAGGGCAGGTTGGGCCTCGGTTTAACCTCTCATCCAAAAGATGGCACCTCCAACAGTGCAGCACTCTCTCAGTACTGGCACTGGAGTGTCAACCTAGAGTTTTGTGCTCATGTCTCTGGAGTGGAACTTGAATTCTTCAACCTTCTGACTCAGAGGCGAAGGTGCTACCCACTGAGACACATTCCCATTTTAGAAGTATCTCTCCATTGTTGGACTGGTAATCCAACTGTGCAGGCCACTCAAACAATGCTTGGGTAAAAAAATCATTTAACATATTTACAAAGGGTGATTTAATAGAGGTGTTCAGAATTATGAGGGATTTTAATAGAATAAACAGGTTGAACTTGTCTCCACTGGCAGGAGGGCTGCTAACCAAGGGAATTGGATATATACTTGAAAAGGAAAAATTTGCAGAGCTATTGGAAAAGAGCAAGGGAGTGGTACTAATTAGATAGCTCTTTCAAAGAGCTGGTACATAGACAAGATGGACCAAATGGCCCCCCTTCTGTGCTGTATTGTTTTAGGATTCTATGAATACTCTACAATGTTTTTAACTACTGCCAATTTGGGTCCCCTTAGGTGTTGTTGCACAAATATTTCATTCACGCACTGCTCCTCATACCAAAAAAATAAACAGATATATTTTAAAATGTTTGCTCAACAGTATTCTCCAGCACGAAGTGAAAGGATAGTGCTACGATTTTTCATGCACCACTGATGTAGCGCCACACTGTAATATAACTGTGCTATTGTCTCTGGCAGTAGCAAGGCCCACTGAAGAGACTGCTGTCCATGTTACTGGATGCCATGATCTGGCCATGGACTGGCCGATCTCACTGAAAGCGGTTCTGCAGTGTCAGATTGGCATGACCTTGGGGTTATTTTCTAGATCTATGAGATAAAATGGGCTCAAACTGCCAACCCGCATCCACGTTGACCTTGCAAAGATGCTTCCATTCTGCAACCATGGGATACGCTAACATAGTGGTTATGTTATGGAACTAGTAATTCAGATACCTGGAATAATAATCCAGAGATGTGAGTTCAAATCCCAACATGGCAACTTGGGAATTTAAATTCAGTTAATTAAATCAATCTGGAATTAAAAAGCTCATAATGATGTCCAAGAAACTACCGGATTGTCAGAAAAACCCAACTAGTTCACTTATGTCCTTTAGGGAAGGAAATTTGCCGTCATTACCCAATCTGGCCTATATGTGACTCCAGACCCACAGCAATGTGGTTGACTCTTAACTGCCCTCTGAAATGACCTAGCCACGCAGTTGTACCAAACCGCTGCAACAAAGTCAGCACTGTGGGAGCACCTTCACCACACGGACTGCAGCAATTCAAGAAGGCGGCTCACCACCACATTCTCGAGGGCAATTTGGGATGGGCAATAAATGCCAGCCTTGCCAGCGACACCCACATTCTGTAACTGAATGAATAAAGAAAACATCCTTATGCAATGCACTTCCTAACCTATTGCTTTTGTTTTGCTTTCCACACAGGCAAACATCAGCAATGCCTTTTGGCTGCATAACACTCGGTGACAAAAAGGATTATAACAACCCTTCCGATGTAACGGACAAATATGATCTGGGACAAACAGTCAAAACGTAAGTACACAGCAAAGCTACGGAGGTAGCTTCCAGAGATTATCATTTCTGCCAGTAGTCGGCCTCCCTTTCACTTCTGCACAGAATACAGTGCAACTGAAGTGTAGGTTAGAAAGCTTGTCTGTGGAGATCGCAAATAGATGGATGTGAACAACACGTGGTACTGGAGAACTAAAGTGATTTTGCAGAATGGTAAATCTAAAGGTGAGCCACTTTGATAATTGAAAGAGACATAGTGAATTTGGAACGTGTCCTTTCAGTTCTGGGCCTTGCAGTTGAATCCAATCGATGAAGAGAAAGTCTCTACTTTCTGCCAGTTGTAATGGCCCTAGGTTTGGGAAATTCCAGTTTCTGCTTCTGTTATTGGAGTTAAGAGAATAAAGCATGTAATAGGAAAGCATCATTTGGTTCACCAAGCAGTAACAAGGCAAGTAAGATATTGGATTACACGAGAAGGATAGAGTTGAATTCAAAAGTGGTTGAAATGTTACTGTATATCTTCTTCTTTGGCAGTCCTTCGGAGTTGAGGATGACTTGCTTCCACACTAATATGAGTTCTCAGGTGACTGATGAAACCAATGCGGGACCTTCAGTTTCTGTCGCAAGTGGGGCAGACAGTGGTTGGAGGGACGGATGGGTGGGGTGCTTGATTTGTTGTACGTTCCTTCCACTGTTAGCACTTGGCTTCCGCGTGTTTCCGACAAAGAGACTCGAGGTGTTCGGCGCCTTCCCAGATGCTTCTCCTCCACTTTGAGCAGTCTTAGGCCAGGGATTCCCAAGTGTCAATGGGGATGTTGCACTTTTTCAAGAAGGCTTTGAAGGTGTCCTTGAAGCATTTCCTCTGCCCACTTGGGACTCGCTTGCTGTGCCAGAGCTCTGAGTAGAGCACTTGTTTTGGGAGTCTAGTATCAGGCATGTGGACGATGTGGCCAGGCCATCGGATGTAAATGTGTATAGATCCCGTCTGAAGTATTTTCTAAAATTCTGGTTGCCTCACCATTGAAAGGATATTATTGCCCTGGAGAGGGTACAGAGATGAACAGGATGATTCCAGGTATTAGGAACATAATTTATGAAGAAACGTTAAGGAAGACTTGTTTTCTATGGAAAAGTGCTTCCAAGTGACCCAATTAAGGTTTTCAAGATTAAGCTCCTCTCATTCCATCTACCTTATCTCAGCCTTTTAGCATATCTTTCTATTCCTTTTTCCCTCATGTATTCGTCTAGTTTCCTTTTGAAAACATCTAAACTATTTGCCTAAGCCACTTCCTGTGATAGCGAGCTCCACATTCTAACCACTCTCTGAGTAAAGAAATTTATCCTTATTTCCCGATTGGATTTATTAGTAACTATCTTGTATTTATGGCCCCGAGTCTTGGATTCTCCCACAAGTGGAATCATTTGCCCCGATATTTAGGGGAGGCGGGAAGGAGTAGTGGGGGTGAGGGGTTGTTTTGCGTTCGGGTCAGGTCCTGCTGAATTTAACGGAAAGACTTGATTAATATTTTTTGCCTCAGTTTCCTGACCACAGCCAGCCAGATTAAGAGGTTGGCTGTCGGCAGGTAGACCTTTGGAACCAGAATGCAGTCCGAGGGTGAGAGGAGTGAGGGAGGGATCAGAAAGGCAGGGGAGATCAGAAGAGTTGGGTGGACATTGTGGCTCCGGGTGGGGGAGATCAAATCATAGGTGGGTGGAGGTTTCCAGTTAGGCCGGAGAGGAAGCAATCCATCCTCTTTTTTTCTTTATTCATTCACATGATTTGGGCACCGCTGGAAAAGCCAACATTAACTGCCCATCCCTTATTGCCCTTTTCAACCAATGCAGTCCATTATAGCAGTTTTGTTTGATACAGCAGAGGGAAGTTAAGAATCAACCACATTGCTGAGAGTCTGGAGTCACATATAGGCCAGACCGGGTAAGGATGGCAGATTTCCTTTCCTAAAGGACATGAGTGAACCAGATGTTTTTTTTCAACAATCTGGTAGTTTCATCATTGACATCCGCCCGTGCCAGCCTCGCGGGGTGTTAAGGGGTCGGTGTAAGGGTGATGAGGGTTTGCTGCGCACGGTGATGATGTCATTACCAGTTGCGTGGTGGCCCAGGACACTAACTGGGGGGCCTAGTGCAGGGCTTCCCAAAACCTCCGAGGCAAATTCCCAGGAGGCAGTAACGTCCCCCTCTCTCCCTCCCCTGATGAAAACTGCGGAAGAACAATTTCCCAAGAGGCGCTAACGGGGCATAAAAAAGGGGCAATTTCACCCCCCAGAAAAATGCAAAGCGCTCTAAATGTAGTCTGACTAGGATCCAGTACAAGTCTAACATAACTTCACTACTTTTCAATTTTATACCCCTAGAAATAAATCCCAGTGCTGTGTTATAATTTTTAATTGCTTTCCTGACCTGTGATGCTGTTTTTAATGACTTGTTCACCTGTATCCTTGGGTCCCTTTGCTCTTCTACCCCATTCACTTTCTTATTCTCTAGACGGCCTGCATTAAATTGGGTTCAGCAGACTAAATAAGGATCAGATCCACAGAGCCAAATTGATTTGGATTGAAAGGGAATTGAACCCAAGTGAGAAAGTTGGCCTTTTCATGACATCCTCCATTTCTCTCTGGGGTTCTCACCCTTGCTCCTCATTCCTGTCACCATAACTTTCCACAATCACTTATTCCAACTTAGAATCAAAGAATCTTACAGTGCAGAAAGGGGGCCATGTGGCCCATCAAGCCTGTGCCGGCTCTTTGAATGAGTTGTCCAATTGAGTCCCACACCCAAGCTTTTCCCCATAACCCTGCAAATTAGTCCTCTTCAACTACACGTCCAACTACCTTTTAAAAGTTCCAATCACCTTTTGGGTGGTGTATTCCAGACCTTAACAACCCTCTGTGAGAAAAAACATCTCCTAATTTCCCCTCTAGTTCTTCTGCCAATTATTTTAAATCTGTAACCTCAGATTTCTGACACACTCGCCAGAGGAAACAGTTTCTCCCTACTTGCTCTATCAAAAACCTTCATAATTTTGAATACCTCCATTAGATCACCCCTTAACCTTCTCTGCTCTAAGGAGAACAATCCCAGCTTCTGAAATCTCTCCACAAAACTGAAGCCCTTCATCCCTGGCACCAGCCTGGTAAACCTCCTCTGCACCCTCTCTACGGCCATGACAGCCTTCCTAAAGTGTGGTGTCCAGAATTGTACACAATATTCCAGCAGAGGCCTAACCTCTGTAAAGATTTTGCATGACTTCCTTGTTTTTGTATTCAATGCCCCTATTTACAAAGGCAAGAATCCCACAGACTTTCTTAATTATCAACTTGCTCTACCACCTTCAAGGATTTGTGAATATGCACCCTTCCAGGTCCCTCTGCTCTTGCACTCCCCTCAAATTAGTACCATTTAGATTATAAATAAAAACAGAAAATGCTGGAAGAACTCAGCAGGTCAAGTAGCATCTGTGGAAAGAGAAACAATGTTAACGTTTCAGGTTGATAACTTTTCATCAGAACTGGAAAACATTAGAGATGTAACAATGGTACAGATCATTAGCTCTGCCAACATTTTTTTGGACAGCAGCTGTTGATAATGATTCTGCTGTTCCCTCTCCTACAGACCCATCTTTTGTTTCTTTACATCTCCTTTCACCTTGCACCATTGTCCCTATTGTCATGTAATCTCTCCTGCCTTCCACCTTATCATAGACCTTCCCTTCATTCTTTCCTCCACTTCCCCCTTTCCCTGCCCCTGCACATGCTTAATTCAAATTACATCTCTAACTTTTTCAGTTCTGATGAAAGGTCATCAACCAGAAACATTAATTCTGTTTCTCTTGCCAGTGCCTGACCACCTGAGTATTTCCAGCATTTTCTGTTTTTAGTTCAGAGTTCCCACATCTGCAGTATTTTGTTTTGTACCATTTAGATTATACTGTCTATCCATGTTGTTCCTCCCAAAGTGCATCATTTCACACTTATCTGCATTTATTTGCATCTGCCATGTGTCTGCCCATTTCACCAGTGTCCTCCTGAAGTCTACTACTATCCCCCTTACTATCTACTATGTTGCTAAGTTTAGTATCATCCGCAAATTTGAAATTGTACTCCTTATACCCAAATCCAGGTCATTTTATGTAGAATAAGAAAAGCTTATTAGTGACACTGTGGCTACATCATCTCATTGAGGCATATTTCTTCCACAAAGCCCACTCTCTGATATAATTTTGCTTTGAAAGTAAATGATCATATTCTGACGAATCTTCCTTATTTTAGGCTGACTAGACTTCCCCACTTTCCGGAGACAGTCCCGGGATTTGGAAATGTGTCCCCAGGCAAACAATGTCCCCAGAAGAGTCCCCGGTTTAGAAATCTGGTCTCCGATACTGAGTCTTTGATTTTTTTTTTGTCAATGATCATGCACAGAGACCCGTTTCTCGGAGATTCTCGGCCCGTTTGAGTTCAGGAGCGAATTCTTGGAGCGGGTTGAATGGAGGCGTCAATGGCGACCCGGCCTTCCCACAATGCAGTGCGGCCGGGAAAAGGCCCTATCGATAGCAGTGCACTGTGGAGGATTGAGTGAGCTAATCAGTGTTTCATCCAATGGCGACTGGCCAGAGGGCGGGACCCTCAAATATGAGGGAGAAGCCAAGGGAGTGGGGGGAGCTGGTGGTTAAGTGGATTTGATTTACTTTACCAGTTTACCTGTATGGTGCATCGTGGGTTTTTTTAAAATTGGCTCTAAATTCTCCCACTGGGAAAAGGTTTGTCTGAAACCTTCTGAGACACAGGATGCTTCATGGAAAATCTCAGTCTGTTGGGAATGGATTCAAAATTGGGAAATTAAAATTTAGGGTATTCGGGGACGAGTACAGAACTATTGCCAGAACACACGCAAGATTCGTGATTCAGTGTATCTTAGGTCTCGCAGTCGTCTGCCGGTCACACACAACCCGGGACCAGCTTTAACAATGTGCGAAACTTTGAATGGGCCGCGCACCCGCAAATAAAATTGCGGAGGAACATTGCCTGTGTGTCCCCGGATTTGGTTTCAAAAATATGGGCACCCTACCTTATAATCTTTCTCTCACTATCTTTCAAAAACAGGGAGGAGTTCTGTGAAATATTCCGAGCAAAAGAGAAATCTACCGGGAAAATGTACACTTGCAAGAAGTTTTTAAAGAAAGATGGAAGAAAAGTTCGGAAGGCAGCAAAAAACGAAATCATGATTTTAAACATGTAAGTCCCTGCAATTCTGTCGCCACATCTAGTTAGAGGTTAATGAGTGTCTCTCATGAGCACTATATACGCCTCGTCTGTTAAATCCCTTGTTGACTCAAAGCTGAACCCTAGCAGAAGAATTGACACCATTTCATTCTTTTCCATGCAGTTGCTGTAGGCAGCTGTCAATTTAAAGAAAGTATTTCTCTTATTAATATTGATGGAGTGAATATTGAAAACATTAAAGAACAAAGTTTTATTCGCAGTCTAGACATGAAGTTAAATGTGTGGAGGATCAAAAATGTAGCTGTGTTCTGATGCATTTCTTCCCAGCCAGTTCAATTCCCAGTCTGCTGGATCTCTGCGTAAGGTCAACACTACTTACCCTAGGATGCAACTACCTGCAAGAGAATCACTAAGCTTAGGAACAAGAAAATACTATCAAGGCCAGCAAGCCCATTCCCTTTTCGATTCCGCTCACAGCATTCTTTACTTTGACCATAATAATAATCAAAAATACAGCTTATTTTTCAACAGAACATAGTGAAGAAATTAAATCTACTAGACTTCTGGATTCTCATCCTTGTGTTCAAATCTCCCCGTGGCCTCGCCCCTCCCAATCTCTGTAGCTTCCTCCAGCTTTACAACCCTCCGAGATATCTGCAGTCCTCAAATTGTGGCCTCTTGCATATCCCCAACTTCCTCTGCCTCGCCATCAGTGGCCGTGCCTTCAGCCTTCTGGGCCCCAAGTTCTGAAATTCCCTCCCTAAACCTCTCCACCTCTCTCTCCTCCTTTAAGTCGATCCTTAAAACCCACCTCAGTCACCTGTCCTAAAATCTCCTTTATGTGACTAGGTGTCAAATTTTGTCTGATAACACTCCTGTAAAGCAACTTGGGCTATTTTTATTATGTTTAAGGCACTATATAAATGTAAGTTGTTTTTGTGATGACTGTGCCAGTCAACCTCTGTACACTTGTATTCAGTTCTTTCAATGTCTACAATGCACTTTAAAATAATAATATGCTTACTTTTGTTCAAAATACGGAGTATGAAGAAGATGCTGATGGCTCAGGATTTTGAAGCCTGCAGGTTGAAGGGTTATGAAGGCAACTCTGTATAAGCATAGAATGATCACCGAGGCAAATTCAGCATCCAGCACCATTTTAGTGGGTCACTAATTATTCAAGAAAAGACCTCGGTAATAACTCGCTGTCAGTGCATTGAAGTGCAGTGTGGCTGCATCATTTTAAAGGCTAATGACTGAAGATTCATTCTCCGCAAAGATCATTTGCTGTTATGCTAATCGTTCTGCTTTCCAGGGACAGCTGCCTTCATCTTCAAAAAAGGAGCCATGGGAGAAGGACTCCCACAACATCTTAGAAGCACACTATTCTAATCTCACACAGAGCAGTGGGAATCAGCAGGAGATCACCTACAGTAGTGGCGTATAGAGTAGCACAGGTTTGCACACAGCAAGATCTGACTAACAGCAATTGGATGAATGACCACTTGATCTCTGTTCTTGGTGGTGTTGGCTGATGGAGGAATGTTGACCACGACTTCAGGGGAGTCCTCTTTTTTTTTTTTGAACAGTGCTATGAGATCCTTAACATCTATCTGAACCACATGAACAACTAGATGCTGTCTTGGTTTAATATCTCCATTGAAAGGACAGCACTTGTGATAATTTAGCCTTCCTTAGTACGGTACTGGAGTGTGTTCAAGTCTGGTTAAGCAATGCCTCGATTTCAAAATTCTCATCCTTATATTCAAATCCCTCCATGACCTTGTCCCTCCCTATCTCTATAATCTCCTCCAGCCCCACAACCCCCCGAGATGTCTGCACTCCTTTAATTCTGCCCTCTTGAGCATCCTTGATTATAATCGCTCAACCATTCTTGGCCGTGCCTTCTGTTGCCTAGGCCCCAAGCTCTGGAACTCCCTGCCTAAACCTCTCCGCCTCTCTACCTCTTTTTCCTCCTTCAAGAGGTTCCTTAAAACATACCTCTTTGACCAAGCTTTTGGTCACCTACCCTAATTTCTACTTATGCAGCTCAGTGTCAAATTTAACAGGCTAGATTTTCCACTTTTGTGCTTATTGCCCAAAAATGGGCATTATTTCCGGCATGGGCAGTAAAAAAGGATTTTCAGATCGCCGGCTTCTTGCCCATTCTCAAAGCATCTAGTGTGCATTTTTGACAACGGGCGTTACAGCGAGTGATATGAAATGGGCAGTAGCATTAAATCTCGCTGAACTCCTGCCGTAAAGTGCTGCCGTCCTTAGCAACGGCATGGCAACGCTCGATTCCTGCGATTCAGGAGGTCATCATGACATGCGCAGAAGAGGAGAGAGAGAGAGAGGGAGCTGAGAGGGACTGAAGGCGCGTGTGACTGTGGTATGCTGTTATGGGAGGCACCAGGGAGATTCACCAGCAGCAAAAAGCCTACTAAACACCAAGAACATAGTTGGCACCGAGTTTTTGTCCAACAAATAAGATATAACATGGAAGGGATGGTGGAGGCCCTGGAGCTGGGAGCCAGGATCACTGCTGGCAGAGGGCTGTCAGTGGTCCCGGAGCGTGGCACTGCATCCCAAGGTGCCGCATCCCCATTGCCAACCACACGAGAGCCAGCAGCAACATCTTGCCGTTATCCACCCCACCCCCCACCAACCTCCCCAATGAAGCAGTGCCTGAGGAACTCCTCGGCCAGGTGGCTTGGAGTCAGTAGGGCAAGGGGAAGGGGTAGAGGTGGGGAGGAGAAGCAGGAGGTGGGTGGGGGGAGGGTTGGTTTTTACAGAAATACTAATGATTTCAGACAAATGTTCGGTTTAAATGTTTTTTATTTAACAAAACCTTGTTGAGTATTGGCTCAGATAACTGCACCATAACACGCTGGTGATTCTTTAACATCAAAGGGTATAATGACACTTAACTTCAATCATTTTAAACTTTAACTATCACCAAGGTGATGCCCACCATTGATGTATCACCTGCACACCCAGCAGTGTGTCAGCCTTGTAAATACCATCGATGTTCTTTCAGACAAAGCGATTATTGATGAGCTCCTGATGTAAGGCTCTTGCAGCTATCATGCTACCATGGGCCCTTTCATGCGGTCTACAGGGGTGTGGGAGCATGGCTTCAGTGTCAGCCTATTGTCTGGGCCAATGTCAGCATCTGCCTCCTCGTCCTCCTCTTCCTCTCTCTGCTGAGGTGGACTGTCAGACTCATCAGGCAATTCTTGTCCCCTTCTGATAGCCAAGTTGTGCAGCATGGAGCACACCACCACTCCAGTGGTTTTCTCCACGATATTGCGAGTTGCTCTGTGGCTCTCGTTGTATCGCCTCTTGGCTTCGGTGTGGGTGTCACGCAGGAGGGTCACCAGCCAGTTGGTGAGGCCATATCCTTTGTCACCAACCATCCAGCATTGACCTTGTGGCTGATTGTTAAACAAGTCAGATACAGTGCTCTCACGCGGGATGTGAGCATCATGGATGCTGCCCGGAAATTGAGCATTCACTGCCAGTATAATTTGCTGGTGGTCGACGACCAGTTGGACATTCAGGGAGTGGAATCTCTTGCGGTTCCTGAAAACCTCAGCATCCTGAAAAGGTCTATTGCTCCCTGCATCTTGGGAAAGTTTGCAATTCTGGAGAATCCTAGACCCCTCTCACTCTGTGCCTCCCTGGTCATAGGGAAGCTGATCAAGTCCCTCCTGCATGCATACAGGGCTTCAGTGACCTGTCTAATGCAGCAATGTATGGCATGCTGAGAAAGTCCGCAAATGTCGCCAGCTGTGGCCTGAAAAGAACCCGAGGCATAGAATGATAGTGCCACGGTGACTTTGACCTCGACGGACAGTGCAGTACTAATGGTGCTGGCAGGCTGCAGATCTCCTCTTATCAGCTGGCATACCTCAGTGATAACCTCTTTGTTAAAGCGCAGTCTCCAGAGGCAGGTGATGTCTGGCAAGTCGAGGTAAGAATGCTTCTCTCTGTACTTGCGGCGGGGTGTAACGTCTGGTCCTCCTCATCAGTCTGGCATGTCTTACATTGGGCACATAATGCTGTGGAGCATACCTTCGGCGATCTTGCACCTGCTGCATGTAATTGATTGCCAAGACAGGGTGAGAAAGGACAGGCTCCATTGCAGTAGCTCTCTGTTTTCTACCGATTGGTCACAAACAATGAATGTCCTGACGAAGGCACCTATTCAATTCCATCGGTCACAGTCTGGTCAAGATGTTTGTAGAGATGTTCACATCAACTCCAACGACCTCCCGAGTAATCCGAACTCCCCCGAGGTTGAAGCACAGCAGCCTTTTAAAGGATGTGACGTGATGTAGAACATGGTATCCATAACGCTGTAATTAGTTCCACTTTTTCTGGGCGTTTCTTTTGGGCGAGCGATATTGTGGGTGATATGTGTGCGAGGTGGTGAAAGTGACGCTGGGCAATCTCATGGCGGCTAGTTTCGGTAAATATGCTTTTTACGACAAAAGAAAGTGGACGGGTGGTATTATTGAATCTCGGCGTTAAATTAGTGCAGAAATTAATCTGGGTGATATTATGGGTGTTGATTTCGTCTATTCTAATGATTCCTCCCAAAAAAAGTGGGCGGGCGGTATTTGTTCCCAGCATTAAACACATGGGGAAAGTAACGCTCAGCAATAAGTTTCCGAGAAATGCCTGTCAGTTTCCATTTTGTGGCTAAATGGCAATATCTGGGTGTTTTCCGTCATTTCAGCGGTAAAATGGGCGTTAAATGGGAATTAAGCATGCAAAAAAAGTGCAGGTTCCAGCCCAATAGCTCATAACAGTTCTGTGAAGCGCCTTTGGATGTTTCACTATGTTAAAGGTGCTATTTAAATACAAATTGTTGTTATTGGAGTGGGACTTGAATCCATGACCACTGGACTCAAAGCCAAAAGTGCCAACTTGAGCCAAACTGGCACACACGTGCTAACAATTGAGTTGAGCAGCTGTTCACCCGTTTCGGGCAGGCTTATTGCTGCATGGTGCACACCCAGCACCCAACTCGTGGGTGGAAAGGCCAAGAGTCAGGGTTAAGGCTCCAGGTCACTGTGGACGATGTCTGCCGGACCTTTTGGATTAGCGATTCTCATCTCCGTGTTCAAATTTCGCCTTGGCCTCCCCCTCCATATCTGTACAACCATTCCATCCAGGCCTGTTCTCATTCTCTGATCTTCAGGTGTTGACGATATTGGTCATAGAAGAGGCTGTGCATCCTCAGCCCTCACTCAGCCAACCTCGCTTCTCAAGCTCTTCCTATTGTTCCATCTCAACCCTTCACTAACTGTTTAACTTATCTATTTGTGGCTGAATTTGTGTTTGAATTGCGCTGCTTTGTATCATTTTGTTCAGTGCATTGCTCTATTATTTATTATTTGAGAGAAGATAAGGTTAAATTAGTGTAATGAAAAGAAAGACTTGTATTTATATAGCGCCTTTCACGGCCACTGGATGTCTTAAAAGTGCTTTAAAGCCAATGAAGTACTTTTGGAGTGTAGTTACTGTTGTAATGTGGGAAATGTTCTTCACTTACTACTTTCAAGAGTAATTCAGCTGTCTGTGTTTGCAAATAATTGTTTGAAGCTATCTTAGGTTAGGGTTTCTGTAACAAAAGTGTTCGCGATTTCTCAAATACTCTGTACTGCTTTAGTTGAAAACAGTTTAAAAAGTATCTGTTCCAAAAGTAACTTGAGTACTTTATACATTATTCCTCCAGAATTATGGATTTTCTGCTGCAGTGAACATTGGTAATAAACAGAAATCCATTATGGCCAAACTACTCCCCTCTCTGACAAAGGATCATTGACCTGAAATGTTAACTCTGTTTCTCTCTCCACAGATGCTGCCTGACCCGCTGAGTATTTCCAGCATTTTCTGTTTTTATTTCAGATTTCCAGCATCCGCAGTATTTTGCTTTTGCACTCCCCTCGCTTGCCACTCTGGATTTGGACTTTGCCATTTGTAAGAGCAGATTGGTTCCAAAATATGATTTCAATTTATACAATGAAATTCCTGAGTGAAAATTGTCATAAGAACATAAGACATAGGAGCAGGAGTAGGCCATTTGGCCCCTCGAGTCTGCTCCGCCATTCAATAAGGTCATGGCTGATCTGGTCTTGGCCTCAATTCCACTTTCCTGCTCGCTCCCCATAACCCTTGACTGCCTTATAGTTCAAAAATCTGTATATCTCTACCTTAAATATATTCAATGACCCAGCTCCATAGCTTGCTGGGGTAAAGAATTCCAAAGATTCATGACTTGCTGAGAGAAGAAATTCCTCCTCTATCTCCGTTTTAAATGTGTGGCGCCTTATTCTGAAACCATGCCCCCTAGTTCTAGATTCCCCCACGAAGGGAAACATCCTCTCTGCATCTACTCTGGTTAGCCCCCTCAGAATCTTGGTACTTTTCAATACGCTCACCTCTCATTCTTCTAAACTCCAATAAGTATAGGCCCAATCTGCTCAGCCTTTCTTCAGAAGACTACCCCTTCATCTCAGGAATTAACCTCGTGAACCCTCTCTGAACTGCCTCCAAAGCAAGTATATCTCTCCTTTTAAATAAGGAGACCAAAACTCTGCGCAGTCCTTGGAGACTCCCGTGTCAATGTAACTTAAGTCTACAAAAACAAAATGATTTTAGATAAATTAGATTGTCTTGTGCATGTGTGTGTATTTGTGCAGGCATATATGGTCCCAGGTGGGCAGAGGAAACATTTCAAGGACACCCTCAAAGCCTCCTTGAAAAACTGCAACATCCCCACCGACATCTGGGAATCCCTGGCCCAAGACTTCAAAATGGAGGAGAAGCATCCAGGAAGGTGCCGAAAATCTCGAGTCTCTTTGCTGGGAGCATGCGGAAGTCAAGTACAAACAGCGGAAGGAGCGCACGACAACCCAAGCACCTCACTTGCCTGTCCCTTCAACCACCGTCTGCCGCACCTGTGACAGAGACTGTAGATCCCGTATCGGACTCATCAGTCACCTGAGAACTCATATTGGTGTGGAAGCAAATCATCCTCAACTCCAAGGAACTGCCTAAAAAAAAATACATGGCCACATCCAAGTTATGGTGTAGTACTTTGGTGCACCAACCTGCCTCTGTTCTAATCGTGCCTCACGTTACTCAGCTCTGTAGAGTTTAGTGAGCTCGAGGCCAGCTTGAAAGACAGACCACACTTGGCATTGCAATCTCACCCCTGAATATCCCAATCAGTGGGATAATCTCTGAATTCCCAGGCCTTCTCCTTATCTGTAGTTTACAGCTCTCTCTAAGATCATTGGTCATGTTTGCAAAGCAGGGCCCAGAGGGAACTTATCTTCAATAAATATGTTTCTATAAAAGCAGAATAATTATTCTGTGATGCTTTCGTAGTTCTCTAAACAAAAAAACTTGTGTCTCCACATTAAATGGAAAATATCTACTTGATCTGTGAAACCAATAATTCAAAAAAAAATCCAATGTGAGGTGACCTTTCAGATTGCCTGTCGATGTAATTTGGGTGGTGGTGTTTTTCTACTCTTGGCGTATAGATAGTTTACAGGTTTCATAGAATAGAATCATAGAATGGTTACAGCAGAGCAGGCGGCCATTTGGCCCGTCGAGCCCATGCCGACTCTCAGCTAGTCCCACTCCCCTGCCCTTTCCCCACACCCCTGCAATTACTTTCCTTCGAATATTTATCCAACTTCTTTTTGAAAGATAAAATTGAGTCTGCCTCCATCACCCTCTCAGGCAGTGCATTCCAGATCCTAACCACTCTGCGTAAAAAAAAAAAAGTTTTTTCTTGCGTCGCCTTTGGTTCTTTTGCCAATCACCTTAAATCTGTGTCCCCTGGTTCTCAACCCTTCTGCCAGTGGGAGCAGTTTCTCTCTATCTACCTTGTCCAGACCCCTCATGATATTGCACAACTCTATCAAATCTCCTCTCAATCTTCTCTGCTCCAAGGAGAACAACCCCAGCTTCTCCAGTCTATCAATGTAACTGAAGTTCCTCATTCCTGGAATCATTCTCATAAATCTTTTCTGCACCATCTCAAAGACCTTTACATCCTTCCTAAAATGTGGTGCCCATAATTGGACACAATACTCGAGTTGGGGCCGAACCAGTGTTTTGTACAGGTTCATCATAATTCCCACACTTTTGTACTCTATTCCTCTATTTATGAAGCCCACGTACCCGTAAGCCACCTTAACTGCTTTCTCAACCTGCCCTGCCACCTTCAATTATTTATGCACACTGTAAAGTCCTTATACAATACCACAAATCCACACGAGGCATATTCTATGGACAAGGTCACTCCATGACCTGAACCTTTATTCACAGGACCAAGAAGTGATGACCCTGCGTGGGACCTCCCTTTATATACCTGGATGACCAGGTAAGGAGTATCTCCCACAAGTTCACCCCCTGTGGTCAAGGTGTGCATTTCTTACATATATACAGTATTGCAGTGTTGTTACATAAAGGTTTACATACATGACATCAGCTCCCCCTCAACATCTTATTGGGATCATAGGTTAAGTCTCTCAGGTGGTCTGCGCTCTCTCGTGGAGCGCTGCAGTTGGGGCTCTGGTTGTTGAGCCTTGGTATGCGTGTCTGTCACCTGTGGTGATTCCGGCCTGTCCGGGCTGACCGCAGGGACTGTGCATGCTGCTGAATGTTCTTGCTGCTCGTTCACTGGCGGTGGTGTGAATACCATCTCATGATCTTCCTCAGGTTCCTCAGAGTCAATGCTGAACCTTTTTTTTACTTGGTCCAGATGCTTGTGGCATATCTGCCCATTGTTAAGTTTAACCACTATGACCCTATTCCCCTCTTTGTCTATTACAGTACCCTCAAGCCATTTGGGCCCCAAAGCGTGATTGAGAACAAATACGGGGTCATCAATTTCTATACATCTCCCCCTTGAATTTCGGTCATGGTACTCGCTTTGGGACTGGCGCTTGCCCTCAACAATGTCGGACAGGACTGGATGAATGAGGGACAGCCGAATTTTGAGTGTTCGTTTCAAGAGTAGCCCCGCGGGCGGGACCCCCGTGAGCGAGTGCGGTCAGGACCTATAGGCCAGTAGGAGACGCGATAGACGGCATTGAAGGGAGGGTCCTTGAATCTGGAGCATGCCTTGTTTTATGATTTGGACTGCACGTTCCGCCTGGCCATTGGAGGCCGGCTTGAACGGTGCTGTCCTGACATGGTTAATGCCATTACCCGATATGAACTCCCGGAATTTGTAGCTTGTGAAACATGGGTCATTATCGCTAGCAAGGATGTCCGGCAAGCCATGGATCGCGAAGACCGCGCGCAGACTCTCCACGGTGGTGGATGTCGTGCACGAATTCAAAATGATGCACTCGATCCATTTCGAGTACGCATCAACTACAATGAGAAACATTTTTCCCATGAATGGGCCCACGTAGTCTACGTGACCATGGCCTGGTGGGCCAGGGCCACGGGCTGAGCGGGGCCTTCCTGGGGGCATTACCGAGCTGGGCACACGTCGTGCACCTGCGAGCACAGTGTTCCAGGTCTGAATCAATTCCCGGCCACCCCACACGTGACCAGGTAATGGCCTTCATCAACACGATGCCTGGGTGCTCGCTGAGGACTTCCCTGATGAATGCTTCCCTGCCACTCTGGGGCATGACTACCCGGCTGCCCCATAGTAGGCAGTCTGCTTGGATGGAGAGCTCATCCATCCGTCTGTAAAACGGTCTGACCTCCTCAGGGCATGCTCCATGTGCGGGTGCCCAATCCCCAGTCAGGACACATTTCTTAATCAAGGATAGGGAGGGGATCTCTGTTGGTCCAGATTTTGATCTGGCGGGCCGTGATGGAGGACCTGCGCTGTCAAAGGCATCGACAGCCATGACCATCTCAGCGCTTTGCTCCGCTGTCCCCTCAGTGGTGGCCAGTGGAAGCATGCTGAGCGCATCAGCGCAGTTTTCGGTGCCGGATGGTGTAGTCATATGCAGCAAGCGTGAGAACCCATCCCTGTATGCGAGCTGAAGCATTGGCATTGACAGCCTTGCTGTCTGACAACAGGGATGTTAACGGCTTGTGGTCCGTTTCTAATTTGAACCTCCTGCCAAAAAGGTACTGATGCATCTTTTTCACCCCATAGACACATGCGAGTGCTTCCTTCTCAACTATCCCATTACCCCCGTTCAGCTTGAGAGAGCAACCTGGAAGCATAAGCCATAGGTTGTAGTTGGCCCTCAGCGTTATCCTGCTGCAACACGCACCCAACTCCATAGGACGATGCATCACATGTCAGAACCAATTTCTTACGGGGGTCGTACAGGGTCAACAACTTATTTGAACAAAGTAGGTTCCGCGCCCGATTGAAATCCCGTTCCTGACAATCCCCCCAAAATCAATCAGAACCCTTACGCAGGAGCACATGTTGCGGCTCCAACAATGTGCTTAAGTGCAGCAGAAAGTTCCCGAAATAGTTCAAGAGTCCCAGAAATGAACACAACTCCGATGTGTTGCAGGGCCTGGGCGCTCGTCAAATCGCCTCTGTTTTGGATTCGGTGGGCCGAATCCCGTCTGCAGCAACCCTTCTGCCCAGAAACTCAACCTCAGGAGCCAGAAACACACACTTAGACCCGGTCCAGTCGGCGTAGCACCTCCTCTGGGTTGTGGAGATGTTCCTCGGTGTCTCAACCCGTGATGAGGATGTCATCCTGAAATACGATCGTTCCGGGAATGGATTTGAGCAGGCTTTCTATGTTTCTTTGAAAAATCGCGACCACTGATCGAATGCCAAATGAACACCTGTTGTAAACAAACAGTCCCTTGTGCGTGGTGATGGTGGTCAGTAGTTTAGATTCATCGGTCAGTTCTTGGGTCATGTAGGCTGAAGTAAGGTCCAACTTGGTGAACAGCTTGCCACCTGCCACCATGGCAAAAAGGTCCTCTGCTCTCGGGAGCAGGTATTGGTCTTGTAGGGACACTCGGTTGATAGTGGCCTTGTAGTCGCCATAGATCCTGACCGAGGCATCCGCTTTTAGGACGGGAACAATGGGGCTCGCCCAGTCGCTGAATTCAACAGGCGAGATGATGCCTTCTCTCAGCAACTGGTCCAACTCGCTCTCAATTTTCTCCCGCATCACATACGGCACAGCTCTGGCTTTGTGGTGCACTGGTCTGGCATCCGGGGTGATGCATATCACTACTTAGGTACCTTTGAACGTCCCGATGCCAGGTTGAAATAGTGACTCAAATTGCTGTAGGACCTGTGAGCATGAACTTCGCTCCACAGATGACATGGCGTGCACATCCCCCCCCCCCTCCATTTGCAGTTCATCTCAGCTAACCAGCTCCTCCCCAACAGTGCAGGACCATTGCCCGGGACAATCCAGAGCGGCAGTCAGTTCACCGATCCATTGTGTGTGACCGCCAACATTGCACTGCCTAGCACTGGAATGATTTTTTGGTGTACGTCCATAATTGCATCACAATGCGTTCTAGTTTGGGTCTGCTGGCTTTGAGTGGCCACAGCTTTTCGAATTGTTGAACACTCATGAGAGACTAGCTGGCCCCCGTGTCCAGCTTATGCGTACAGAGATGCCGTTTAATAGGACTTTCATCATCATAGGTGGC